>NW_028327179.1:94335699-94638730 GCF_987537825.1 Furipterus horrens
TGAGGACACGCACGGTGGCGCGGGGCCCCAGGAGGGCGGCGGGTCCAGGCGAAGAGCCGGGTCCGGCCCCCTCCGAGCGAAAGCGAGGCCGGGGAAGGTCCTGCACGGAGGAGGGGAACCCAGGAAGTTAGAGCCCCGGCCAGGGCTGCCTCCCGACGGGGGAGAGCCTTTCATCAATCAGCAGCCCGCCCGCGACCTCCGTGGGACCAAGCCGAGGAGTAACAGCACGCAGAGCTGGTCATGCCCCGCTGGGGGCAGGAGTGTGCTGGGGGGCGGGGGGACCATACAAACTTTGTAAGCGGCCCACGCGAATTCCCACCGACCAGCTACGAAATCAAAGTGTGGATGGAGCATGTGAGGTGAAGGAGGTTGTTCCCCAGAGGAGTTCATCAATGTCTGTGAGCGAGAGGGACCAGCCTTGAAATGTGGTTGGCGGAGAAAGGACTGGAGAGGAACCCCGCGAGTTTATGAATCACATGACTTAGATGCTAATGCTTTCGAGTCCCAAGTTTAGAAGATGGGAATAAAATTCTAAATGACAGCGACACCTCGGAAAGGGGTACTGCAAAAATTGAATAATATGGTACTTGGTATATAATAGGCCATTAATAAATATTTTTGAATGAAGAATGAGCTTTATAAGAATATAAACAGGTAACAAATGACCAGAGAGAGGTTGCTTTGGAACCCTAAGTACCCAGATTCCTTCCATACCCGGAAGGAATGTTAAGGATTTTTTAAAAAAGAGTTTTAATGTATTTACTTTTAGAGAGAGGGGAAGGGAGGGAGAAAGAGAGGGAGAGAAACAATGTCTGGTTGCCTCTCTGTGCCTGCAACCCAGGCACGCGCCCTGACTGAGAATCTAACGGGCCACCCCTGTTTGCAGGCCGGCGCTCAATCCACTGAGCCAACCAGCCAGGGCTGTTAAGGACTTTTGAATCAGATATTTTTACCTGAATTTCACAGGCATTTCCATCATTGGGAAAAACCCTATAGCTCTCATCTCACCCTACCTAGGCAAAGTACCGCTGGTCTAGCGAGGAGAGTAACTTGCCCAAAGCCTCATATCTGAGCTGAAGCTAAAGCTTACGTTTCTTAATTCTGTATCCTATCCTTTTTCTACCACACCACTCTTTGGCACATATGTTGGGGGGAAACACCTGGAAATCAGAGCTGACTGCAAAGTGAGTGACTTGGAAACATGTTTCTCCTGGAGGAAAATAAAAGTATAATTTTGGCATTTGCTGATGGGAGGCATCGTGGAACAGTGCAGTGGAAAGAGCTTGCTTTACGTAAGCTGTGCGACCTTGAGCAAGTCGCTCCATTTCTCTTGAACCTGGATCCTTGAAGATCTGTTCGGAGGAAAAAATATGGATAATAATACCTTCCGTAACTACTTCACAGAGGTTTTATAACAAGCAAAAGAGATCATGTATTTTTAAAAGTACATCGCAGGAGATGTGTATTAGCAGGAGACAGCACAACCGTGTGTCAGCAAAGGGGAGGCAGCCAGAGCTGCCATGTTGAACACTGGTGAGGAGGACATCCACACGGGGAAGCCACCTGGTGTGGGGTGTCCTCCTCGCCTTCCTGGAGGGGCCACCTGGCCTTGGGATGTCAGCATGGACGGGAGGTGGAGGTGGGGGGATGAGTGCAGTCTGACAGAGGAGGGGGCCGCAGTGGTGAGAGGAGGTTGGTTGCATTCAAGAGAATTACTCTACTAAGTAAACATACAGTAGCCTCCCCCCTTGTTCCCTGCCTTGTTCCGTGGTTTCACTTGCCACGGTTTCAGTTACCTGCCGTCAACCCTGATCTGAATATATTAAATTTAAAATTCCAGAAATAAACAGTTCATAGCTTCTAAATTGCACACTGTTCTGAGTAGTGTGATGAAATCTCACCCATCTGCTCCATCCCACCCAGGTCGTGAAGCATCCCTTGTCCTGTGTCTTCACAATATATACACCATCCGCCCATAGTCACTTGGTACTGTCTTGGTTATCAGATAGACTGTCGTGGTATCACAGTGCTTGTGTTCAGGTAACCCTTATTTCACTAAATAATGTCCCTAAAGCTCAAGAGTAGTGATCTGGAAATTTGGATATGCTGAAGAGAAGCCATAAACTTTATCATAGATAGTACGTATGTTGGGGTGGGGGGGACATAGTATATATAGGGTTCTGTACTATCTGTGGTTTCAGGCGTCTATTGGGGGTCTTGAAACATATCGCCCATAGATAAGGGGGGACTACAGTATTAAAGAAAATGGGAGCCAGGTTTCTTACTGTTGAGGAAGAGAGTTACAAATATGGAAGGATAACTGGAATGAACCTTTTAGTGGTGGACCGGTAATGGGGCGAAATATCACTATTTCTATGTATAGAATAGTTGTAGGTGTATAAGTACACTGAGGGGGTCTAAGAGTAGTGATGCAACAAAACAGTAAGTACATCTAGCCCAGATCTTGACTTTTAAATACCATTCTCCTCTTCACTTTTTCTATTTGGCAAAATGGTTGGTTCCAGGACTGGAGAAAAGAAAGTACAGGATGAGCCTGGAACCTCTTGTTATGCCATAAAATAAGGACATGCTCAAAGAATAATGAAGCATGGCAAAAGGACATAGGCCAGCTTGTGTCCCACTGACCAAATTGAGCTCCTGGGACAAATTGAGCTTCGAAATAAAAAATAATAATGTATTATAACCCATTGAATAGCACAGGGAACCATACAGATATAAGTAAACACAAATTAAAACTTTGAAAAGGACTGGAATATTGACATAGGTTCAAAGTATCACCCACAAAATTCTTCCTAATTACTAACAGAATTAGAGTAATTTTATAGTGATGTCTGGCAGACACCATCTTAATCCAGTGATCAAGTGCCATCGGTTATGGGGCAAATGAAATCATGCACCACCTGATAGAATTCAAGAAGAAAAACACTAGCATCATTTCTATGTATTTCTGCCTGTTCTACTTAGTTGAGTCTTCAGTTTGGAAATAGCTGGTTTGGCTCAGTGGATTGAGCGTCGGCCTGCGAGCTAAGTGTCGCTGGTTCGATCTTCCAGTCAGGGTACATCAGAGAAGGAAAACTCTGACTCCAAAAAACCTCCGCTGCCTTGCGGCATACCTCTTCAGGGGAAAGGCTAAGGGAGTAAACCCCGACAGAAAATCCGGAGCCGGAGTCCCTAAGGCGGTTTGACGTTGTAGTCAACACCGGCAACTCCTGCGGCGCACCTGAACCCAAGCTGTATCGACTCCGTCTTTCCCTTGGACCCTTCAGCTGCGAAGAGAGGGGGGGTCTGCTGCATGGGCAACAGCAGACCCTCCATATTACCCTGCCCAGGCTCTGTAGCTTCAGCGTCATCGCAAGATGTCGATTCAACACGGGAGGAGACAGATACCATGTCACTCCCGAGTTGGACTGCACAGCCATTCTCGGCGGTGCAGATAGACTCTTAAGAAGCTACACCATCGTCTCTCGAGACGGACGGCTGCCGACGAGAATGAGTTCAAATATTGTTCATTGTCTTTAAATTCCTGATAGATGACTTACAAGCCTTTTTGCCTATGGGTAACTAATTTAGAACCTATTAAGTCTATAGACTTAATTAAATTGTGAGTCCTGCCTCTTAATTTTATTGCCTCGCAGATTTATTCCTTTATGGGTCCTAATCAAGAAATTAACATTAAAACCAAAGAGGGGTTGAAGTTTTCATTTTGTTTTATAAGTGCAAAAAAAAGCTGTAAAATACCACTGAATATCTTTCTTCATAGTAGATAGAGTTTCAAATTCCCAGCTATCTTTTTCTTACATACTTAATAATAGGAACTAATGGAGAGTTACCCTTATTACTCAGAGCCAGTTATGGGAAAGAAGTTTGTACCCCCATATGTTTGAGAAAGAACAGCTTTGAAGATGCTTTTAACAAATACACTAAAGAAAATTACCTTTGCGTGGAGTAACAAAAATAAGTTGGGTTAACAAAGTTTTACCACCCTGGCCAGGTAGCTCAGTCATCCCAATACACCAAGGCTGCAGGTTTGATCCCTGGTCAGGGAGGGCACATACAGGAATCAACCAATAAGTAGAATAACAAATCTTTCTCTCTCTCTCTCTCTCTCTCTCTCTCTCTCTCTCTCTCTCTCTCTCTCTCTTCTCCCCCTTCCTCTCTCTTAAAAAAAAAAAAATCAGTAAAAATTTTTAAAAGATGTTACCGAGGTCCATTTAATATAAGGCACAGTACTAAAAAGCAAGGAGAAAATAAATGTACAAATGATTCCTGCTTTTCAGAAACTTATAATTTACAGGATTATAAACAGTGAGCAAAGGGTTAACCATGAGGTACACAGGGTGCCCTGAACAGCCAAGATTTTCAGAGGACCTGGAGAAAGGGACATTCAATCCAGAACAAATACAGAACTGCAGCACAGATATATATAAAAGGTGTAAGGAAGATGAAAGCCTAGGATGAGCTGGGCCTCGCCAGAATAAGTGAAGGACAACTAAAAGGACTCTTTAATCTATATTTAGAGGGAGAAAAAGGACAAGGGGGGGGGTGGAGTGTAGGCACGAATCTTGGGGCAGATGGTGTAATATTGACAGATGATAAAGCAAAATTGCTCAACAGCTATTTAGTTTTTATCTCTCTTATCAGAAGACGTCTTTGAGCTGAAAAATACTCTCTGCCAAGAAAGATGGCACGTAGGACTAAGTATTGATTTGACCATTTATGGGGAGCAGAATTGGGGAGACTAGAAAGTTTCTCTATTTGAAAGTAGACTTAGTTTCTTGAGCCGGCCAAGTTCGGGAGAGGCAGAAGCAACTGGTACTAGAGAGACAGACCCAAGAGAGATGCACAAAGGGTCAGTTTGTCCAAAGGAAACAGTAAAATCAGATGACAATGCCAAAAAAGCTGCTGGCAGTGGGACAAGGAACAAGGTTGCAGACAATGAAGAATAAAGCGAGTCTTTATGTGCAGGAATTTCTGTAGATACTTGGTATACATTCTTTCATGTAATCCCTGCAGCAATCTTAAGAGTAGCATTGTGATCCTTGGAATTTTCTAATGTGGAAAATAAGACTTGCCTATGCAGCTAGCAAGAGGAACAGGTGAGGTTTGCCCCCAGCTCTGCATGACTTCATAGTCCATATCTTCCTTTCAGATACTGAAGGCAGCATAATAATGTGGGATCCAGGGGATAATAAGCTCAAGAATGAGAGGCCCCCATTGGCATCAAGGAAGTCTATGAACAACTTTATGGGTACCATCGTGGACTGAAAGTCAGGGGCACGGGGACCTTCCCTGGGCAAGAAGACTGGCAAAAACAAAGTCAGGTACTCAGCCTGAGTGGTCTCGCATATAGCAAAAGAATGACCTAATCACAGGGACTAGGACAGAGGCCAGGAATTCCAAGTACAATCCAAGGAAGGATGACCTGATGCTGAGCTGCTTAAGAACTTCCTGCCAAGATTCACGCAACATGGGAAAATGTTAAGGGGAAACCTCGGATTATAGCTGAGCAGGGGCCCAGAGAGCAGTCTGTCAGATAGGAAATGGAGAGAGAAGGCCTGGAGGCCAACAGGAAGATCTCCAGGGATTAAGAAGTAAAGCCAACAAATTGCTTGACATGGTCTTTTTAACATTAGGGGGAAAAATAATAAGTGTGACAGATATATTGGAGCTTTGGGGGGCAAATTAATATCTGTATATTAATACATGTATATATAAGTATATATACTTAGAAAAATAAGCAAATAAAAATAAGTTCATTTTAACTTTCGGACAAACTAAAGTAAGAGAAAGGAAAGGGGTTCCACAGTGAGTCCTACGTAAACTCTGGCTACTTTTTTACTTATTTATTTGTTTATTTATTTATTTTTAGAGAGAGGGGGAAAGGAGAAAGAGAGGGAGAGAAACATCACTGTGTGGTTGCCTCTCACTTGCGCCCTCAACTGGGGACCTGACCTGCAAACCTATTCATGTGCCCTGGCTGGGAATCGAACCAGCGACCCTTGGCTCGCAGGCCGACACTCAATCCATTGAGCCATAGCAGCCAGGGTCGCTGGCTGCTTTTTTTTTTTTTTTTTTTTTTTTTTAATCTTTAAGTAAGTGAAGTTGTACTTAGAAGATGGAAAGAGCAGAAGCGGGGGGGGGGGGGGCGGATGAGGAGAAACAGTTAAATCCTCAATAACAATAACAGGAAGTCAACAGGTGATTCCAAATTGATAAACTGAGAAGCAGTCATATAAGCATTTTATTTAGAAATCTGGAGTTAAATAACAGAAAAGTGTCTAAACGAGTTCAAAGTGGTTGCCAGCAGAGAATGGGTCTGTGTGGCATGGGGGAAGGGGGGGAGCAAGGGTGTAGTGAGGTTGACGGAGGGCTTCTTTTTTCATTTTAAGTTTTTTCATACTATTTGACTTATTACTTGTAGCCTTGTATCGTTATGACAAAATTACTAATTTTTTTTTAAAGCAGATGGGATTTAACTGATTAAAAAAGAGAATGGAGAACTGCACCAAAAGTCATTGTGCGTCTTCCCAAGAAAGCTTCAAAGAAGCTTCAAGCTCTAGTCAATACATTTAAGGAAAAGGAGTGAGCCAGGGGACAATCACCAGGACAACTCATTAAAGAACCTTGGAACCACGTGGAGCAGGTGGCCCCCTCGCCCCGCCCCCTCAGAAACAGCTGCTGGCAGCAGCGGCTTTGCCCTCGGCCAATAGCCGTCCAACTGCTGGGCTTGTTTACAGGCTTGTTAAAATCCACATTGCTGAGCCCCACCCCCAGAGTTTCAGTAGGTCTGGGGTGGGGCAGAGAATCTGCATCTCTATCAAGTTCCCAGGTGATGCTGAAGCTGCGGGTAGGGGACGCCCTGAGAGCCACTGCTTGAGGCTGAGGCTAGAGCTGCTCTCTACAAAGAAAATGGGCCGCGTGCCTAAGGAGCGCTGCTAATGAGGGTGCTGGAGTCTGGGAGAGAAACAAACGCAGCGGAGCTTAAGGTAACCAGGCCCACACAACAGATGCCAGGGAGAGGAAAGGAGAGAAGGAGGAAAAGACAAGGACAGAAATACACACTAAGGCGCTGTTCTCCCGGAATAAAGCCCTCTTCCTTTAATCATTGAGACGGTTCCCAACCTGCCTGCCTGCTGCCCACATGCCTGACCCGGAGAATGCTGGTAAGCTCTCCTCACCCACTTTCCCCACACCGCAATCAGAGCGTATATGCATAACCCATAGGCACAGATGACAGCGTGGTGATGGCGGAGGCGGGGTGGAGGCGGGCAGAGGGGGAGAAATGGGGACATCTGTAATGGTGTCAACAATAAAAAGAAAAAAAGAAAAAAAACTATAATATGGTCTTAAAAAGTATAAAGATCAAAATAAGCGGACATACCGTTTTCCTGAATGGGAACCCCCCTCCCCCACCATCAGGGCTCCCATTCAGGAAAGAACTGTCGATAAACTGCAGCAAAAGCCCAAACCAGCGTCTTACTAACTAATAGGATGTATATTACAAATGTGTGGGGAAAATCCACAGCATAAAAGGACAAAAACGAGAAATAAACAGGAAGACACAACTCACCCTAGAAGAAGCATAATTCAGGAATGTAAGAGAAACACACATTTTTTTCTTAATTCTAATGAGGAGCCCCAAAGAAACTTGAGGGGAAATTTGAAGCATGAAGAGCAAGCTGCTAGGGAAAGGGAGCCTTTATAGCTCCTTCATAGTTCTTCGCAGAGTCTGAAGAACCTGAAACCTACGGCTGCCAAAGTAAAAAAAAAAAAAAAAAAAAAAAAAAGTGAATGAGTGGAATAATGAATGAACAAAGCTAAAGGCTGAATTAGTGATCTGGAAGATAACCCTAAGGACACCTCCCAGAACATTATGCAAAATCCTAAGGAGATGATGTGTGAGGAGAATTGTGATAGAGAAGATAAAGGAAGTTCAATGTCCATCAAATTGAAGTTGTACCAGGAAAGAAAACAGAGAAAGGAAACAAATCAGAGCAACAATAGAGAAAAAATTCCCTAAGCTTAAGAATGAAATGAGCCCTAACCAGTGTGGCTCATTTGGTTGAGTGTTGTCCCCAGGGGTTGCAGTTTTGATTCCTGGTCAGGACACATACCGAGGTTGTGGGTTCAATTCCCCATTGGGGTGTGTGCACACACATCAGTGTTTCTCTCCCTCTCTTTCTCCCTCCACCTCTCTCTAAAAATAAATAAATAATTTTTTAAAAAAGAATGAAATGAATAATTCCAGAGTGAAAGGGCCCAATCAATGTCAAACCAGAGCAATGTAATAAGACCCAGAGCTAGGTGCACCTTGGTGAAAATCCAGAATAAAATTCAGATGAAAATATAATGTATATGTATATTGAAAGTTTTCAGAAAGAGAGCCTGTGACCTTTTAAGGAATAAGAATCTCTGTGACTTCAGACTTACCAACATTGCTAGATGCTTAAATGTCTTCTAGGCAGGGCCAGCTTTGTAATTTGTCGGGCTCAGTGACAATGAAAGTGTGGGAATTCATGATGAGAAATTATTAAGGATTTCAAGACAGTGACAGCAGAGCCTTCTAAAGCACGGGGCCTCTTATTTTCTGCCATTTCCTTTCCTTCCAGGTCATCCTCCTGGCACTTTCTTTCTTGGACGGCACAGGTCTCCTGCCAATGAAGGAAGAGCCCAGCTATGAGTTCTGAGACGCAAGACTTTGAACCTGTTCTCAGCCAAATGGTCAATTAAGTAGAAGGGCAAATAGAGATGCTTTGGGGGCTTTGCATAGATTCCAAAATTAAAAAATTAAAAAAAGGAGCTTCCAGAAAAATGAACCAGGACTCCAAGAAATAAAGTAACCTGGAATGTCAGGAACAGTGTTAGCGGAGAATGACATAGAAAAGGAAGATCAAAAAGAAAATATGAGATGCGTTAGATAATGATGCTTAAGTGAGTTTTCTTTAAGCTTTAAAGATTTAAGACATTGGATTACATTCCTTCTCTACAGAGCCAGTCACCATTGGTTCAAAGGTGAACGATATTTAAATAATTAACATATTGTAATGGATTTTTAAATGAATTTTTTATTCTTAGAATCGCTCTGTAGTTGAAACACTGTTCTGGAACAGAATATAAATATAAACCTTGATAATGTAAAAAAAATCTAATAAAGAAATGAGAGTATGCCAATTTTCTTGTCTCTCAGAGCAGAGAGAGTCGAGAGGATCTGCCTGAATTTGATAAATCCAGAAGTGAAGGTTTTACTGTTGCACTTGAAGTTATAAACTATACCACAGAGGAACTAAAATAATATACCTAATAAAAACTGGTTAGGAAAAGTAGGCAGCATTACAGATGCAATAAATTCTTTATTCTCCTATCATTGATAAGTCAGGAAACAAAGGTATAAGCAAATTATTTTGGGTTCTATGATAGCCACCATAAAAACTTAAAACAAAAAATCTTGACAATGGGGGCTGCTGGGAAGTGAAAGTGAGGGAGCAATTTGGGAAGGAGAGGGTGCAATTTATTTAATTTATATTTATTTTATACTTTCTGTATCATTCTAATTATGTCTATAACTAAAAATCAGTTGAGCAAGAAAGCAAATGGGAGAGACAGGGATCACTAGAAACCAGTATGCTTGATGAACTTGATTTTTTCCCCCCCTGACTTCCTAGTTACTAGACTGACAGATTAGGAGAACTCATTATTACCATGTCCCAGACTCTCTTCTAAGAATTGGGGGTATAACAATGAACTTCAAAAAGTAAAGTAAAACCCAAAATTGTTCTCATGGAACTTGTATCCTAGTCAATAAGCTCTAGAGGAACTTTAATTAGGGAAAGGTCAAGGGATGCCTGGGCCTGGAGGGGTGATGGCAGTTGATGTGTGGCAGTCTTTGATGGGTTGGCCAGGTTTGGCCTCACTGAGAAACTGACTAAAGACATGAAAGTGATGAGGGAGCGGCCGTGTGGGGAAGTATTCCAGACCGAACAGCTAGTGCAAAGGCCCTGGGGCAGGAGTGTACCCAGGAAGTTCTAGGAACAGCAAGGAGGCCAGAGTGACTGGAGTGGAGAAAGCAAAAGGGAGTATTGTAGGGGATGATGATGGGAGACATAAGAGGGTGCGGGCAGGTCACACAGGCCTTACTGGCTCTTCGGTTTTTCTTCTGAACAAGATGGCAAGAGAAAGCCGTGACGTGTAGTAGAGCACAGTGCTTCTGAAAGGAATACATACTTGCATCATCGGGGGGGTTGTGTGAGAATGTAGACTCCGATTCAGTAGGCCTGAGGTGGGCGCTGAGATGCTCCAGTTCCCACAAGCTCCCTGGGAATAGAACATTCTGCCTGAAGACCACACTGTGTGTAGCAAGGGTCGCTCACCAAACAGGACTAAGGCTCACAGACAGCTTTGGATAGAAGGAAACGAGCTACTTTTAAAATCTCCGAGCACTAGAAAATTTACTCCTATGGTCAGACATGCCATGAGGAACTGAAGCACTCAGGCCTACAACCAATAAGAAACTATATCCAGACAACAATCCCTTGAATGAGCTTGGAAAAGAATCAAGCCTACTTACCAAGCCAATGACAGCCCCATCCACACCTTGACTGCAGCCTGTGGAGACTCTCAGCCAGAAGACCCGGCGGAGCCACACCCAGATTCTGGACCCACAGATACTGTGAAATAACAAATGTTGGTGTTTTTAACTGCTAAATTGCAGAGTAATTTGTTACACAGCAATAGGTAACTAATGCACCATCAAAATGTCCTTTTAAATATACGAGGCACTTCTAATTTTATACACTGCATTCATTATCAGGCATATTCGTAACAGGCAAGCTCTTCCATCCTAACCAGGCGTCAGTGACAACCAAATCATCTGTGCACAAATTTACAGACCAGATGACTGAAAGACTTTTCCACAGACCAGCTTCTGGCTCCATACATTTAAAAACCTAGTTTTGCCCTCGCTGGTGTGCCGGCCTGTGAACCAAAGGGTCGCTGGTTTGATTCCCAGTCGGGGCACATGCCTGGGTTGTGGGCCAGTTCCCCGGTTGGGGGCGTGTGAGAGGCAACCACACACTGATGTTTCTCTTCCCCTAAAAAAAATAAATAAATAAAAATATTTAAAATAAATAAATAATAAAAACCTAGTTCCCTCTCCCTCACTCACATCGTCGGCAGCCGTCCGTCTCTAGAGACGATGGTGGAGCTTCTTAAGAGTCTATCTGCACCGCCGAGAATGGCTGTGCAGTCCGACTCGGGAGTGACACGGTATCTGTCTCCTCCCGTGTTGAATCGACATCTTGCGATGACGCTGGAGTGTCCTCTCCAGTGAAGCTGAAGCTACAGAGCCTGGGCGGGGTGATATGGAGGGTCTGCTGTTGCCCATGCAGCAGACCCCCCCTCTCTTCGCAGCTGAAGGGTCCAAGGGAAAGACGGAGTCAATACAGCTTGGCTTCAGGTGCGCCGCAGGAGTTGCCGGTGTTGACTGCAACGTCAAACCGCCTTAGGGACTCCGGCTCCGGATTTTCTGTCGGGATTTACTCCCTTAGCCTTTCCCCTGAAGAGGTATGCCGCAAGGCAGCGGAGGTTTTTTTGGAGTCAGAGTTTTCCTTCTCACATATTTCATATGAAATTCCACACTCTAGCCCTGGCACCTTCATGTCATCAAACAGGGTGAACAAGCAACATGGGCAGCTGGCGTGTTCGGGGAGGCGGCGGCAGGATGGAGCTGGCTCATTCTGTCTCACGGGGACCGACTGGTAGCTCCCCAGGAAGTTTGGGAGGCAGTGGTTCAACACAGACATTACTTACTAAAAAGTTAAATAATACAAACTTCCAACTAAATACATAATACTAAAAGCAACAATAATAAGTACTCCAAACTCATCATTTCCCAATGATTTCCACTCTGCTCTTGGGGTTCTTTACATCGATTGTATTTATAGGAAGCAAACAGTATTTAATGGGGTATAGTCTTCCCAGCCCCGCAGGCAGTGATGGCACATCAACAGCCTGAAATAGGCTACAGCGGGAGTATTTACACCATAGAAATCAGCAAACGCTGCCAATCCGTTTTTAAACATTTACTATGTCCTACGGCCTGGTCACCAGCCCTAATCCAGGACAGCTAGCCATTGCATAAGTATACACAGGTTCGACTACAACCTATGTAAATATGTGCCACGGAACCCAAACAAAACGAAACCCCAACTTAAATTTCCATTAGCCAGATGCCTAAGGCACCTGCAGCCATTCCTGCATCACTCAACGGGAGGGCGAGTGTGATGAAGAGGAAGCCACAGTGAACCAATTACAGTTACAATCTCTTCTGCAAATTTTTTTTTTAAAAAAACAGGATTGTCTGAACATCCTGCCAGGGCCCCTCTTGACATTGGAAAAAGCTCCAGCAAGTTAGGGGCCCTGAAACTTAAGCTTCATTAGCTTCATGGTAAATCCACCTTTGCTCCAGAACTTTCCAGATGTTTCCATTGCCCCTCAGTGGCTCCAGCTACCTCCAGGGCTGGGGAAGCCAGGGCGCGGAACTGCGACAGTACTTGCCTCTGACGTGTTTCTCCTGTGTCTGTGCTAGTGCCACTGAGCTGGGCTCTCCCTCCACACTCGCAAGCAGGACTTCACACTCCACTCCCATCTTCCTAACCAAGAGCAACTGCCCATGAGGCACATCCTTCTTATTCTTAGGTACCAAATCTGTATGAGTTTGCTAGGGTTGTCACGACAAAATACCGTGAGTCTGTGACAACGGAAATGTACTCACACTTCTGGAGGCTAGAAGTCCAAATAAAGGTGTTGGCAGGTTTGGTTTCTTCTGAGGCCTCTTTTCTTGGCTTGAACAGAGCCGTACACTCGCTGCCTCTTTCTGGCCCTCTGTGCGCAGGTGCCCTCGGGGTCCATATGAATGTTTAAACTTCCTCCTCTTATAAGGACAGACTGCATTAGGGCCTAACCCCAAAGACCTCGTTTTAATTTAATCATCTCTTTAAAGACCTTATCTCCAAATACAGTCACATTCTGAGGCACTGGGTATTAGGACTTGAACATAGGACACTATCCTTCCTAAAGACACTAAGCCTCAACCTCTTGTCGTGGCATTAATAGTAAAAAAACTGCTGGAAAAGGACCTGATCCACCAACATGGAAAATACAGCAGGACTCTATCATTTTTTTAAATTTCATTTTTCAATTACAGCTGACATCCAATATGATCTTATATTAGTTTCAGGTGTACAGCATAGTGGTTAGCCAGTTATATAATTCACAAAGGGTTCCCCCCGATGAATCTAGCACCCACCTGGCGCCACACACATAGTTACTGTCTACATTCCCTCTGCTGAATGTCCTGTCCCCATGACTATAGCAGTAAGTACTTTAAAAACTACCTCTCTGTTACAGAATTATCCAGTAGAGATGGATAGGGAATAGGGATCAGAATGATGGCTCCAGGAAAGCAGGTTTTAGCTTGGTATCAGAGTACTGTGTAGAAGTCGTACTGCCTGGTACTCAAAGATCCCCCATCACAGGATGCATTCAGGCAGAACCCAGCTGTCAGAGACAGGTGCCCAAGCAGAGGCTGGAAAACTAGTCTGCAGGTATTGACACCCCAGGTAAGGTTTGGAATCAGATGATTTTCAAGACTCTACTAATGCTGCAGTCTCCAATTTCCTCACCATCAAATAGCATATACACAACTGAATTTAGCAAATCTTTTCTTTTAAACACATAGAGCAAGTTACAATTCAAAATATACTTCATAACTTAGAGCGAGTGCTCAGTAATTTTCCTTTAAAATTTTATCTGGAAAAGATCTGAAATGGTTGAGAGGCAAAACAAAAACAAAAATTCCCCAAGCTCCAAGATTTGAAATTCAAGAAAAATGTTCCAGATCTCAGCATGAAATGATCCAAAATAGGGAATATAATTTTCGCATCACTTGGAAAAATACTGAGTCATATTGCCCACCCACAGCTGACAAAAATAACAGAAATCCAATGATTCAAGCAAGACACACTCTGCCATTGTCTGAAGCTAACGTTTGACTCATTCAGGAAAACGTGGAGCAAAGTCCCGTCAGTGACAAAAGTTGAAATTCTGTGTCCCTAGGGAAATTTCGCAAAAAGGGGTTCTTTCCAGCTCCAAAACATACCTTTTTCCTCACACCCTGGGATAACTTCGGGTCAGAAGTCGCACGGGACCCCAGTGCAGGTGTCTGTGATTAGGATGCAATGGACAGTGAGTCCCCAGAAGGCCAAACAGCCCCGAGCCAAGGGCAGGAAATGCTTCCCAGAGACCCTCATGACTCACAGGGCAGAAGGAGGCCACACCTCGTTCCCCCCCCCACAGGCTTTCTGTCTCGTCTGCACTCAGGAGCAGCAGCCTAGCCCTCCCTCCTGTTGCCAGCCCCGTCTGTCTGCACCTCCTCCCCTTCCTAGTCTGTGCACCCAGCTCTCCTGCTCCCCATCAACCCCTTGCTCTCCCTTCCCACCGGCGCGGGCTTCCCTATGCGGAGTGTCTGGCGGCATTAACTGTTCAAGAAACGTCTGACCTGGAGAAAATGGCAACAAAACCAGACGCAAACTCTAGACAATCTGCCTCTGAGCCTGTCACTCCTAAAGGAACTGGCTAGCTGTCTCCTTCGTCCACCAGGAACTGTGATCCCTCCCTTTCCTTTTATCCATCGTTCCCCAGTCCCTTATATTCTGGTTTGTGTCTCTAGGGCATTACTGAAACGGCTCTGGGATGGCACTAATGGCCTTCTTATGCCAAACGAGGGGCCTTTTGCCCGACTTCATTCTGCTCAATGGGTAGGGATGATGGCCCCTGTCTGAAAGAACTGATCTTCTTCGTCCGGTGGCACCCCTGGCTTCCCCAGTTGTTATGCCATCTAATGGGCACACGGCCCTTTCCCTCCGCCACCCGCTTTTTGGCCCGGTCTTCTCTGCTGACTCCTCATTCTTTCCACCCTCTGAACACCGCAGGCCCCTTCTCTCCCCTCAGAGAGCCCCCCTTGGCTCCTTCAAGCCCCTCGCTTGCTGCCCCAGCTCCCAGCCCTGTCCCACTGCCCTCAGAGCTTCACCCTTGCCACTCACCCTCCCGCCAACCCCCATCTTCATCATGCCTACCCCCACCCCCCACTGCCACATTGCCTCCTTATTCCTGCTGCAGTCACCACCCACCTTCCAGTCACGGGGGCATCGATGCTCTCTGTCTTCTATGATTTTTATGTAGGGCCTGTCACCCCACCTTTTGACACCTTTGTCCCTAGTCGGAGAAAGGGGAAATATTCTCTACCAGGCCCTGTGACATCTTTCTTTAAAATTATTTTTCTCACAGACTTATAGACCCAGAGACCAGACTGAAGGTTGCCAGGTGGGATGAGGCTTGGGGGACCTGAAGTACAAAGGAATCATGAACTACAAGTTGGGGCTTACAAAATACTCACAGGGATGTAAATTACAGCAGAGGGAATACAGTTGATAATATTGTAATGACTGCGTATGATGCATGGTGGGTACTAGAAATCTTGGGGGACCATGTTGTGAAGTATATGATTGTGTAACCACCCTGCTGTACACCTGAAACTTACACAAAATAATACTGAATGTCAAAGAAAAAGCCAAAGAATTCTCTTTCTCAATGACTCCATCCCTCCCCTCCTACCTTCCTTACTACCACATGCTTGGATTCTTGCAGTCCCACCCTGAAATTGTCCCCCAAGTTTTAGCCTTTCACTCCTCCAATCAGCTCAAGGTATCTTCCTATAGCACCTTACTGCTGCTGCCCTGCTCATGAAACTTCAATGGGCCTCCATTAAAAAATGCGGAGTGTTTTGTTTGTTTGTTTGTTGACAAATCCCAAAATCTTCAGGGTAAGCTGACAGGCTGGATACCTAAGGAAGAGTTGATGTTGTAGCTCAAGCCCAAAGACAGTCTGCTGGCAGAATTCCCTCTTCCTCGGGAGAGGTCAATCTTTTTCTTAAGGCCTTCAACTGGTTGTTTCAGGCCCACCCACATTATGGAGGGCAATCTGCTTTCTCAAAGTGCACCCATTTAAATGTCAATCCCATCCAAAACTACTGCCTTGGTCAGCTCATGCTGCTCTATGAAATACCATAAACTGGGTATCTTAAACAAAAGACATTTACTTCTCACATTCCTGGGAGCTGAGAAGTCCAAGATGAAGATTCTGGCCCATGTGGTTCCTGGCGAGAGCCCACTCTCTGGTTTGTAGGTGGATGCCATCTTGCTACGCCCTCACATGGCAGAGGGAGAGAGACATCACCTTTCTCGTGTCTCTTCTTACGAGGCACTAATCCCATCAGGAGGCTCCCACTCTGAACACCATCACAATGGGGATTAGAGCTTCAACGTATGAATTTGGGGGAACACTATTCAGCCCAAAGCAGATACCTTCACAGAAACAACTAGAAATATCTGGGTGTTGTGGCCTAACCCAGGCTGGTGTAAAATTAACCATCGTAGTCTCTCTAAACTCTGACATCAGCTTCCTCAACTCAGACACCACCGGGCCCTTCTGGGTTCCTCCTCCCTGCACTACTGATCGAATCTCTCTGCAGGCTGTAATCTGGGGGCACTTTGTGGTGCCCCTCATTGGTTTTTATTCTTTCAGGTCTCACTGTCCTGCATTGCCTGATGTACAATGTCTGAACACTGGACTTCCATATATTTTGCCTGGGTTTTTAATTGTTTCAGGTGGGAAGGTAATCTGGTCCCTGAGGCTCCGTTATGGCTGAAGCAGAAGTCTACCCGTACATCACACTGGAAAGAGTGCTTTGTTCATCTGAGGGATCGATCATAGGACAAAATAGCCTTCTTATTTTCTGATTTTGAAATTAATCTGTTTGTCGCAGAAAATATTTTAACTACAGAAAAAATACAGAGGAAACACCAGTTCACACATCACCTCCCACCTTTGGCTGAAGAAGCATCCTCTCTTTATGAATATATTATTCTCTTTCTGAATACCTTACAAATATTTATTATTATTGACTCAATAAACATTTTTTAATAAATACCAGTGAATTGGTGCTAAACAGTCAGGGACCAGTGCCAGATGGTGTGGCTTATTTGGTTGGAGTGTTGCCCCGTACACCAAAATGTTGCAGGTTCGATCCTTGGCCGGGACGCATATGGGAGGCAGCTGATTTAGTTTCTCTTTCACATTGATGTTATTCTCTTTCTCTCTCTCTCTTTCCTCTCTCTCTTCTTCTCTCTATAAAGTCAACAAATGTATCCTCAGGCAAGGATTTTTAAAAACTATTTTAAAAAAAGAGTCAGAGACCACACATACTAATTCTCAGAGCATCCCCTTTACTCCTACGTGGGCAGCAAAGTGCTGCTGAGCAGGTAGATGTAGATGCAGCCTCTTAACAAGGACCTTCTTCGGGAGGTCAGTTAAGGAGCCTGGCCAACCAGAGTCTGAATACAGAGCCCAACCTTGTCAGCTTTTGAGGTGCGTGTTGCCCTGAGTTGGCAGGCACCACAGCCTCTCTTTCCAGAACAAAAATCACTCCTCAGCCAGGAAAGGAAGATAGAGAGGCTGTCTGGTTTCATGATAAGTGACTCTTGTCTGGAATTGCTGACCAGTGGAGGGAAGAGAGAATCTGAAAGGTCACAGGTGCTCCCCACCACACCACCTGGAGAGGCGGACAGCCCAAGGTTCTTTACTTCGCGGATAAAATGCCCTCCCCTCCCTCCTCCTGTGGCCCTGCTCACAGATGGCGGACCACGAATATTGCTTGGAATAGATTAAGGAGAAAATAGAAGGTCTCTGAGAAGCAAATTTTTTTCTGGGAAGCATTGTCCGCTTGTGACGGTTTTACTTCAGCCAAGAGTTTCGTTGGCTCTGTCCACACCGGAGCTGACGTGTTTTGTGCTCATTCTGTGGAGACTGGGGTCCAAGTAATCAGTTCACAAATGCAGAAGTTTTTATCACCCTTTCAGTTTTCAATTGTCTGACCCTCAACCATTGTTTGGGAACCAGGCTGGCATCCTTGGGCTCCTGCCATTGACCTCTGAC
Source organism: Furipterus horrens (assembly GCF_987537825.1). NCBI lineage: Eukaryota > Metazoa > Chordata > Mammalia > Chiroptera > Furipteridae > Furipterus > Furipterus horrens. The sequence goes on from NW_028327179.1 coordinate 94,353,769, forward strand.
CTCTCAATCGTTTTGGGTGGCTCTCTGGGTGGGGGTCAGAGGGGAGAGGGAAGTTCAGGTGTCTGCCAAGCAAAAGTAGAAGAAATTCTCTTTTGCTGAGAATCCAATAAAAGCCGTAAAATGTAGAGCAACACTGAGTCTGGAGCCAGCCAGGCCTCCTCAGATCCAATAAGCTCAGCCAAACCCAGGAGAACATCTTCCTTGGAAACAACACCTCAGTTCTCATTGAAAGGGTTTAAGCCAGAGCCCCTTCGTCCCCCCTTTTCATGTCAGTCGTGAACAGTAGGCAGGATGTTATGTTGGCTGAGAGCACAGGTCCCAGGAGTTACGTACCCGAGTTTGCATCCCGGCCCCACGCCTAACACCAACGGGCGAGACCCTCGTGTGCAAGGTGGGGCTGCTTTTAATAGCGCTGGACTCATGAGGCGGTAATGAGGATTCGATGAGGGAAGGTTCGAGTGTTTAGAATCCCCCTGGTCCTAGAAGGGGGTGAGGGTAAGAAGGGGAAAGGTCTAGTGAAGGAACTAGTATAAATGACCCATGGACGTGGACAACAGGGTGGGGATTGACTGTAGGAGTGGGGGTGGGTGGGACAGGGGAGAGCAAGGGGGGGAAATGGGACAACCGTAATAGAACAGCAATAAAAAAAAAGAATGTCTCTGGTCCTTAGCAAATCTCACTAAATCTGAGCTATCGTTATTTTATGTTCCAGAACTTGCTCCTTGCATGCTCCTTTCATGATTTGGTTTGATTTTAAACAAATTACGAGGGTAGAGTTGTAGATCGTTACAAAAAGTTGAAGACATGGTGAAGTTAACTTTCTTAGAAAAAAAAAAAAAGAAGGGGGGCCCTGGCTGGGTAGCTCAGTCAGTTAGAGTGTCATCTCAACACGCCAAGGTTGTAGGTTCGATTCCTGCTCAGGGCATATACAAGAATCAACCAATGAGTGCATAAATAAGTGGATCAACAGTTCTATGTTTCTCTCTCCCTTCTTCTCTCTCTAAAATCAATAAATAAAAAATTTAAAAAAAAGAAAAAAGAAGGGGGAAACAGGAAAAAGAAGAATATTAAATGGGAAAGAAACATAATGCTCTTTAAAAGACTGAAATCACTTTAATGTTAGGGAACATTAAAATGTACTATTTGTGAATTGGTGACTTTCTCGTGGAATATTTATGTGGTAACCCTAAGAGCATAGCTTACCTAAGCATTAACTATAAATCTATCAGTTGAGCTTACTGTTACATGTTTTGATTCTTGTTGTTCACGGAGATGTTGGAGGAACCCAAGTTGTCAGAGTTTGCCTGTTTACGAGAATCGGTTAAATTTAAGAACTGGGGGAGAAAGTCAGCCGAACAGTAAAACAAAGAAAGTCATTATGTTCTCTGCACTCAGCGAACTCCACTGGGTCAGAAAGATACAGAAAGGCCTGGTTTCCAGAGAAGGAGCAGAGAATGAAAGAAACCCAGATTCACAGAGAACACCTTTTTTTTTTCTTTCCAGCGCTCTAATCGGTCTTGTTGTGTGTGCTGCCACCAACAAAAACATCTACTTTTTTGTTACCTTCTTACCCCCTTCAAGGATTTTAGAAGAACGAAATTTTGTCCGAGCTAGAATTAACTGCCCTATCTTTCCCATGCTAGATTCTTTCTGGAATGAATGTATGTAATTTGTTTGTTCACTCAGTAAGTGTCAATTAAATCCTTCCAATGAGCCAGGCACTGGCTCAGGGACACAAAGACGCACCTGGCCTATGAACCTGGGCTCCCAGGCTGGGGCCAGAGGGAGACTTGTAAAGAAGTAGGAGTACTAAAGAGTTATAGGAATGTGCCTGATGGTTGGGGGTGGGGGGGATGCTTGGGGACAGTGCCCATTCAAAAGGAGAGGAAGCTAAATCTGCCCATGAAAGCCTTTGGGGATGCATTTGACATTCCTTTTCAGATGCACTTTCCAGACAGATCTCTTTCTTTCATATTCTTCAGGGCTCAGGGGCCTCTGAAGTCACCAGGGCTGCTTGCAAACGCCTGGTGGAAACCTGGTGGGAATATTTTTACAGCCTCAAAGTTACCAGCTATCATCGGTGTCCTCCCTCAGGAATCACTGACAGAGACGTTCAGCGTAGCCCCTCATTTCGCCACTCCCGCGGTATTGGATGAATGCCTACTGTGTGTCTGGATGGATGGTTACTTACCCTTCCTTCCTTCAGGGAGTTTTCCCCCAGTTGAACCCAGAAGTCATGCTTATCAAGGACAATGACCCTTACATCTAGAAGTCCTGTGGGCACCTCACATTGAACTTTAAAGAGCTTCTTTGTTTTTTTAAATTATTATTTATTTGCTTGTTTGTTTGTTTATTTATTTTTAGAGAGAGGGGAAAGGAGAAAGAGAGGAAGAGAAACATCAATGTGTGGTTGCCTCTCACTCGCACCCCCAACTGGGGATCTGACGTGCAACCCAGTCATGTGCCGACGCTCAATCCACTGAGCCACAGCAGTCAGGGCTGTTTCTTTGCTTTTTATAAACTCTCAGAGCACATTAGGAGGGAACCCCGACCAAGACTCACTGCAGAATTTCTGTGTCATTATCCCCTAGATGTTCCATTCTTTGCATCTCTTCTTCAAGGTGGCATTTATGGGGATGACAGGAGGACATGGCTGAGAGATGAGTTAGTATAAGGAAGGGTGTGAGGGGGGCAGGAGTCCAGGTGGAAGGGGCTTGAGCAGACAGGCTGGGTCAAGGTCAAAGGAGAGAGCAAGCTCTGAAACCTCAGAGCCAGCGGTCAGGTGTACGGAGCCAGGGGCCAGGGGCCAGGGCAGAGCCAGGCCGGGGAAAGGTGATCTGACCCTGTCGATGCCCATCCACGTGATCCTCCCTATGAACACCAGGGCCTGATGATAGGGCCCTCCTCTGACTTCTAGAAGCATTTGTCATCTGCACCAGCTTCCCCAGACTTAGGGGTGAACAAACGTCTCCGGTCCCCAGGCAAACAGACTGAGCACTGGTACACGGGGAGATCACTGGGAATGTCCCGGCTCAATCGCTGAAGGGAGGGAAGGAGCAAGTCCAGGCAGAGGGAGGGGCTGCACTGTGCTGTGGTCACAACAAAGGCCTGGGCAATCCCACGGGGAGCTCGGGAGCTGGGACCGCCCTGCAGAGAGCCCAACACTGACCAGCCACTGGATGTGGGCTGCCTGGGGGGAAGAAGGTCACCTTGAGCAAGGAGGGCAAATTCCTAAAAACAGACTTAACTTAGAGCCATCGGCCACTACTGAGGTGTGCTGGATGATAACCACATCGTGGGAATGACTTGTCCTCGCTCTGTGTGTCCCCCACAATGCCTTGCCTCTTGAGGACCTCCCCGGACTGCATTACCACTGGGGCCTGCAATTACCATGTCTAAAGTTCTTCTTGCTACGAGGATGCCAGTCCCAATAAATGGGCATGCAGAGGACTGTCATCTGGGCTGGGGAGCCCCCTCTTCCCAGAACACAGGGTTAACAGTGCCTCTCAGAAGCTCAACTCCTGCTGACCCAGGAACAGTAGTCCAGTGGGTGTCAGAGTGCAGGCCTGGGCCATCGACCACAGCATCAGCTGGGAACTCAATAGAAATGCAGATTCTCGGGCCCTGGAAAGAACTGCAGAATTGGAAACTCCAGCCAGGGGGGAGGCCCCGGAACGTGTGTTCTGCCAAGCCCTCCCAGCGTCACGGGCTCTCTCATCTGAGAAGCACAGCATTAGTACCGCAGTACGACAAATGCAGGGCACAAGGGGATAGCCTGGGACTCCTGCTTCTGCAAGGGCCTGCACCTGGCCAGGGAAGGAGAAAGGGACCAGAGCAGGGAGGACAGAGTATCAGGGGTTAGTTGGTGTGTCCATCCAAGGGCACAGGGAGTCCGCCCTGGCCCAGGGGATGAAGAAGCCAGACAGGCCCTGCCACACAGCACAGACTCGATGCCACCTGAGATGAGGTGTGGCAAAGTTGTAAGATCCATTGGCACCCTGCCTCCTAGTCTGTCTGTTTTAAGGGTCCCCAGGCTGGTTGTCATTTCCTCCTCACAGCTGACAGGAGGAGCCCTGAGTGCTATTTCCTTGGCAAGAAAAAACCAACTTCTGCCCAAACCGCTCCCCGCTGTGGGAAGGAGAAGTGAGCCGGGGCTGATGCTGCGGAGGGAGGGGGCTGACTGAGGTTCTCCGGAGCCCCCCTGACTTTCTGGTTCACTCTGACAGCACACTCAGCCGTGCGAGAAAATAGAAGTGACTCCATCCGTGAGCTGGTTCCATTTCTGCAACTGCTCATGCAGCTGGTTTATATTGAAACCGATGCACGCTTCAGACACAAAGGACAGAGCCCCGTGTGACAGGTGCATGGGGCCCAAGGAGGGAGAGCAGGCTCACTCACCTGAAGGGGCAGCAAATGCACTCGGCTTGGCTTGTATAATTTGTGGCTACATTATGTAATAGGGACTCGGAGTGACCTGTCAGGGAGGAATGTGCTGTAAAGACTGCAGAAGGCCCTGGCTGGTGTGGCTCAGTGGATTGAGTGCCAGCCTGCAAACTAAAGAGTCGCTGGTTCGATTCCCAGTCAGGGCACATGCCTGGGTTGCGGGCCAGGTATCCAGTTGAAGATGCATGAGAGGCAACCACACATTGATGTTTCTCTCCCTTTCTTTCTCCCTCCCTTCCCCTCTCTCTAAAAATAAATAAATAAAATATCTTTAAAAAAAGACTGTAGAAGACCCCCAGGAGGAGGAGGCTTGAAGGAAGCACAGGCCTGGGGGGCCAAGAGAAAGGGAGAGGAGAGGGTGTGGGACAGGAATGTGCAGGACCGGAAGCAGGGAGGAGGCAGGGAGACCAGGAAACAAGCCCCACTGGAGCAGAGAGGCCTGAAAACTGAGCCCGGCCATGGTCAAGGCCAGCCAGGGGGCCTCCTCCATAGGGCTGCCAAATAACAGACAGGATAACCAGAAATTCAACTGGAATTTCTGATAAATGTAGGGTAATTTTTAGGAGAAGCGTGGCCCAGATATTGCAAGTGTTTTTGTTCTAAAGTATTAGGCATTGTTTATCGGAAACACAAACTGAACTGAGCACCTTGTAATTTTATTTGCTAAGTCAGACAAACCTACTCAAGTGTGGTGGTTATACTTCATGATGCCTCCCTTGCTGCTCAGGAGTGTCTTATGAGCTAGTTCTGCTGCTGCCAACACCCCCCTTCACAGATGAGAAAACGGAGTCACAGGGCTGTCCCCAGCCACACAACTGGCGAGTCTGTTTGCACAGCCTGTGCTCCTAACCTCTAGGCCACTTGACAGAGTTTGGAGTCCATCAGACCTTGATTCAAAGACTGGCTCTGCCACTTGCTAGGTAATGGCCTTGTAACAATGACCTCTGGTGAGTCATATAGCCTCTCCAGAACTCAGTTTCCTTAAAACAGTTTCTGCCTTACAGTGTTCTATGAGAATTCAGTGAAAAAACTGAACAGATGGCAAGTGCCCAATAAAAATGATACTTTGGCCCTGCCTGGTGTGGCTCCGTGGATTGAGCACCCCACCTGCGAACCAAGGGGTCACTGGTTTGATTCCCGGTTAGGGTGCATGCCTGGGTTGCAGGCTGGGTCCCTGGTTTGGGGGCACACAAGAGGCAACCACACATTGATATTTCTCCCCCTCTGTTTCTCTCTCCCTTCCCCTCTCTCTAAGAATAAATACAATAGTCCCTCTCCATATCGCAGTTCACTTATCGCTGCCTCACTGTATCGCGGGATTTTTTAAACTATTATATTTAATTATTTATCGTGGATTTTTCGCTATATCGTGGGATTTTGGGGTACTGTAAATACTAAAATAAATGTAAGGTTCCTGCTTCGCGGACTTTCACCTATCGCCGGGGGGTCTAGATCGTAATACCCGTGATAAGTGAGGGATCACTGTAAATAGAATCTTAAAAAAAAAAAAATGGTACTTTGATGAAGATGATGATGGTAGTGGTGAGGTGGTGGTGCTAATGGGAGCCTGGAGACTCCTAAAAAGAAATAACTTACGACGCTCCAGAAAACGAGAAACCATGGGCAAACTCTGGGTGCTGGCAGAACCTGCCATCTCTTCGGCCTCCTACTGCTGCCTCCCACCTACACCTGGCCTGCCCAGATCTCTAACTTGTCTTCCTGCTCCTGATCTGCAGGCACTGAGCTGCCCATCCCACCCACGCCAGAGGCTTCCTGCCTGGAGCTCTCCCGAGCCTAAGTCCAGAGTCCGTTGTTGCTGGTGGTGGGCTTCACTGCCTGTAATTTACGGTCACACACCTAACCATAAGCAGCCCGGGCCTTTCCCCTGTGTGTCAGCCCCTCCAATCACTGCCCAGATGTGTGCGCCTCCTTCCCAGTTCTCGCTGCCAACAGGAAGAAAATCCGACCAGATGGAGAAGTTCAGATCCATCTCCCACCACCCGTGACAGCCAGTTTCCCGGCTCTGCTGTATAACTCAGCCTTATTCAGCTGCCAGCACGCATGCGCTGAAGTCCTCTAATCTACATATCTACAGAGTAAGACCAAGACTGAGGATGAGTGGTGATTAGGTTCCGTTTTAGTCATTTCCTGCCTTCTCAGGACAAGTCAGGTCTAGAGATGCGCTCCCGGCCCATCAGTTTCGCTCTGACAGCCCCTCCCAGGTCTCCTTAGCAACCAGGCATCTGGACCAGCTTCCTCACCTTCTCCACCTGGGCCAGGCGTCCCAGGTGCTGGGGATCCAGCCTTCAGCTAAGAGTACCTCGGCCTGGTACCATGACGATTTACATGTTTATTCTTTATAATTTTTTACTCTCCATGCTCCACATGGGTATTCATCTAGTAGATACACTAAACAACATTTAGCCAGTTGTCTCACGGGAACTCTCTCTCTCTGAGGCCGGAACAGCCACGGCTATCCTGTCCTTCAAGTCGCCCTCCTGATTCTGGCTCTCCGTCTGATCTGTGTGACCCGTTTGCTCCAAGTGGTATTTTAGGCAGTGTGGATACAGCAGAGAAAAAGAGAGAAGATTCCTCCTCTCAAGGGGCGAATAATAGTTTTGACCCAGATGCCAACCACGTGGTCACTCCCAGTCTCTGTTTAACTCATTTTATTTTTTAAAAATATTTTTATTGACCTTATTGGGGTTACATTGGTTAATAAATTATATAAGTTGCAGGTGTACGTTTCTATAACGCATCACTGTGTTGTATTGTGTGCTCACCACCCAAAGTCTAGTCTCCTTCCGTCACTGTTTATCCCCCCTTTCCCCTCTTCTTCCTGCCCTCTTGAGTTTTAGAACTGATGGCCCCTGGCACCGGACGGCTCACCAGGCTCTGGTCCTATGCTCTCCTGTCTACGCTGATGTGCACCTCGGGTCTCATCACTTCCTGGGTCCCTCACCTCCATGGCCAATGTAAGTTTCTTCCCCAGCCCCTCCCAGTCCTGGGCTGAGTCTTTCACCTAAAACGCTTAGCCACCCACCCCGCGACACTGACAACATCCGGAGTCCGGCCATCTGGCCCTCATAAACTGTCCCCGGCTCCGTGCTGAGCTGCACTACAGATTGGCCCTCGGTTCCCTGGGAAACTGTAGGCTACACTGGCTGCCAAGCCAGTGGAGGGTTCCGGCCAAGTGGCTGGCTGGCCACCTGGGCAGAAGCCTAGCTGATTATTTTCTTACCTGGCACTTCCCCTTCATGAGCTCTGGAGCCCAACCCTATCTGAGTCACCTTGGCTGGGGAAACCTGTTCCTTTGTCGTCATTTGCAACTTGGAAACCCAGTTCTTCTGGGTCACGGGCACCTTGGCTATCGCGTGAGTGCTCTGCCTTAATCAGGGCTTTGGACTATGAAATATTTCATCTAGTTCCTGGTGTTCCTCCTGGATGTCCTAGGCCTGCGGGAACTGGCCACCCTGTCCCTACAGCCCACACCTCTGTGTCTTGGTTGCTTTCCCTCCATCAAAAAACCCTGCAGCTACATCAGAATCCTGCCTGCACTCATCCTCTGCACTCACTCACCCACCGATCCATCCGCCAATGTTCACAGAGCATGTGTTTTAGAGCCATGTAACGTGTTAGTTCAGGTTTCCCAGCCTGTCATGGTAGGGCTGAGGCAAGTTCAAAGTGCTGGGGAGCACCTGGGAAGGGCATGCCAGCCCAGGGGTGCAGGGAATGTCTTGCACACCAAGTGATAGGGAGTCTCAGCTGAATTCTGGATGGTGGCCAGAGCTGGTGGATGGGTCCAAGAAGGGGGTGGCATTCCAGATCTCATGTGGGAAAGCCCAAGGAGAGAGAGCAACTCAAAATGGGAAACAAAAAATGTCCACATGACTGGGGCAGGGCCTCGCCGTACGGACGGAGTTAGGGGGTGTTCTCAGGGTGATGAAAATCTCGCTCTGCAATCATGATGGGGAATGAAGTAGAGGGAAGGCAGGGTCCCGGGCAGGAAGAGGTGACTATGGCAGGATTCTGAGCAGGGTCCCGGGCAGGAAGAGGTGACTATGGCAGGATTCTGAGCATGCAGGCCTGAACCAAGGGAGTAGGAAAAAATACTGGGAACGTCAGGTCAAGGGGACTTAATGGTTGATCGAGCATGCCGTGTGGGGAGAAGGGAGGAGTCCAGAATGATGCCCAGGAGACCAGGGTGATGGACGATGGGAGCGTGGTGGTGCCATGAACCATCATCAGGGGATGGAGGAATAAGGGCAGGCTCGTGGGGGTGGGGACGTGCGAGGCGAGGTCCTGGACAGAAAGAGCGATGCTGAGTCTAAGGTGGCTAAGGGACACCGTGTGAGGGATCTGTGTCTCCACGAGTCATCCTGCCCAAAGACAGAGGTCGGAGAAACACATGCATAGGGAGAGTAAACAAAGCCATGAACACTGTCGAATGAGAGGGGCAGAAGGCTGACTCTGGAGCCTGAGAAAACACCAGCATTTAGAGACAGACCAAAGTTATGTAGTCCAAAGTATCTCCCATACATGATATTTAATTAATTATGACAAAAATGTAAACTGGCAATGGCAAATCCTGGCAGACACCACCTCAACCAAATGATCAAAATTAACATTGCCAGTAAAGGGTCACAGAGACAGCACGTGCCTCCTGACATGATATACTGAGAAGGACACATCACTTCTGGAATGTTCCTGCCCAAAATGCATAATCTGAGTCTAATCATCAGGGAACATCAGACAAACCACACTGAAGGGCATTCTATAATATAACAGGGCTGTGCTCTTCAAAAAAGTCAAGGTTATGAAAGACAAAGGCAGGCTACGAAACTGTCCTGGATCCAAGGACACTAAGGATACAAATATAATAACTAAAGAATTAAATGTATCATCTTAGATTAGATCCTGGACCAGGAAAAAAAATTAAAGGGGTTTTATTCTTTTGCTACAATTACTTTGTGACAATTAGCAAAATGTAAAATAAAGTTTGTAAATAGACAATAGGAGATAGTGAGAACTGGTATTGCAATAAAGTATAATCTTTTTGCAGGGGGGGCACGGGGGAGGGCTTGCCTTCCATCTGTAAACAACTCCACACCTATCAAGCGCAATAAAGCAGAGCAAGATAAAACAGGCCTGCCTATACTGTATCAATGTTTTTCCAATTTGTATCTAATTTTCAACATTGTACTATGTAAGAACACGCCCTTTTTAGAAAATGCTAATTTAGTAACTACTAATTTAAGAAATATTTAGATTTTAAGAAGACAATGCCTATGATTTACTGGTTCAGGAAAAAAGTAAGATAGATTGATGATAGGTAGATGATGACAAAGCAAATATGATACATTGTTAACCTTCGGGGACTCTGGGTGCCGGTATACTGGAATTCTTTTTGGCATTCTTTCAACTTCTCTATAAGTCTGAAATTACTCTGAAGTGTATATTAAATAGAGTTAATACTGGCTTGTTAGTAGTTCCTCTAAGAATTTCGACTTCCACCTGTCCCCTTCCCCTCCCCTCTGCAATCTAACTTTGCCTTCAAATAGCACTCTTTTTCTAAATTGTGGTTTTAAAAATATATAACCTTAAACTTATCATCATAAGTATTTTAAGTGTATAATTCAGAAGTATGTTTACAGTGTTGTGCAACAGCTCTCTCTAAACCTGAAAGTATTTTAAAATAAAAGATTTTTTAAAAGAAAGACCCAGTGAGGGCACATGCCTGGGTTGCATGCCAGATCCCAGTTGGAGGCGCGTGAGAGGCAACCACACATTGATGTTTCTCTTCCTCTCTTTCTCCTTTCCCCTCTCTCTAAAAACAAATAAATAAAATAAAATAAAATAAAGAGGTAGAAGAGGAGGAGACAGGAAGAACAGGCACAGGGGTCAGAGGAAAGTCTGGAGACAGCCCAGGAGGACAGTGTCCCATGGAAGTTTGTGATCTGAGGGGTCAACAGGCCCCCAAAATGGAAGGGGGACAAATAAACCCCAACCTGAGAGTTTGCTCTAGAAAAGATCTCTGCTCTCCTTCCATAGGCACCATAGGTGGGCAGCAAAGCCTACAAGAGTCTTTGTAGTTTTAACTTTTTTTCTGAAGATTTTATTTATTTATTTTTAGAGAGGGAGGAAGGGAGAGAGAAAGAGAGGGAGAGAAACATTGATATGTAAGAGACACATTGACTGGTTGCCTCTCACACACCCCCAACTGGGGACCTGGCCCACAGCCCAGGCATGTGCCCTGACCGGGAATCGAACCAGCAACCTTTTGGTTCACAGGCTGAGTCACACCAGCCAGGGCTCCTAGAAGAGTCTTCGACACCACTGTCTCCGTAGAAGAAAAGTTGGCTTTAGAATTTCTGTCAGTGTTTTGCGTGGCTGGAGGTGGAGACCCAAGGGGGGGTGTGTGTTTGGATTTGGAAGGTGTCTTGTGAGCCTGCTGGTTAAGTGAGGGGGGGGCTCACCCGCCCGCAAGCCCACCTCCCAGAACTCACACTCACCCTCACCTAAAAGGAGAAGTTGAGTCAAATGGGAACTGAAATTGCCTAGCAGAGTTATTTTCATGGGTCCCTGCTGACCTGCGAGATGGACTTTGGGGTGGGCCTTGGAACTAAAAGAAGCTAAAATATGAGAGGACATTCTAGGGAGGGAGCAAGGAGGCTGCAAAGACAGAGGAGACAGGGGCCAAGCAGAGAGGCTGCAGGGAGGAGATTCCACCGGCCACGGGTTCTCCACTTTGTCTTCCATGCTGTCATTCCCTGGAAGCATCTATAGACTTTATTTTTCAACCCTCACCCGAGGATATGTTTATTGATTTGAGAGAGAGAGAGACAGGCAGACATCAATTGGTTGCCTCTGGCACGCTCCCCAATTGGGTGTCTAACCCACAACCTAGGTATGTGCCCTGATTGGGGATCAAAGCTGCAACTTTTTGGTGTACAGGACAATGTTCCAACCCACTGACCCACCCAGCCGGTCTACGGGCTTTAATAATAGCCCCTTTCACCCAGGGCCACTGGGGGCGCGGCGTCCTTGGGTGTGAAGACAAGATATGGTGCATATATCTGGGGCTGGTGCAAATCTGAGGGGGCTTGGGCAGCCCCCCGGGAGCGGGGCTGAGACAGCCAAAGGAATGGGGTGGGAGCAGTTTGAAAGAAAAAAAACAGCAAGGGTTTAAAGACAGACGCATACCTGTCCCTGCTCTGAGGTGGGGGCACTCCTCAGAAATATCGAGGGTCACACTGCCGCTGATGTTACTTATGCCCCTGCGCTGAACTTTCCTCTGATAAAGGAAAGGGGGAGCGCAGGAGGCCAAAGGAACGAGGGAGCTTCGGGCCCCAGAAGAACTAAAACTGCTTCTTGGGGTTGTTCGTGACCTTGGCAAGAGCGGATCTGGTGGAGAGACCTGGCAGAAACCTGCTCGCGATGAGCCCGGGGAGCACAGGTGGGAGCCGGGAGAGGCGGCCCGAGCGCCCCGCTGGCTCAGGCTTCCGGGCTCTGGAGGAGGAAAGACGCAGGCAGCGAGGGCTGTCTACCTGGAAATCGAAAGGATTTTGTTTTGTTTTCAGATGGAAAAGACTTCAGAATATTGAATTGATGGTAAGGTGGGAGATCCAGTAAAGAGGTGAAGCAATGAAGATTTCGGGGAGAAAGCAGACAACGGTTATGGGATTTGGTGGGGTCTAGGGCCTTGAACGCGCAGCATTGAGAACGCCAAACCCCCACGGAACCGGGCTCAGGCCCGACACCTGTGCAGGGAAACGCCCTGGAGTCCTGACGTCATCATTTTTACCTTGAGCCTTGGGAAATCTAACCCCCTAGGTGGTGTGGGACGCTCTGAGGAGCGGGCAACACTGATGTAGACAGTTTCCTCGTAACCTCCTAAGCTTTACGTAGTTGATTCCATTCAACCCTCAGATGATGCCTTATTATCCCCATTTTACAGATGAGCACACTGACCAAGCAACAAGCAGCAAACGGCAGAGCAATGAAACAAGCCTGGATCTTATCCCAAAGTTCATTTCCTCTTCACTCCAGCCCTGAGGAACTATAGTCTAGGGTCCTTGAGGCTGGAAAAGTATGTCTGATTATCGACAGTACAACCAAGCGTTTTCCTGACACCTCCCTCGATTTTCAGAATTACAGAAATGTGTCCCTCTACCTCCTGAACCACAAAAACCTGAGCCTACATAACCTGCCCAAGTTGCTTCCCTCAGAAACCCAGAAACTTTCCACCATGGCTCCTGAAGTTTCTCCCCTGGCCTTGGAGCGTTAGAGCAGCTGAGATCTGAGTTACATAACAAAGCAGATAAAAAAAGGATCAGATGTGGCTCCGGTCCTCTCCTGTCACAGCTCAAGTGGCTCCAGTTGACTTCAGAGGTGCCTCCAAGGACGTCATGGGACACAGTGGGACAGCCACAGCTATAGGTTGTGAAGTCTAACTTTGTTTTTTAATGAAGATAGTGAAGTTCAAAGAAATAAAGTGACCTGACTAGGGTCACACAGAATTAAGTGGAGTATAGATTTCATACCCTGTTTGTTTCATTGCTACTAAATCCAGCTTTCTCTGCTAGAGACTGTTAGCTGCCTCCCCAGCCCAAGAGCAATGTGGTGTCTCCCCACTTTTTTTTTTTAACTTTTTTTGTTGTATTTTTTCCTTTACCATTTAACCCTCTTATACTCCGCTCCCCCCTGCAATCACCACATTGTTGTCCCTGAGCCCTTTCTCCTTTGGGCTTGATCCCTCCAGCCTTCACCTGCTCCCCCGACCCCATAGCTATCATCCTGCTCTCTGTGAATCTGTCTCTGTTTTGCTTCTTAGTTCATTCAGTGTGTTCATTAGATTCTACAAATAAGTAAAATCATATGGTATTTGTCTTTCTCTGACTGGTTTATTTCTCACTCAGCATAATGTTCTCCAGGTCCATTGATGTGCATCTCCCCCTTAGAAACAGAGACCCAAACTTATTCAGTCCTGATAAGGACTCATTTTCCCAGCCTCCCTTCAACTCGGTCTGGCCATTAAGTTCTAGCCAACAAATTGTAAACAAAAGTATAGAGACTTGCTGGTATAGTTCTTCCAGCGAGTCTCTTTAAAAGAAGGGATAACCCTTCTCCCTCTCCTCGGCCCTGCTGCTTAGAAGTCAGATGGGATGGCTGGAGCTCCAGCGGTCAATTTGGACCAAGAGGATGAAGCGCACAGTGTAGGCAGGACAAACAGAGTGCTGGAAAGAGCAGGGTCCCTGATGATGATGCAACTGACAAAATAAAACTGTACTATATCCATGAGAAGCAATTTAATAGATCTTGTTTAAGCTGCATTGTTGCTTCAGCTGAATCTAAAGTACTAGATGCAAATTGGGGACAGGTTCCACCGTTTTCTCTGAGCCCTAAGGATAATTCCCACATATATGGCCCCAAAAATATTTTGAATAAAAAATATCTGATAGTAAATAGTTAATAATGGCCTGATGGTTAACACGTCTTGTTATGTATTTAGAACACTCTCTCTTTTAATTTTAGCAACAAAAATGACAATAGACAAGCATAGGGAGGAAAAATATTATTTGGGTGTTTTTACCTGAAGAATTATTGAGTACACGTTACTTTTCATATACATGAACTAGAAATAGCTAAAGTAAACTACTCCTCACTTAGTTATGACTCTAGGAAATAAAATTTTGTGGGGATATTTCCTGAATTCTGTTCAATGACGCATTAATCTCCTGGAAGTATGCTAGTAGTCATTTCTTAGAAGGGTCTATGATCAAACGAGTTTGGGAAACTTGAAATTAAATGAAAGTAAACATTTATTTCACAGCTGGTTTCGCAGAACCATTTCATGTAGTAATGTGCCTTGTGTCTCTCCAAGGTGTGATACAATGTGAAATGTTTCCTGATCTTTCACCCAAAATTGCCATTAACATGTGGCATAATACAGTCTTGGAAAACATATAATGGAAGGTTTCTGCTATTTCTTTGAAGGACATAATACTCTGCAACTGCTGGATTTTGCTCATTTTGTTTTACATTGTTTTGGTTCACCTTTTGAAATTTATATCCTCCAACATAAAATTAGCTTCCATTGTTTTCTTTTTGTTTTCGAGGGATCGAAACAATATATCCCTTTTACAAGCAATATGTTATCTTTATTCTTTCCCAATAAGAGATGTACAGAGCATTTTTTTATTTGTTAGTTTATTTTTTTATTATAAAATTTCCAGGCATGTAAGAAGGTCTAAAGATGATATTCTGAATCCTTGTGGAAGTACTAGCTTTAAGAAATTAAATAGCACAATAAATCTGAGTGTTCCTGGTCTTCTTTTATTCCTCATGCACTGAATGTAAGAGTTAGCATCTCTTGAATTTCGAAATTTCTAATGCCAATCTTTGACTTTGTGAGTCTTTTGTGTGAATGGTATGGTACTGCATATGTCCCTCTGAACTCTTTTTTCTCCCACCTTCATCTTGTGTTTGCGAGTTATGTTAATGCTTTCAAGGAAACCATGATTGAAAAACAAACTTGGGGTGACTGGCAAACTCATACTTGCTGATTTGGGAGTCTTTCCATTATTAAGGCTTAATTATGGCCTAATATGTGGTCAGTTATCATAAATGTCCCCTTTGTTCCTGAAACGTGTCTATTCTCCAATTTTTCAATGCTGTTCTCCAATTTTCAATGCTTTTATCTATTATAAGCTCACTTACTTGTTTTGCCTACTTATTTCTCAGTTCCTAAAAAAGTTGTTTTAATATATTCTGCATCCAAGTACATTCAATTGCCTTGACTCACTTTGTCAATTTCTTTTGTAATTATTTCCCTTTTTGCTTTATGTCCATTTTGGCTTGTTTTTAGGCACAAAGTAATTTAGAATTATCGTGTTATGTATTCTTAGGGAATGAGAGTATTAAATTATGTTACAGGCTCCACTTTAGCAATGTCTTTCTCTTTTTTTAAACCTTTAAGTATATTTTGTTTGATAATAATATAGCTATACCTATGTTTAACAAACTGATTTTTAAACATATTTCTGGGTTCTTATGTGTTACAAGTCTCTTTAAACAATACAGCTAGGATATTTTAACACAATCTGAAAATATCTGCCTTGAACTGATCAATTACTTATATTTCTCATGGAGTTGTACTTTATCCTAATAGTTACTTTTCGCTTTCAATTTACCCTGCTTTTTCTTCTTTTCTAATATTAGAGTGACTTATTTGGGAATGATTGAAATATTTTTACTTTGTGTTTTCTCTACTGACTTGGAAGTTATAGCTAATTCTATTGTTTTCTTTTTTTAAAGATTTTATTTATTTCCTTTTAGAGAGAGAGAAAAGGAGGGAGAAAAAGATGGAGAGAAACATCAGTGTGTAAGAGATACCTTGACCGATTTTACCTCTCGCATGCCCCCAAATGGGGACCTGTCCTGTAACGCAGGCATGTGTCCGGACTGGGAATTGAACCGGTGACCTTTTGCTTCACAGGGTGGCGCCCATTCCACTGAAACACACCAGCCAGGCTTCTGTTTTCATCTTAATAGTCGTTTTTAAACATTTCACATGTTTAACAAATTCTAAAGTTAATATATATGTATGTTCCTTCTGAGCAATTCGGTATGCTTTGATTTCCATTAGTTCCTTCCCTTTTTATTCATTAGTAATTCAGCACATTGGGCTTACACCCCTGCTAGCTGCCAGCTCTTTTCTAGGATGTCTCCAGGTGCAGCAGCCTGCTGGTTAGGGCTTTGTGCCCACTCCACCTCACAGTGTTTCACAGCTGACTGGTGAGGCTGGTGGCCAGGGCAGACATGGAGAAAGTGCACCTGCCTCGGGCTTCCAAGAGAAGCTGAAAAGGTCCCCTGAGGAGGTGGGCCACGTCCAGGAAGGAGCCGGGTGGCTCCCGTACTGACTTTGAGCAGGACCTGGCCCCTGGGACAACAGCGGGGCAGGCGCCAAAGCTCCCACAGAGCCAGTGGCCAGACACGGTGATGTCAGGCAGGTGGGGCCTCAGTGGTATGGGACAAAGGCCTCATGGAGGGCAAGGCAGGTGCCAAACACTTGCTACACAGAGATGCAGGTCCCAGGTGCTAGAAGGTCATGATGGGATTGGCCATTCAGGGAGGCCCCGCCCCTTCCTCTGTGACCTCTCAAGGTCCATTGATGTTTCCATGGAGACATCAGAAGGTCCTGGCTGAAGTCAGTTCAGTGCGTGCTAGAACCCCAGAGGAGGAGGAAGCAAAGGAGAGACTCTCCCTGTTTCCACTCTATTTGAGTTCGTTTGGCGCACAACTGCCCCTACATGGGCAATTTCCTTTCTCGGATTCGCTTGTTCTTCTGCCGCCTCCGCCGCGGCCACCATCCCTTGCCTGGTGGCCATCACCCTGTCACCCGTGATTATGGCCCACCTGGCTGGGACCACCCTGCTGTCAGCCGTTTCCACCCACTATTTCATTTCTGTCATGCTCCTGGTCCATCGGCCTTCGGCCTTGTCCCGAGAGGGCGGTGTCCTCTCGCACAGACTGTGCGCTTCCCTATGGAAGTCCACCGGTTGGTGAAATGGAAGGACCCCCCGCAGAAGCCTGTGCTTCCTGCTTGTACATCCGGGAGGTCTGGAAGCTTGAGACCGGGCCCTATTCGTCATTCAGGTCGCAGATCTTCTGGCCTGCGCTCACCACCTGAGCAGGCAGTTAAGGCTGAGGAGCCGGGACCCTCTATAATCGTCCCACTTCCTTTCCCAAAGGAGGTGGTGGGGAACGTCCGGGAAGAGTCCCCAAAAGGCACGGCACACAAGACCAGCCAGGTAGAGGAAAAAGGGCAGGATCATGGGGCCAGCCCCCACAGCAGTGGGCATCTGCCCAGCACTCCAGATTCAGTATGTGTAGGGAAGGAGAAGCAATCCAGCAGCAATTCTCCCCCGGCCTCTGCCAGCAGGAGGCCCCGCAAAAGAAAGCAGTCTGGGCCGCTCTTGCTTCCACTGCCACCACTGCGGTGGGATCGAGGTGAGCTGCCCCCGCCTGCTAAACTTCCTTGCCTTGCCATGGACCCAAAGCTGCACACCATGGAAAGATCTGAGGGTCCAAGGAAAAAGACTGCGGGGGACAAGACCCAGGTCACTCAGCCTGCTGCTTCTCTGCCTCCAGCTGCCTCGGTGCCTGCAGGAACCCTTCCCCTGGCCCCTCAAATGGGGCAGGCCCCTGTTACCATCACTGCCAGAGCATCTACACGTTTGACCTCTCGGCCCGCTTTACAGGATGATGACACCGAAATGGACACGACTCCTCCGTACTATGCCACCACAGTCGTATCATCTCCAGGTGGCAGTGTAAGATCCATGGCAGTTCACCAAATCCCTGCCATGGACCCCGAGGAGCCTATGGACACCACTCCTGCTCCATAGGAAAACCACTGCCCCCTGTCCTTGCCCTTCCTAATTCTGACCACATACCACCCAGTGGCAACATTCCCTTGGCTAAAGTCACCACCTCTTTCCTTAACTGGGGATCCATCTGGCCACAGCATGGCTGCTGCAAGAAGAGGAACATCCACAACCTCATTGCAGAGTATAACACCTTCCCCATGATCACAGGCACTAGTGTTCACGCTTGCCACCAGTGCACCTGCAGTCCACCTGGCGTACAAGATCTCCGACACTTGCAACAGCCACCACCATGGAGAATACAGGTATGTCATGAGACATGTCTCTTTCCACCTTCTGTCAGACCACTGGGGGCATTTCTGGCTGCGTCACAGCCATTATTGTTGCAAGTCTTAGCATCATCCCTGTGTTTAGACACACTTGTAGCTGCACTGTATTTCAAACCTGGAACCTACCTGTGCTGAATCTAGGTGATGCTATGGCAGGTTACAACTTCCCTCCCGTGATGGGAGGGCGTGTTCTTCCCACTTTGCATTAGTACAACGGGGGCCCACCTGGCCATGGTGGCTGATTTTTTAATGACAAAGTCAATAGAGTAATAATTTGTGGTATAATCAGTAGCTTCTAATTCTTTTGATTTGTCCAAAGTTTGTTTAGAGGAAGGTCGTGATGCTTTGGTCATGAGTTCAATCTCTGGGTCCTGCTTTCGGTTTAGAAATTATTGATGAGATAGTTTGATCTTTTATTTATTCAATTACTGAGAAGTTCTGTCACACAGAATCATCTTTGAATACCTATTTGTCTGTTTATTTTTTAGACAAAAGCATTTCAAGTTGCTACCAACAACATTTTTAAAACCCATAAAATTGTACAATGGAATGTGTTGCTTCTTTGGATGATATCTTTCTTGGAATATATAGTTTTATGGCAAATGTTCTATAAGAAAATAGTTTCAATAAGACCGTTAAGTAATCTAAGTTTTAGTGAACATAAGCCATAACCTCTGATTTTAGTGATATTAATTACATTTGCAAATATAAATTTATGAACTTTTCTCATGAAAGTCAAATTTTGAGTATTGTAAGCTGATAAGGTTTGATTAGTCTCTTTGTGTTCTAGGCAGTAGGTTATGGAGCTTAGGCCATTCTGGGAAAGGAACTGTCTCTAGGGAGAAATTTTGTTTCACTTACATGGGAAATTTCATAGAGAAGAACCTGTTATTCCAATGAAGATTTTGTTTAGTAGTAGTGCATCATAAAACCGGGGGAGTGTTGTTTACCTAGAAGTTAAACTTTAGGAGCTGGCTTAATGTTTATGAGTAAACAAAGATGTACTTTTCTTTGCGTTTTCTCTATTTTGTTACTCCTTTAACATGTTATCTGAATTCCTCTTAGTGGGTTTTTTTTCCCTTTCAAAAAATGTTCTGTTATCCTATTACAGTTGTCCCAATTTTCCCCTCTTTGCCCTCCTGTGCGGAGCCCACCTCTGCTCCACAGTCAATCCCCACCCTGTTGTCCCTGTCCGTGCGTCATTCACATGTGTTCTTTGACAAGTCCCCTCCCCTTCTTTCCACCATTATCCCCCTCCCCTCTCCCCTCTGACTGTTCCACGTTTTCATGTCTCTGGTTCTGCTGTGCTCATTCGTTTGTTTTTGCTAATTAGGTTCCTCTGATGGGTGAGATGGTATTTGTCTTTCATTGAATCGCTTATTTCACGTAGCATATACTCTCCAGTCACATACATGCTGTTGCAAAAGTTAGGAGTTCTTTCTTTCTGCTGCATAGTGTTCCACTGTGTAAATGTACCACAGTTTTTTGATCCACTCATTTACTGATGGCCCCTCAGGCTGTTTCCAGCATTTGGCTATTGTCAATAATGCTGCTCTAGATATAGGGGTGCATAAGTTCTTTTGAATTGGTGTTTCAGGATTCTTCGGGTATAATCCCAGTAGTTCCCCTGGCTGGTTTGGCTCAGTGGATTGAGCGTCGGCCTGCGAGCTAAGTGTCGCTGGTTCGATCTTCCAGTCAGGGCATATCAGAGAAGGAAAACTCTGACTCCAAAAAACCTCCGCTGCCTTGCGGCATACCTCTTCAGGGGAAAGGCTAAGGGAGTAAACCCCGACAGAAAATCCGGAGCCGGAGTCCCTAAGGCGGTTTGATGTTGTAGTCAACACCGGCAACTCCTGCGGCGCACCTGAAGCCAAGCTGTATTGACTCCGTCTTTCCCTTGGATCCTTCAGCTGCGAAGAGAGGGGGGGTCTGCTGCATGGGCAACAGCAGACCCTCCATATCACCCTGCCCAGGCTCTGTAGCTTCAACTTCACTGGAGAGGACACTCCAGCGACATCGCAAGATGTCGATTCAACACGGGAGGAGACAGATACCGTGTCACTCCCGAGTCGGACTGCACAGCCATTCTCGGCGGTGCAGATAGACTCTTAAGAAGCTCCACCATCGTCTCTAGAGACGGACGGCTGCCAATGAATGATATGGCCCCAAATGCACATCTGGGGCCTGGGAAGGAATAACCAGCAACTTTCCATTCACTCTCAAAGCCCTGTGTGCTATGTTTCCCAAGGCTAGAGGCCAGCCTAACAGCCCTACTCAGTCCTTGGAGCACCAGATCATCCAAGCCACCAACACCCGCTCATCCAGGTTTTCTAAGTCTTCATTCTGGGCTCTGCTTCCAGAACTCCCAGAGCCCAATCACTCCTGGAGCCTTTGTGCTACTGTTAACCTCAGGAAACCCCTGAGGTTGCATGATTATGAACGCCAAACTGGAACCATAGAAAATCACAAGAAGGCAGGAGAACAGACTACTTACCGTTGCCCAGAGAAACCCAGTAAAGATGCGCTTAGTAGCCATTCATGGGGCAAAACAAATCTGTAAATAAAAAGCGACGAGAATCCAATAGTGATTAGAAATAGCGAGAATGGGATTCTCAAGAATTCAGGAAAGAGTCTCCTATGAAAGCAACCAATTCCATCTCACCTAAAGAGACCAGAATGCAGGAAAATTCCCATCCACTTCCCAGTGATGAGAAGCATCTTAGGGAACGCACCTCCCAGCTGGGATTAGCAGTACCCCAGTCTCTCAACCCCAGTGCTGGGAGCAAGATTGTGCCTGTCAGCAAGAGGACACCTAGCAGCTTCTTAGCGCCCCTCCCAACTGCCAGGGCAGCTGACTGGGGTGCGAGAGAGAACTGTCTGGGTCCTCACGTTTATGTAACTGAGGCTAAACGAAGTTTACTGCCTGACCAAGGCGAACTAGTCTTGACATGTGCACCCACCTCAGTGACAAAGGCTGCAACTGAGGGAGCCTCTGACTATGAAGGAGATCAGCCACGTTGCAGAGGGTCTGCAGGCTGGCGAGAGGCACCATCATCACCCATGACACTGAACTATATACGGTGTGCAGGGGCAACCCTGGGACCCTCGTGTGGAAGATCTAGAGAGAACTCTGCTCCCCGGCGCTGTTTGTACTGACAGGGAAGGTCCCACTGGTGATACTGGATACGTGTATGCCTCACATCCTCTTTCTGCACCAGCTGTTGCTGTGGCAACGAGGTGCATGGGGGTGTCACCTACAACACCTTGTCTCGGCTGCACCCCATAGCTCTTGCTTTCTGCCCTGGGTTTTCTCTGTTGTCAGGTGTGGAACTGCAGGAAACCCACTCAGGTGAAACTTCTTTTCATACTTGATGACAATTGTCCTGGCTTTTCTCCTGCTTAAATGCTTTCAGTTCCTCCAACTACTTCCTAAATGACTTGGTTTCCAGGTCCCTCGTCATCCCCTGGGTTTGTTCATTGATCCAAGAAATAATTATTGTGCACCCACAATGAGCCAGGTCTCGCTGGGCAAGGGGAATAGAACGTTGTAAAGGACAGACTTGGGAGTGCTTTAGTTTATTCTTGTTCCTCTTACAATGTGAACAAGACTGTACACACTGAATGCTACAACCACTTCCTGCCCAGGACCAGTGAGATGCACCAGGGGACTGTCATGTTCCCTCTAACCTTCTGGCAACTTGAGCTTCATACTCATCGGGAGTAGAAGCACCAGATCAGGGTCTAAGTCCACCTCAGTCACTTAAGGATCTAGCCTCTTTGAGATTTTGATTCTCCATCCACAACATAGAGATAAAAATACCCTACTTGTCTTTGTGAATGGTGCTGAAGAAAACACGCGTGTACTCAGTTTTCAGCAGCCTGGGGTAGAAACAAGACCACTTTTAAATTGCTACTCCAAACTCAATGGTCCTGGGGACCCAGACAAACTCAGGCCCTCAGCTCCACCCCTGCAAAGTCTCCCTGGGTCTCTCAGCAAGTACTCAGATGGGTCCCCCGGTTAGTCCCAGTCATTGCCGCGTCCTTCCGCACTGGCTTCTCTGGCTGAGGTCCACAGCAGCCAGACCCCCAATAGTGGCCTTGGGGACACTGCCTGTGGGACAAGGCCAGGGGGCTACTTCCAGGCCCTAGAGCCCCTACACCCTACATGCCCCAGCAGTGCGATTCAGCGCACAGGTGGAGAAAATGCACCTTCCACCTTGCTGGCTCCACATCTGCAAGCAACTTTCGGCAAATCTACACCCTTTCCCCCCAAAACCCTCGGGTCATTCCGAGCTGCAGTCAGTCCCTTTCTTCCATCCAGACCTGCCTCAGTCATCTGGTGATTAACTGTGACCCTCGGCACACAGGTGGCACCTGCCTGTTCCATGTCCTGGTGGCCTTCATGAAACAAAGAGACTTTGCCCCCAAGGGGAAAACGAGGAAATTCATCAATTTTAAAAGACGGCTTCTCCTGCACCCCCTGCCCCAGGCTGCTCCGGTGGCCTGAGCACCTGCCCACATTGGCGCGGAGGTCAGAGGGCACCAGCTGGGAGAGACTGAAGGAGCCTGGTGTTGGGTGGCGGTGCGGCACAGGGGGCAGAGCACCTGGGGAGCACACAGGTTCATGGGAAATCAGACGAGTGGAGGAAATGAGCTGTTACTAACTGCAGGGGGACAAGAGGGTTGTAGGAGAGCGGGGTACGGCCCAGAGCACCTCTGGGCTCAGAGGCCTGCCCACAGCATTTGTCTGGTCCTAACGACGTGACCACCGACCAGCCAGCGCTGCGACACAGGGTCATGGCAGTGGGAGAGGAACTCCTCAGCCACCATGGCTGGAGCTCAGGGGGTCATGTCCAAAACTGAGAAACCAAGAAATAGCTATATAAGCATGTTATTTAGAAAAATCAAGGTTGATACAGAGTTGAGAGTAGTTGCCTATGGGGAGAGCCCAGGGGGCAAAGGATGAGGGTGATTGTTATTTTTTTATTATAATTTTTATGTATTTATTCCATTTCACTTATTTTTTTAAATCCTCACCCGAGGATATGCTTATTGATTTTAGAGAGAGAGAGAGAAAACATCAATGTGAGAAATATCAATCAGTTGCCTCCTGTAGGCACCCGGACTGGGGATTGAACCCAAAACCTAGGTATGGGCCCTGCCCAGGAACTGAACCTACAACCTTTTGATGTACGGGACAATGCTCCCACCCAGTGAACCACCTGACCAGGGCTATTCCATTTTACTATTTAAACTATGTACACTTACCACTCTGTCAGAGAGAGAGAAGGGAGGTAATTTTATATAAAACAGGTCCTCTCAGCTTCTACAAAGCAAGGTTTCAAAAATTCTTAGGGCTGTACTGCAGCTGGGGAGCCATCAGCTATGGGGCCACATGCATTATTTTGCCAGGGCTGCCACCACAAAGTACCACAAACTGAGTGCCTTCACGAACAGACACACGCGTCTCACCATCTGGAGGCTAGCCTGAGATCCAGGTGCTGGCCGGCTGGATCCTCCTGAGGACTGCCAGGTAGAACCTCCTCCAGGCCGCTTTCCGGGCTTCTGGGATTTGCTGATTTCCCTGGTTGATAGACACATCACCCCAATCTCTGCTTTGAAGATCTATTACCGGTCTGAGTGCCCCTACTCCAGAGCAGCCTCCTCCCAATGCAGCTAATTACACCTGCAAATTATACCTCCTTTCCGAGTAAGGTCATATCCTGAGGACCTCAGCATATGAACTAATGGGGACATGAGCGAACCCATAACACTGTGTTCAACTGGGAGGTGTGTTATACTTTGAAACAGGCTGGCTGCCCTGCAGGTCCTACGTGTTGGTGTGGATGCCACCCCATGATACTGCGGCTCGCTTGCTGCCCACTCTCTGCTCCCCATTCACCTCGGCAAAGACTCCATCTCTCTTCATCTCTCCCTGAACACACAGTGTATCACTTGCCCCCATTCCTCTCACACATCCCTGCTTGGCCATCTGGCCCTTACCTATCTCCCCTCCCTCTGAGTAAGCCAACTCGTTTTCAAAAGTATCTTCTCCGTGGACTCAGACCAGGAAGTCCCTAATGTCCCCAAACAGCGAGGCCTTGTAAACCGAACCTCAGTATAAAAATGCAAAACCCATCCATCGCCGTGCAGCTGAGTTACACGCCCTGAGCAGCAGCCCTGACCAGGCCACTTACTTTGGGTGACACTGGGCAATGTAACCTCCCCGCAGCTTCCTCTCCACCTACAGAGTAGGAGTAACAATAGTAACCTCCTTCTTAGGGTTAAATGATGCAAAGCATATGAAGCCCCTAGAATGGTGCCTAGAACGTCGCAGGTATTCACTAAATGCCACTTATTATTTTTATTATCACCATGTCTTACTCCTTTGTACCGTCTTTCATATTTTCAAGTTAAGAGCAAAGCCTGACTGTGCTGGACCTCCCACCAGTCTCTGACTAGACAGAGGCCCTCGTTGGGGTTTTGAGGTTTCTCCGTGACCCCAGGTATCTGTGCTCCTGTGGCCCCTGCCCCTCCCATCCTGTCCTGTCCTGCTAACAGCCAATCAGGCAGCTGCTGCCCTCCTGGGCCTCTGGGGTACGTTTCTAGGACAGCCCCCGTCTGTCCTCTATCGCACTGCCTAGTAGCTCTCCGCATGTAGCGGGGCCTTCAGGAGGACACTCCACAGTAGCACTTTTAAAACACTTTTTCAAAAGTAAATGATTTAGGAAATAATGTTGGTTTCCTCTATGAGATTTTAAGACCAAGTTGAGTCACCTTATCCATGTCATTAAAAAGCACATTCATACACACACATTCCATTCCCTCTAAACTCATAGACATAAAGGCACCCAGCTGAGGTCTGAAGAGCATGTATTTTTGATAACAGTCTCCAGTTGGAAAGGAAGAACAGATCAAGTCTGGGAGCAAAGCTATGTGGGAAGATGTGCTGTATAGTTTGTCTTGGGGCAACTTGTTCACGAACTCCACTTCCAATACCAGTTAGAGAAGATTCTAGCCCCGGGCAAGAAAAATCCTACACATTTCTAAAAGAATGCACAAAGATTGGTGGAGAATTTGCCGCCCCGTTAGAGAGAAATTTTTCATTTCTTATTTGTAACAAGAACAGTGATGAAGAGAATAGCTAACCTTGCATCGTGCATTTACTGTGTGCCAAGCACTGATGTGGTTGCACGTGGTTTGATTCACCCAATTAACGTTTAGTAAAGGAGGTGCTTGAGGGGACAGGTCCTCAGCCAGGCAGCTGTGCGCCTTGGGTCACACAGGCCTTCAATTTCTCATCCATAAAGTGTGAATGACGCCCACCTCACAGAGCTGTTCTGAGGATTAAATGAAGTAATGGAGAACACTTTACGTTTTCCATTGCAATTTCATAGGCATAAAGAATCGGATGATACATTTAAAAAATATGTACTGTACTAACTTAAAAAAAAAAAAGGAAGTGGAAAAATTTGAGATACTTTCTAGCGTAATTCAATTTGCCTTTCAGTATGTCTGTTCCGGTGGAGGTGAACTTGGAGTGGTGTTTGATCCTGGTAGCCAGGCTCTGCTAAGCCAGGCGCCATCATACATCAAAGGGGACAATGTGAATTTAGCGGAACCTAAATGCTGCCCACACTTCAAAGGAAGTTCCTCTCCCAGAGGTGGTTACAGCCTCTCAAGGAGGGGAAGCAGCAGCACAGCGCAGGGGACTCACAGAGCGGCCATGCGGAGACATGGGACCTTCCCGGCCCACACAGTGCAGCCCAGAGCGAAGCTGTCGCTGTGTATAGAGACTGCTGCCCTATGCCGTCCTGACTTGCCTCCTTCATTAAGGAGCAGCCAGGAAGCCCTGTCACAGACTGGGCCATCAGGAATGTCTGCAGGAGCTGACCCCTCTCACCCTTTCTGCCCATGGTCAAGTCCACTCGGACAGATCTGATTCCTGGACTTCTGGCCTTTGGCTTACACTTCGTTGGTTCTGTGTTTGAAAATCACCACCAGAAATAAAACACCAGTCTTTGGGACAAGGAGTGGGGAAGTGAAGGGAGGAGGGGTGAAGAAGGTCCCATGAACAACCTTTCTCCTAAGCAGGTGCTCTGAGCTTAACATTTGAAGTCCCCTCTCGCTGCCCTCCTGCCCTGGCCCTTGGCTAAGCTGGCAGCAGACAGGCAGGCCAACAGCCTGTCCCCACCCATCCGTGATCCAGTTATTAGTAAAAGACAGGGTCAGAGACAGGCTGAGACTGAGGAATTTCCTGGCTGACCCTCCAGTGGGCCCTGGTGTACACCAGGTGGGCTCCCTCTTGCACCCTGCAGGACCCTTAAGCACCCCTGCGATCGCGGCGCGTTCACACCCTCTCCAAACCCTGCTCACCCCCCAGCCCACTTGCACCCCCAGACCCCTGGACAAGCTCCGGTCCCACACACTCACATTCCGCAGACCCCCACCCCCCCACCGCGTGAACGCCCTCCAACCTCGCGCTCGGTCACACTTCCTACTGCATACCCCCCGACCCCTCCTGAGCACCCCCAGTTCTCCCCGGACCCCGCCTCGCCCTCGCGGGGCTGGAGGCCGAGACGTGCGGCACGTGCGCCGCGCGGTGATTGGCAGCGCCAGCCAGCCTACGCCCCCGCGCCCCCTCCGAGCCCCCGGGCCAGTGTCGCGAGCCGCAGTGGTTGCGTTGGTCCCAAAGGCGGTTCGCTTCCTGGAGCGTCGGGGGTGGAGGGATGGAGCAGCCGCTAGAAAGCACACCTAACTGCACCCGCGGAGCTAAAATAAGCTTGCTCAGAGGAGCCGTAGATGCTGTTCCTGCGGAGTGAGATAACTTCTTCTAACTGAGGAAACATTTTCCCCTGTTCGGTTACCGACTGAGTTCTTCCGGACAGAGCCAGGAGATTGTGTGTGTTGGGGGCGGGGGCCGTGAAGAGGAGCCTACACATGTTAACGCGGCTGGTGTGCCCTGGGAAAGTGCCCAAGGCAGAGCTCGAGTGCGTGGCTGGGGAGGGCTCCGCCTCTGAGAGAGAACCAAAAAGATGCCCGTTACCTTACTGGTGACGGCTGGGCTAGCCGAGCAGGGTTTCCAGAGGCGATTTGAGCGCAGGTTGTGGGGGCGGGGCCTAGGTTGTGGGGGCGGGGCCTAGGTTGTGGGGGCGGGGCCTAGGACTGGGCGGGGCAACAAGAGCGGCTGAGACTGAGCGCACCCTCCGGCCGCAAGGGGCCGGGGCGGCAAAGGCGCGCACGGAGCTGTAGCTGAGCCTGGGCTGCGGGTCGCAGGGGGGCTGTCTCTCATCCCAGCAGCAGTCAGCCAATGAAACATAGACGCAGGGGGTCCAGAACCAATGGAAACCTGCCGGACTGCGGAGGCATTGCCCCTGGGAACGTTTAGGGTGATCCGGCCAAGAGCCTTCTCGGGGGCTCTGCTTTCCCAGAAGCCCAGGACAGGTGTGTGTCAAGGACCAAAATACCAGGAGCGCCTGCTGGTCTGAGGCGCAGGCCCTGGCGGGTGAAGGGGCGAAGGAAGAAAGGGAGGAGGGGGAGCAGAGGGGCGGAAACGTGCTTCCTGACCTGAGCATCTTCGAAGCCCGGGAAGGATTTCCGCCTCTGTTCCCTGTCCTGCGTCATTTTCCCCACTGTAAACGTTAACGTCTTGCCTTTGTGTAGGGCTTTACAGTTTCCAAATTGCTTTCACATGCGAGATTTCATCCACAGGTATTATTACTCACATGGGGGAAGGGAGGCTCGGGTAAGTTAGACCATGTACCCGAGCAGCACAGCTGTTAGTGATAGCTTGGGACTAGAACTCAGGTGTGCTGACTGCAAATCCAGGTCTCTGTAAACACTTCAAAGGGAGGAAATCAGGCCTGCTTTATGATCCTGGTGCCCAGGGCACACCCAGCAATTAAAATGAAATCCAGAAGGACGGGGCTGATTTTTTTTTTTTTTTTTCCTCCTTAGTCATTGCTCTTTCTAATTGTCCTCCTGGAACACAGGCTAGCGCTGCCATTATACACCGATGGGGTACCGCCGGGAAAGCCAGTATCAGAAGTGAAAACAGAGGAGAATGGGGATGGGTTACCAACTGTGGACTTCCTCCTTCCCCACACACCACAGGCCACCTCAAGACCTGTAGCCTCTGTCTTCTGTCATATGGGTCCCCAACCTGAGATACTGCTTCCTGTCCCATGGGCCTAAAATAGGCTACACCCAAGGGGGCCTCTGAGGCCTCCGCCTCAGCCACTGAC
This sequence comes from Furipterus horrens, assembly GCF_987537825.1. Lineage (NCBI taxonomy): Eukaryota > Metazoa > Chordata > Mammalia > Chiroptera > Furipteridae > Furipterus > Furipterus horrens. The sequence goes on from NW_028327179.1 coordinate 94,382,173, forward strand.
ATCACCCTGGCCCAGAGGAAACCAACACGTCCCATCCATCCCTCCCTCCTGTGACCACAATGACTTTGTTGAAAGTTTTGCTCCTGGAGAATTTGTCACTCCAGGACTCACTGTGTCCCCGCCATGGTGCCAGCTGAAGTCTCTGGCCGATTCAGCAAAGCAGATAATCCTCAGGGGTGCCCAATGCTGAAGGCCCGCTTCCATTATTTGTCCAGCTTTTAAAAAATGTGCACCATTGGGCATCTCTCTGGATGAGGAGGGTTCAGGAGGTCCTGCATGTGTATCATTTTGTTTTAAATACTCTGAAGTGATTCAGATGACCAGCCAGGCTGGGACACCACAGATGTAGAATGCCTTCCATTTAAAAAGTCTGTAAGAATTCAAGAGTGAAATTGGCGGACGACAGGTATACCTTGGAGATGCTGCAGGTCCCATTCCAGACCACCACAAAAAAGCGGGTGTTGCAATAAAATGAGTTGTAATCTTTTGGCTGATGGAGGGTCTCGCCTTCCCTTTGTAAAAAAATGGAACATCTGTGGAGCTCAATAAAGTGAAGCGCAATAAAAAGGGGTCTGCCTGGCCCTGACCCTGTGACTCAGTTGGTTGGAGCGTCATCATATACACCAAAAGGTTGCGGGTTTGATTTCTGGTCAGGGCACATACCTAGGTTGCAGGTTCGATCCCCGGCCAGGGTGCATATGGGAGGCAACTGATCGCTGTTTCTCCCTCACATTAATGTTTCTCTCTCCCTCCCTCCCACCACCATCACCCCATATCCTTACTCGCTCTCAAATCAATAAACATGTCCTTGGGTAAGGATTTCAATAAATATTTTTTTTAAAAAAGGTCTGCCTGCATTTGTCAGATGAGGAACCTGTCATTCAGCTGTTCATGCTGCCTAAGATTGTGCAGCATGACAACTCCATAAGAGGCCAAAAGGGAATGAAAACCCTTGTGGTAGGAAAATCCTGTATTGAGTAATCTGAGACCTCAAAGGATATAGAGCTAAGGAACCGAAATGGGGCAGGAACTTATTTATTTTCACTATATAATTTGTTTTATGTTTTTTATGTTTTTCAGTTACAGTTTACATTTAATATTAGTTTTATTAGTTTTAGGTGTACAGCATAGTGATTAGACAATCATATACTTTTCAGAGTGTTCCCACTGATATTTCCAGCCCCAAACTGGCAGCATAGGAAATGCAGTCAATAATAATGTAATTCACTAAGTAGAATTTTGAAGGCGGTACTCTAAATCTATAGCCAGTGACTCACATCCTACCTGACTTCCATTCTGATGGATGGAAACTGTCTGCTTCATTCCCATTCGTCACACCTTCCTTGCCAGACCTGCACTGTCCACTGAGGAGCCCCTGGCCACGTGTGACTGCTGAGCACCTGAAACGTGGCCAGGGTAAGGTGCATGGCTGATTTCAGACACTAGGTCAAGAACAAGTGGAATATGTAGTGCATTAACACCCTTAACACTGACTACATGTGAAACAATGGTTTGGATCTGTGGAGTTCAATCCATTATCGACATTATTTCACCTGTTTCTTTTCACTTGTTTTAATGTGGTTACTAGAAAATCTACAATGAACATATCTGGCTTGTGGGTGCTGAAAACATTCTTGATCTGGGGATGCAGATATATGTGTGTGGGGGGGGTGTTGATATTCATCGAGCTGTGCTCTTAAGCCTTGTGCACTGTACTGTATCTAAATAAAAACCAGTTAAAAATTAAAAGCTAACAGTGGCTTCCTGTTTCATTTACAGCAGAATCTAAGCTGCTCTCTTTGGCCACCAATACCTGGCCCACTCCTCTACCTCATCAGATCCCTTTGCCCCCACAGCTCAGTGACTCTCTGCTTTTCAACATGCCTGGCTTGTGCCCACCTCGGGTTCTGCATGTGCCTTTTCCTCTGTTGCAAGTTTCTTCCTCTGGATCTTGACTCTCATTCACATCTCAGCTCAAACATCACCTCCTTCTTCCACAGCCATCTATAATCAGTTAAGATGTTTTTAATTGAAAGAAATAAGGAACCCGGATTGGCTTAAGCATTGAAGAGAGTTTATGGGCTTGTGGAACTAAGTCCAGAAGCAGATCAGGCTCCAGCCAGGGTGTGGCCCTGGATCCCCTTCTCTGTGATTCTCTGGGTGCTGCCCAGTTTCATGGGTCAGCATTAACATTATGCTGACTTCTCGATATTAGCAATATGGATGCGGCAGTCCCTGGCTTCACATCCATACCCCACCCCCTCTAGAAAGAGAGAGTGTCCTGTGCTCTGCCACTCAAAGGTAAGTACTGGACTTCCCTTAACCAATCACTTAGCCCAGGAGAATCCCATGTGCTGAATGGCGTGGCCCTGAACCGGTCACTGCTGCCAGGAGCCTGGTTATGCTTAGGCAGTTAAGGCCCCATTCCACCCAAATCTCAAGGCTACCATGTATTTGGGAGATGCGAACGGGCACTGGAGAGGCCACCAGCCATGTTCACTAGACCCCCCACCACCTCAAGTCACTGTCTAGACCAGGGCTTGGCAAATTTTCCTATAAAGATCAAAGTAGTATGTAATTAGGCTTGCATGCATCTTAAGGGGTTATTTTGTTTTACAATCCTTTCAAAATATAAAAATTATTCTTTAGCTCATGGACCTTACAAACATAGGCCAAGGGCCAGATTTGGCCCAAGGGCCATAGTTTGCCAGCCTTCTGATCTAGAGCATTATGGTGCACATGGCGTCTAAATTTACCTTGTTAATCTGCACACAGACTCCCCCATAGAACGAAAGCTCCATGCGGGCAGGAACTGTGGCTGTCTTCTTCACCACTGTCTCGTCAACACCTAAAAGAGCACCAGACACATAGTACGTGCACGATAACTATTCACTGCATGATGACTATGAAGACCACTTAGCACAGCATGTGAGGACCCGGTGCCGAACTCTGGCCTGGGTTTTTCTGCCTTTTCTGTCTATGGAAAACAGCTACCCCCATACTGACCAACACAGGAATGGGCAAAGCTTCTGCCCATCCACAAGGTGTCTTCATGCAAATCAGGAAAACGTAGCACCCTCTGCCTGAGGCAGCCAGCACCTAGGATCATGGTGAGTGCGTAGGGACTGGATTTCAGCCCCCACCTGCCACCTTGGAGGGCATGTTGGGTAGGACCCATTCTGCTTAGCTCTGCACGGCAGCCATGGGGTAGAGTTCTGAGTCTGAGTCCTAAGACCTCATTTTCTTTTATTGTCCTGCACCTTGACGCAAAATCTTTTGTGTGTGCTCTGCCTACTGCTTTCTTTCTCTGTCACCAGCTCCCAGTCCCCTGTTTTTCCAATTATTTTCAACAAAATGACTGTGATTTGCATGTATGGAATTGCAATTCACACTTGGCACTTGGAAGTTCTTCCAAGTAAAGTAGAGTGTGGCATTCTGGGGGAGGGGGGCGTGTCTGGGAAAGGACCCCTGTTCTTGTGCTTACTACACCTTGAGAAGAACAGTGGGGGCTACAGGAGTCCCAGCCCGTGTTGTCAAGGGAAGGGGAAGTGGCTGTAAAAACACAGAGTAAAACCTCAAGGGTTCTTCCGTCTAGAATGATAAAGGCTAAGGAGGGATAACTCCGTTTGATCATGAATGTTATGGTTTCTGTGGTCATGAACTCACTCATCAGATCCTGAACTAGAACCAGGAGACTCTGTTTCAAGCCTGAGAGAATTGTACTTAGGAATAAAAGAAGAAAATCTGCCTTTCCTCAGTGGGTGGTAAGCTCATGGAACTCATTACCCCAAGCAGGAGTCAGACTGGAAATAAAAATGCCCAGAAACACCGTGGAAGACTTTGCTGTTGACAGATCATAACGACTTACTAAGGGAAATGAGGCTGCCTTGGGATATCAGGATTGCACTCCTGAAGTCGCTGACAGGGAGCCTAGCTGGTTGTTCACAGCGCTTCCCTTCATGCCCTGCCCCCCAGGAGACAGAGTAAGACCAGGAGCCAAGCACCAGGAGTCCAGGCTGCCCCCGTCCGCCCTGGGCAGCCTGGCTGATTGCCTTGCTCCGGAGAGGGGGGCTTCCCAGATGAAACAGTGACTTTCCCCATGTGGGCTTCCTTCAGCTGGCTACACTCTGTTACTGCTGGGAATCCGGGGGCCACTGAGGCAGGACAGTGCTGTTTGTGGAAACTTTACATAAGTGACTACTCCACTCAGGGGGAACACACCTGTTGTCATCACCCATAGCTAACATATATTATGTACTAGGTGCTGCTATAAGCACTTACTCATTTAATTGTTTAAACAACCCTGTAAGATGGGTACTATTATTTCATCATCTTATATTACAGATGGGAAAGGGGAGGCAGAGAGAACTAGCTTATGTAAGGTCACACAGCTGATAAGGGATCCAGGATTTAAACTCAGACTGCCTTGTTCTGCAGGAAGTCACTTCTCCTTCCCCATAAAACTGGGGTTAAGGCCACTCTCCTGTAATTCAGGGAGGCACCACTCAGCTCCAGTCAAGTGTTACCTTGAAAGAGTGCAGGCCCCTTGCGGCTGGACCTGTTTTTTAAAAATTTTTAAATTTTACTTATTTACTTTTAGAGAGAAGGGAAGGGAGGGAGAAAGAGAGAAACATCAGTGTGTACGAGATACTGGATTGGTTGCCTCTCCCACGCCCCCAACTGGGTACCTGACCCACAACCCAGGCACGTGCCCTGACCAGGAATTGAACCAGCAACCTTTGGATTTGCGGGCTGGCACTCAATCCACTGAGCCACACCAGCCAGAGTTGGGTCCATTTGTTGAAGAAAAGTCATGAGGGTCACACTGGGTGGGGACATGAAACAGATCCAGCTAAATCCAGCTCACAGTCTGCCGACTTCTGCACTACTGACGCCACCCTCCCCAGACACATCTTAGGGACAGGATGCTATTGTCCCTGTCCCCAGAGGACATAAGTTGCTACAACGGGCTCTGAGCAAAGCAGAGGGGACTGGTGGGACAAACACATGGAAGAACCTCATGGGCAAAGGCCACCAGGCTGGGGTGCTTCTGTGTCTGGAGGTCTGCCCCCAAGGAAGCAGGCTTGGTCCTCCTGCCACTCAGCCATGACTGGCGATATCTCTGGGTTCCAGGACTCAATGAATCTATGAATATCGTTGCAGAAAGCAACTTCGAAGGTTGTAAGGCAGAGAGAGATGTTTGACGTGTGGGAAGACAGGCTCTGTGGCATACAGCCTGTCATTACTAAGCACATAAACCACACAAAATGGGCGGAACCCAAAGTTACACCTTAGATTTGGTGCGTGCGGAGAAAACCGGCAAGGTTAGAGGCAGGGCAAGGAGCCTGTGGCATCATCAGGTAGAGCCTGTGCCGTTCGAGGTCACCCCACAGGGTCGGGCAGGTTGTGCACTGTGCCTCCCGGGCACTGGGAGGACGGGGCCTTCTCCAGTTTGCGCAGAGACACTGTTTGCTAAGCTGAGCACATGAAGGGCTGTGTCTTCCCAGAGGGACCTTTTCTAATTCACATCAAGTCCCTACAGGTACCAGCAGGACCCCGAAGAAGTTTGGGGTGCTGCTGCTCGCACCCTTCAACACCCCCCCACTCCATCCTATTTACGTCTTTCCCTCTTTCCGACTGTTGAGATTGCAGGTAGGATTGGCGCACACCAAGGGGAAAGGCATATGGCACAGAGCCTGATGCGCCACCTCAGGGCAGGGCTGGGGACACCGCTCCCCCACACAAGCCCCAACCAGCCAGTGCTCCTGGGAGGAAGATGTGGTAGGACAAGGGGGCCAGGCTGCAAGAGCACCTTGGCTCAGCTTCTTCATTCTGTGCAGGAGCTGGAGAACCCAGGGAGGGCAAGGTCCGCCCAGCCCTGGAGCAGGGAGTGGGAGAGAAGGCCACACCTGGGCCGGGAGCCTTTACGGCCCAGGAGCCCCACCCCGTCGTCAACATGGCTGCCCTGGAGTCCTGGACTCTGCCCGGGCAGATTACAGCTGCTGCTGGAGGGAAGCCAGCCCAGGGAACACAGGCTCACTTGATCCTTGTAATTTCCCTTTTCACAGACGAGGAAACTGAAATGCGTGCTGAACAAGGATAAGGAATGTGGCCAAGGTCACAGAACTAGTAAGCTGCAGCACTGGGCTTTGAACCTGAGGTGGGCGCTGTGGCCTCTGCCCAGGTTTCCCCCACCCTAGGAACAGCCCTGCCTGAAGGGAGCTGCCTCGTCCAATTCGGCTGTCCAGGGGCGGATGCATCCCGGAAAGCCAGCCCGGGCCTCCATCCGGGACCCCTCCAAAGGGCCGTCCTGGCTTTCGTGGCCACTGCGCTGGGTTTCAGCACCTGCCTCTGCCAGTCCCTGCCCTCGCTGCCTCCCAGCTGCTGCTGCTGCTGCTGCTGCTGCTGCTGAGTGCACTCCCCCATCAACTCTCTGCACCCAAATCTCCCTCTTAGAGTTGGTTTTGGGGGCATCCCACCTAAGACACCTGCACCCCCCACCTGTATGAAATGCTGCCCCCCACCTCAAGCTTGCCAGGGTGGAAAAACCAAGAATCCAAACAGGGAGTGTGAGGCAATCCAGAGATGAACAACAGCAGGAAGCTGCCACCCTCCCTGGGCGAGAGGGGTGGACAGAATAGGGGGACAGTGTTACCTGAGCCCAGGGATCGCCCAGTGGAAGCTGGAACCACAGTGAGTCACAGTGGATATGTCTGAGAGAAACAAGCCCCTAAGGGAGACACCCCTGAAGTGGAAGTGACTGGGGAAGACCCTGGCTTCTTCCTTCCTTCCTTCCTTCTTGAATTTTAATGACTGCTTACAAGCACACACAGTTTATACCTAGGTCCAAATTTCCACATTTAGGTGACATTAAATGTTTTTAAATTTTAAGTCATTTCGAAGTCCATAAATATTTGTTCCTTTAAAAGGGAAACATTGCTGTAAAATGATGGGGGGGGTGGTGACGGGGTGGGGGTAGGGGGTAGGGAGAGCAAGGCATCATGAGCCCCAGCCCCAGCCCTCCACACCCTTAAGGTGTCGAGTTTCCATTGCTTTCATCCCTCTACATTGGGGGCGGGTAGCCAAAAATAGCCCTGCGGGCCCTTTAGCAGAGCTTGGAGAGCTCATCCTTTGGAGGGGCCTATACTGTGGAGTTTAGGGGACCATCACTCTGGGGATTAGTCACCTCAATGTAATCTCAGCCTAGATGGGTGCTTGTGTGCGTGTGCACAAGTGTATGATGTGTGTTCATATGAGGTGTCTGTGCATGTGTGTGACAGTATGCATGTGCATGTGTATGAGATGCACGCATGTATATTTGTGCATGTGCATGAGGTGTGTGCGCACATGCATGAGGTGTGCGCATGTGCATGAGGTGTGTGTGTGTGTACGAGGTGTGGATACATGTGCACGGGTGTGTGTGCGTGAGGTGTGTGCATGTGCATAAGGTGTATGTGCGTGTGTACGAGGTGTGGATACATGTGCACGTGTGTGTGTGTGTGTGTGCATGAGGTGTGTGTGCATGTGTACGAGGTGTGGATACATGTGCACGGGGGTGCGTGCGTGTGCATGAGGTGTGTGTGAAGTGTGTGCATGTGTATGAGGTGTGTGTGCATGTGCATGAGGTGTGTGTGCGTGTGTGTAGGGTCTCCTCTCTCATAGTTCCCATAACAATGGTTGTCCATGCACATCTTTTAAAATGAAGAGGCCTCATTAGCATTGACAATAGATAGAATGTGAATATATTCGATCTGCATTGGTATGAAGAGAAAGCTCCTCCGGCCTGTCCACAGGGGAGGGAAACAAGACTCATGGAGAGAAGAAGACCATGGAGCCAACCTGGCCCAGCCCTGAGAAAGCCCTTATCAGCTGCCATCCCAATTTCCTGTTTTGCAGTGGGCTGGGGACCTGGGCTGAAGGCACATCTGCTTCTGTTTATTCTTCCTCCTTATCTTAATGGCTCCCCTGTCCCCATATCGCTGCCTGGAGTCCCCTGCATCACCACTCTGGTCCTCTAGTCCTCTAGTCCTCGGGTGTTCCAGCACCTCTTCCTGCCCCTGCACAGACCCGGGGAGGGAGGAGGACAGTAGAGGGCAGGCTGGACACTTCGTGCCACAGGGCAAGCCTCCTTAATAAACACTGCCCCGGGCGGAACTGCACACTAAGGTCAAAGTGAAAAAGAGGGAAAGGCCCAAGTCTCTCCTTCGGAGCAGGAAAGCAGGAAACTGGCAGGGTACGAGGGGCTACTTTAGCTCTAAGAGAAATGTAATTATATTTCGGGTTACACCTAGGCTAATAACCACAACTGGAAATTCCTGTTGGGAGGAGGAAGTTTTCTCTCATTAAGAGATAATAGGAGGTCACTGGACCTTGAACCCAGAACAGTCAGTTTGTACTAGAAGAACTTGACTCAGGTAGGGGCTCTGCTAGTGGAAAGGGCGCCTTTGTGCAGATTAGAAAAAGGGGCTCCTTCCTCCAGGCAGTTACAGCCCATGACTGGGCAAGTCCTCCCTCCTTCGATTCCCCAGGACCCTGGGGACAGTTACAAAATCATTGCATCTCTCTCTCTCTCTCTCCCTCTCTCTCTCTCCCTCTCTCTCCCCCGCCCACCTCTCCTCTAGTTATCCCTTCATTAACCTGGACAGCATAAGCTCTGCACAGACCACCCCAGAAGCAGAGAAAACCACTGTAGCAATGAGAAGCTCGGTCCAAAGTCCCTGCTCTACTTTAACCCACGGTAACGCTTCTGGTGGAGTTGCAAGAAGGCCTTCCAATCGCGTCCCAGGCCTGACCCGGGTTATCCTAAACTGTGACTTTGGGCCACTTAGAATCAATGAGAAAGGGACCAGATGTCTCAAGGATTTCTTTCTTTAAATTTTTGCTTACTGCCTCTCACCTTAAAGTGTGGTTGTTTTTGTTTGTTTTTTCTAAATAGTAGCAATTATGCAGTTCTTTTTAAGCTGTTTTCTTTTTTGGGCAATACAGCATGGTGGTTCTGAACTTGATTTTGGACTCAGATAATGTGAGTCCCAATTTTAAGGCCTCCCCTTGCCAGCTGAGTGGCCCTGCGCAATCGACTTAACGTCTCCACACCCCGAGTTCCTCTCCTGTAAAATGGGGATCAGTGGGAGTGGTTCCCAGGAAGAATTCGTGTGTTAATCAATGTGGTGATGTACAGGCGGCACCTGCGCAGTGCCTGGCACACGGTACACGGCACCCAATAAACATTAATTACTCTTAAGCTTACTTTAAATGGGTAAGGAAAGTGACACCTTACTTATGGGTAATTGAGAAGGATGACTGTGTTTTCCGTCCCTTGGAGAAATGGCAAATCTCAAGTCTGGGGCAGGGAAAGTGAGCCTGGAACATCAAAATTGTTCCAGAAGATAGGGACATTTTCAAAGACACAGGAGCTAGCTGGAAGGGATTCTCACTGGCCAGATATGGAACAGTTTGAGCATCAAATGAACAAGGATTATAATGGATAACACAATGAAAAAAAAAACAAAACCTCACCTGTCCATAGTGATACTGAAAACAGGAGGGAAAAGAAGAGAAATACCAGCTAATCATAATAGAAGGAATGATAAAATTGGAAATCATTATTTTGCAGCCCCCGATAAAATAAGTGATTTAGGCAAAATTATCTATCAATGGAACCACTGGATGAAAGGTTATTAGAGGGCAAGACGTTCACTTAGGTTAAAGAATCACTCACAGATGACTTACAATGGAGAGATCCAGTGGTCACCATCTTAACAAGCTATCCAACTGAGCATCACTAATGATGCAACAACGAGGTGCCTTCTGATATGGTAAAATCCAAAATACACAATGCCGCCTATGAATTATTCCTGCCAAAAATGATGAACATGAATCTAATCAATTCTCATGACCTACCTTCTAGTTTACAGAAAGTACGGGGCTAGAGGGACAAACTAAATGACACCAAGAAGAGTCAAAAAGACAAATTCACAGTATGGAACATACTGTAACAACTGAACTGTGACAAAGGCTCTCTCTTTGACCAGACATTAGTAAGACTCCTTTAACCAACATCTTTCAACTAGGCCTTGACCTTGGTCCCTACCCCACCTTGGGCTGCCCAACCCAGTCTTAGCAAAGAATCCTGCCAAGTCATCCCTCCACTCTTGATGTCTAATCAAGTTTCTCATCTCCTGCCCTTGATGTCTGTGCCCTTGACCTGTCTTTAGCAAGACTCCCCCTCCTCCTGATGTCTCATCTTAGTACTTTTCCATCCAGTGACCCCCTCATCCTGCTCTTTGGTTATAAATCCCCACTTGTCTTTGTTGTACTTGGAGTTGAGCCCAGTCTCGTTTCCCAATTAAAATAATATTGACCAAAGTATTCCTTATTGTTTGGAAATAATTTTTTCTTTAATACCTAGACAGTTCAAAAAGTTAATGTTATTAAAAATGCCGATTACTTTAGAATAAAAGAAATTAGAGAGCCATAAACAAATGAAAATAAGATTATCTTGATTGAATTCTAACCAAAACAGAAAAAAATCTACAAAAAATATTTTGAGGACAATTGGATATTTTTAATTACAGATTGGCTATTATAGAACTGTTCATTTTCTTAGGTGTAATAACAGTGTTGGTGATGAGAAAAATGTCTTTACTACTATGAAATACTTCATTTTTGGTAACACCTGTATTTAGAGGTTATATTAGTTTTCTAGAACTGCCATAACAAATTTCCATAAACTGGGCTGTTTACAACAACAAATTTATCTGGAGGCTCAAAGCCTGAAATCAAGGTATCAGCCGCGCTATGCTCTGTCTGAAGGCTCTAGAAGAAAATCTTTCCTTGCTTCCTCCCAGCTCTGGTGGCTGCCGGCAATCCTTGGTGTTTCTTGGCTTATGACAGCATTAACTCCAATCACTGCCTCCAAAGTCACATGTCCTTCCCTGTGTCTCTGTGACTTCAAATCTCCCTCTCCTTATAATGACACCAATTATTGTATTTAGGGTCTACCATAATCTAGTATGCTCTGATCTTAACTTGATTACACCTGCAAAAACCCTATTTAGAAATAACATCACATTCACTGGTACCCTGGAGGTTAGATTTCAACCTATCCCTTTGGGAAACATAATTCAGCCCACCACAAAATTCAACCCATGTCAGGATGTCTGAAATTTACCTTCAGTAGTCTCAGCAAAAAAATAAAAAATAAAAAAAATAAAGTACAGTAGTCCCTCTCTATATCACGGTTCACTTATCGTGGCCTCACTGTATCGCGGGATTTTTAAAAATATCATGTTTATTTATTGCGGATTTTTCACTATATCGCAGGATTTTGCGGTACTGTATATGTATGTTGTTAAAGTTACGTAGGTTTAAGAGTGTAGAATATGTTTAAGAACATAAGTAGTGTTTATAAAAGTGTGGGAAAGGTTAATAAGGGAGTGTGAAAGGTTAATAAGGGACTGGGAATGGTTTATAAGTGTGTGGGAAGGGTTTATAAAGCCTTAAAATATATATAAATACTAAAATAAGTGTAAGGTTCCTACTTCGCGGATTTTCACCTATCGTGGGGAAGGGGGCGGTTCTAGAATGTAATACCTGCGATAAGTGAGGGAATACTGTATAGCTAGAGAGAGGAAGAAATGTAGTGAAAAGTTGGTAACTGTGGAATCTAACAGTAACAATTTATTATTAGATATATATTTCACAACAGGTTAATATATCCAAAGTAAATTTATTTCTATTGAACATCAATAGGATTTTGCGGTCCCTCTCTCGGCCACTCTTATCTCTCCTATGGATGTACTTTTTTTTAAGTGTCTTTACTCACATTTTTGTGAGGTTTGGGGAGGGGGCCAAGGCTTATGCTATGTTTAATGGGAAGTCCTCAGAATCCACAGTTTTCAACTCCGGCTTTACTGAAGTAAGCTTCTTTGTGTAAACCTAGTCCCAATTCCAAAATGGAAGTCAAGGAGAAATATATGACTTGATTCATGTAGTTTGAAGACCACCTTCCAAAAATGCTTTTGGTCTGCATGGTTGTCTGAATTACCAGTCTAAGTATAATTGTCTGACCATCATGTGTGGACTGTGTATACACAGTTCAAACCCAAAGCCCTAGCCTTGTTTCTTCTGATGAAACACCAGTGCCCACAAACAGAAGGTTCTCCTCCTCTCACCCTGGAATAAACAGGAAGGTCTCTTGGAGCTGTGGTCTTAGGGCTATAGCCCTGCCCCTAATTTCTTTAGACTCTTTACTAAGAACTGAGTCATTGCAACATCATGCTTAGCCAGCTGTCTCAGCACAAGAAAAGCTTTGCTATGGTATGAGGTTTTGTGGGCTGCAAACTACATCTAGGTCAGCAAATTAAGCTCCACAGCGTGGTTACCGAGTCCAACTTCATCTAGCTTAAGGGCTGATTTTACCCTCTGGGCACTGGCTCTTCTGGTGCTTGGGATTTAAGGCCCCTCTGTGGGTGTTGAAGGCACAACACTTCAGGCCTAAACCACTGGGTGAGACATGCTTAAACTCAGAACCTTATTTTCTCCACCAGATCTCCAGGGTGTGTGAGAGCAACAATACTCCAACCCTGCAGATACTTAGATTTCTGTGTGTAGTGAGACAAAGCTGGGAGGTTGACACGTATTTCTTTGTTCATCAGTTTTACCTACCACTTGTGTGTGTTTTTTTCTGCCATGTTGATGCAAACATGAGCCTTTTGTCTCAGGGCCCTTTCACGGGAAATTTTAAGGATGATTTCACAACAGATGGCCAACTGGTCTACCTAGACAGGGCTTTACAAAGGGCAGTGTCTTCATGGAGTGGCATGACCCTGGTTCAGGAACTGGGTGTCAGATTGATACTGTATAAATCTCTCAGAGACTAAATCATGTTAAAAATACAAAACAACTCAGAAAATATTTGCATGAGGGCCTGCTGCTATCCAGGGCTCCCAACTACAAATGCTAAAACCAGAGCTGCTGCCTTCATTCTAGTGGAGACCAACATGCTAGTGGACGTACATTTTTTAGTACATAGCACCCATTCACACTTCTACTGGCGATAGAACCCCAAGTTCACTCTGGGGAGAACCCCTCCTTCTTCTTTGGCCTGTGTGCTTTCAATGGAACTGAATCTACTCCTGGCTCTAGAGCTGAGGTACAGACTCAGGCCTGACCACAGCGACTGGTTTACAGTTTCGCATGAGACTTAATCGAAGCCAAGGATACGCATGAGATATTTGCTGATATTGTTCAGGAAGAGGTACTAGCTACTTTTTGCTAGGGCTGCTACCAGTAAGGATGACGTGAACCTGGGGTGGCCAGAAGCCAAAAGATGGAGCCTAAGAATGAGGCCAACACAGTAACAGACAGTTCTGAATAATAGAATCTGAGCTCGTTGGTCAAGCCATTCTTCATGTTCCATATATTCCTAGATTTTTCTGCTAGTTCTCCCAATAATTATTTTTTACTTGTTTAAGCTAGTTATATAAGATTTTCTGTTATTTGCAACTGTGTAGTAGGTTGAATAGTGTCCTCCCCAAATTCACATCTACCTAGAACTTAAGAACGTGATCTTAATTGAAAATAGAATCTTTGAAGATGTAATTAGTTCAGGATGTTGAGATGACATCATCCTGGGTATAAGGTGTGTCCCAGATCTAATGACTGGTGCCCTTATAAGACGAGAAGACAAAGAAAGACATAGAGACACAGAGAAGAAAGCCATGTGAAGAGAGAGGCAGAGTGATGCCACCGAAGGCCAAGGAATGCCTGGGGCCACCAGAAGCCAGCAAGAGGCTAGGAAGAATCCTCCCCCAGAGCACTCAGAGGGAATGTGACCCTCTGACATATTTTTTAAAATTACAGTTGACATTCAATATTATATTCTGATGCATTGATTTACAACTTGTAGCCTCTAGAGCTGTAAATTTTCCATTGTTTGAAGCTGCTCTGCTTGTGGTATTTTGTTACGGGAGCTCCAGGAAACTAATACACTCTAATAAATGAAATCATTCAATAGATATTTGATGGTATCTAACATGGGTCCAAAGAGATCTTAGCATAAAATTCAGAGGAAAGGGAGACAGAGAATGTAGAGAAATACTTGAGCTGGGACATTATGGAGACGGAAGAACTGTCTGTCCCACCAACCCGCCCTACCATGGGCACCTCCAGAAGACCCCGAAAAACTGCAGAAATCATGTTCTCTGTACCGCCCCCCTTTTCTAGATTTCTTGGTGGCCATTCTCCTGACACATGGCCCTCTTTCTTCAGCAAGGAAATGAGCTCCGTTTGTTATCAATTGAAAATATTTCTCCCAGTTTGTTCCTTGTCTTTTGACTCTGTTTATAGTGATTTTTGCCCTGCAGAATTTCCATTCTTACATACTCAAATTTTCTATTTCTTTAAGGCTTATAGTTGTTGGTTTTTAAAAATGCCTCTGTATTTTTGCCCCAGTAGGGTAGCTCAGTTGGTTGGAGCATCATCCCGTACACCAAAAGGCTGCAGGTTTGATCCCCAGTCAGGGCGCTTATGGGAGGCAACCAATCGATGTTTATCACATCTCTCTCTCTCTCTCTCTCTCTCTCTCTCTCTCTCTCTCTCTCTCTCTCTCTCTCTCTCTCTTTCTCTCTCCCTGTCTCCCCCTACCTCTTTCCTCTCTCTCTCAAATCAATAAACATATCTTTGGGTGAGGATTTGTGGGGGGGAGGGTGGTAAGCAAACTTTATCCTCACTGTCAAGATTCCAAAGAGCACTGTAGCCCCAAGGGCCTCCCACAGGCTCATCCCCACTCCACTCCCCGTTCTCTCTAGCTGCCATCCTGTCTTTTCCTAACCACAGAAACGCAAGCGAGAGTTTGAACTTGGCCTCATCTGTATAAGAGCTGTGCCTCTTTAAGGGAAGTCTAGACAGTGGTGAACAACACTTGTGTGTTTTCTAGGGCTGCCCTAATGAAGTGGCTTAAATGACAAATGTCTCACAGCTCTGGAGACTAGAGGTTTGAGGTGAAGGTGACAGCAGGATCCCTTTCTTCCTGATGCCTCCCTGGCTCGCAGACAGCTGTCTTCTCCCTGTGTCTTCATGCAGTGTATGAGCCTGCTTGGGACGCCATAACAAAATACCACAGACTGGGTGGCTTAGCCACCAGAAATGTGTTTTCTCACAGCTCTGCAGGCTGGAAGTCCAAGGTCACGGTGCCATCCTGGTCGGTTTCTGGTGACAGCTCTGTACCTGGCTCAGAGGCAGCTGCCTTTTCAGTGTCTCCTCACATGGCAGAGAGAGTTCTGGTGTCCCTTTCTCTTCTTCTAAGGATACTAATCCCATCATGAGTGGCTGTCTTAGCTCAAGCCGCTCTAACAAAATACCACAGACCGGGTGACTTAGAAACAACAGAAGTTCATTTCTCACCATCTGGAGGCTGGAAGTCCAAGTTCAGGGTGCCAGCATTTGTCTCATTCTGGTGAGGGCTTTCCTCCAGGGAGCAGACTGCCAACTTCTCTGCCTTTCTTTTTTAATCTTCACCGGAGGATAGGTTTTCATGGACTTGAAAGAGAGAGAGAGAGGAACATCGATGTGAGAGAGAAACATGGATCGGTTGCCTCGTGTACGCTCCCCGACTGGGGATTGAATCCGCCACCTAGGATGTGGTCTGACAGGGAATGGAATCCGCAGACTTTTGGGGCATGGGACGACGCTCCAACTCACTGAGCATCCCGGCCAGGGCAGACTGCCAGCTTCTTGCATCCTCACAGGGCAGAGAGCAGAGCAGAGGAAGGAACCTATCTGGTGACTCTTAGAAGGGCATTGATCCCATGCATGAGGGCTCCACTCTTAACGGCCTCTGCTAATTCAAGTTCCCTCACGGAAGGCCCTGCTCATACCATCACGTTGAGGGGTCTGTAGTTTCAACATATGAATTTTGGAAGACACAAACATTCCGTCTATAACAGGGCCCAACCCTCACGGCCTCGTTTAATCCTATGTATCCCCCAAAGTTTTCATCTGCAAACACCGCCACGTTGGGGGGTTAGGGCTTCAATATACGAATTTGGGGGGAATACAAACATGCAGCCCACAGCGCCTTGTCTTTTCTCTCTACAGTCTGTGTCCAAATTTCCTCTTCTTATAAGGACCTCACTCCAATGACCTGATTTAACCTTTATAAAAACCCTCTCTTCAAAGGCAGTCACATTCGGAGGTACTGGGAGTTAAGATTTCAACATAAGAATTCAGGGGGGAGACACAATTGAGCTGCAAACACCACTCTTGGAGCCTCAGAGAGTGCAGAGGTTTTTCCGAGTCTAGCATTGCAGACACCTCCCATGCCTGAGAGCTATTCAAGGGCTCTCAGGTCCCCCGGGTACCCCCAACTCGACTCCGGCCCTCACTCCTGGCCACTGGTTGGTACAAAAATGTTCAAACAGACTGAAACACTGAACGAAGAGGACAATGGTCACCCACCTGCCCACCACCTAGATTTCATCATTGTTGACATTTTGCCAGTTTGCTTTATCTACATGTGTGTATTTTTTGCTAAAGTGTT
The DNA here is from genome assembly GCF_987537825.1 of Furipterus horrens. Classification (NCBI taxonomy): domain Eukaryota; kingdom Metazoa; phylum Chordata; class Mammalia; order Chiroptera; family Furipteridae; genus Furipterus; species Furipterus horrens. The sequence continues at coordinate 94,398,713 of NW_028327179.1, forward strand.
TCAGAATAAGTTTTAGAAATCATATGTCACTTCTAAATAGTTCAGTACACATCTAAAAATTAACACAGGGCCATTATCATGCCAGAGAGAATTTACAGTGATTCCTTAGTTTCATCTAATATCTGGCCCATATTTAGACAGTCTCCCTTATCATTTTTTTTACACTGTTTAGAAAAACCAGATTAATTTTTTGCGTAGAATAACCCATACTCTGGATTTTTCTGATTGCTTCCTTGTAGGGCCATTTAACTTCCCCTATCCCTGTATTTACTCTAAACTGGGCTTTTTCAATTGGGGTCCCTCACCTGAACCACAGAACATGGAAATATTAAGTGACTCCTTGTACTAAAACCATTCTAGAGTCACAGGGAGAAGTTAATTCATTACATATGAAGGATGCTGTCATAATTTTACACGTCCACTTGACTGAGCCACGGGGCGTCCAGACATTTGGTGGAACAACACTCCAGGTGTGTCTGTGAGAGTGTTCCTGGGTGAGATGAACATGTGAATATGTAACTATGGAAAGCAAGTTGCCCCCATAATGTGGGTGGGCCTCATCCGAACAGTGGAAGGCCTGAATACAACAGCCTGACCCTCCAGTGAGTAAGAGGGAACACTTTCTGTCTGACTGCCGGGGAGCTGGGACATCATTTCTCCCCCTGCCTTCAGACTTGAAATGAAAAATAGGTTCTTTCTGGGTCTTGAGCCTACCAGCTTTCAGACTGGAACTTACACTTTACACGGGCTCTCTTGGGTACTCAGCTTGCCAACTACAAATCTTGGGGCTTCTCAGCCTCCATAATCACATGAGACATTTATAATAAATATCCTTATTATTATTTATATATAAATAGATGTATAGATATGAATATAGACATAGACATGGGGATATAGATATAGTATAGATATACCCCCTAAATAGTTCTATTTCTCTGGAGAACTCTGATACTGATACTTTACGTCATTAGGACTTCTTTCTTTCCCAGAACCCTAGTTGAGAACTTAAGGTAATTAGATTAAGGTTAACCATTTGGGGCAAGAACATTTCACAGCACTTGCCATCAGGAACCCCATAATGTGCTATCGTACCTGTATTAATGATGCTATATTTGGTCACTTGATCACAGATTTCTAATGTATAAAGTCACTTTTTTCCCTTGTGATTAGTGAGTAATTCTGTGGGGTGACATTTTGGTACAGTGTACATATCCTGCTTCTCCATCAGTTATCACCTAATGATCTTGGTACTCATTGATCATCCTTGCCTGAATCAATGTCCTCCCAATAATTTAAACTTAAAGTGTACCCTGCATAAGGCTACAGCACCAAAGTAGCTTAAACAGTGATTGGCGTAGACAGTAGGGTGAAGCTAAATCTCTTACCCTTAGAAGACTTTCTCTTTCCTACGAATCCTCTCACTTAACTCCTCAGTTGGTGGAGACCAGGCCTGGCTGGTTGGTTCCCAGTGACTGGAAGTTAGCAACCAGGGAAACACTGGTTGCGGTGCCTGAAAACGAGACCCAGGGCCATTGGCGGGTCAGGTGGAGGGGAGGGGGAGGGCCAAGGTGAAATTAAGCAAACTAAATATATTGGGGGGGGGGCACCAAAACTGGAATTTATTAATAAAAATTGGTGTATTTGTTCTTGCACATTTAAACATCAGTCATCTTCAAAGTACTCTCCAATTGATGCAATACACCCATTGAGACTTTTTCTACTGCTCAAAACAGTTTTCAAACTCATTGATTTTGGTGCCTTTTAGTGCTTCTGCTGTTTTTTGTTTCACCTCTTCCACATCAGAAAACGTTTCCCTTTGAGGACTTTTTTCATCCAGGGAAACAACAAAAAAGTTGTTAGGGGTGAGATTGGGTGAATAGGGAGAGTGGGCATGGGGGTCATGCTGTTTTTGGTCAAAAACTGCTGAACGCTCAGCGTGGTGTGGGCAGGTGCACTTGTAAATCACCCATCATGAAATGGACAAGCGCACTGAAAGAGTCTTCAAAAAAAATTCACCAAAGCTGAACGCAGCCTCTCACAACAACGCCAGCTGGTGCACTGACACAGATGGGTTCTTAGATCACTCACCTAGTGGGGGAAGCCTAAAGACAATTCCGGAGTTTGTTTGTTTGTTTTTTTGGTCCCCCCTCGTTTGTGAAATTAAGAGCAGGATGAAGCCCTGGCTGCTATGGCTCAGTGGATTGAGCATCAGCCTGTGAACCAAGTGTCACTGGTTCAATTCCCAGTCGGGGCACATAACTAGGTTGCACGTCAGGTCCCCAGTTGGGGTGCGTGAGAGGCAACCACACATTGATGTTTCTCTCCCTCTCTTTCTCCTTTCCCCTCTCTCTAAAAACAAATAAATTAAATTAAATTAAAAAATAATAAAAATATAAATTAAAAAAAAAAGAGCAGGATGAGCTGGAGAAAGTACTTGAGGCTGAGGTGAAGATCCCAGCAGATACAGGGGACTCAGGTAAGGGAAGGCGGAGATGACCCTCAGAGGACTAGCAGAATGGTGAGCACCTGCCATTTTTCTGGGGTGGGGCTTCTCGTTCTCCTGGCAAACACCTGTTGGATGAGAGCGGGGCAGGTCCAGGTCCACTGGAAGGGATGGGAAGACAAAATGAGGCCGGAAGATGCAGTAGCCAGGTGTGGGACAGGCTGAACTCACACCACACTCCATCCAGGCACAGAGGAGGGTTAAGGTCAGAGACCAAGGAGGGTCAACAACTCATGTCCAGGTGGGCGAGAACCCAGGGAGGTGACCCAGAGCCAAGTGCCGCACAGGGAGGAAAAGTCAGCCTTTCTCGAAGGAGTTCTGTGAAGGCAGGGTGGCCAGGAAAGGGCAGCTTCCGTCTGCAGACCAAGAAGGAGGGAGCTATTACAGGGGCTCCCAGATGGGGCAGGGACCCCGGCACGACGGTCTCACCTCTCACCCACCACCTGCAGGATCCCTGGGAAGCACGTTGTTGGAGCTCCTGACAACCCGTAGCAACAGAGTCTGGCTCTCCTCTCCCAGCTCCACTTTGCTCCTCCCTCTTCATGGGCCATTTTCCTGCCCCTCCCCGTAAGTGCTACAGCAGCTTGCAGCAGTTTCCCAGTTACCTTAGCCGTCGGCACCTGGAAGAGATTAGCACGGTTGGCAAACCTGGAGAGCTCATTGTGTACTTCCTCCTCAATGTGGTTTGTAAAAAAAAAAAAAAAAAAAAAAAATGTTGAATGAGATCAATTCCAGCACTTTCCCTAGAGATCCATGTAGAATCTACAGAGAAGTGCTCATTTATCACTACCCTGGGGTTTCCTGTTGTGAACCTGACCTGTTCTTGGCAGACACTCCACCCTGGTTTTATCACACTCAAGGACCTGGACAGACTCTCTCTCTTCCCTCCTCTCCTGTCCTGCCCGCTCCTCTGAGCTTCAGGCAGTTGGGCAGGACTCCGGCCTCTGGGGACCCACGAGGCGGGAGATGTGGCTAAGCCACTTTCTAGTCACCCCCACTTTGGTCTCTGAATTATTCGTACCCATTCCTTCTTAGGTAACATTTCATGGAAGTTGGAAAACCACTCCCTGCATTTTGGGGGCGCAGAGAAAAGGCAGGCCCCACTGGGCAAGACTTGCCCTGGCATTCTCAGAGACAGAGCGACCCTCAGTGCAGAGTGTGGCTTACAAAGGCTAAAGACATCAAGTTCCAAAAAACTCCTGGCTGGACCCGGACTGTTCAGGAAAACAATGAGAAAAAGAGTCATAAAATGGCGCAGGTGAACAATGGAGCTCTATCTGTGGCTGCCCCTAGAAAACTAGCCAGGGTGGTACAAGTTCATTTCCTTCTGCATTAAGTCGAGACTGTATCTTGAGCTTCTAAGGGGTACTTGCTCGTCCCAAAGCCCTTGTGACCAGACTGCTTCAGGGAACGGGTAGTAAGTAATCCCATGTTCCTCTGGTTGCCAACACAGGTATGCCTCACTGTAAGGGAGCTTTGTAGCTAAATTCTAATGACAAATGCTAGAATAATTGTTGTTCATCTACCCAGTGCCCCAACCCGCAGCTTCTCCTAGCACAGACCCCGCCCCCAACTGTGGGTGAGCACGTGACGCAGGCTGTTGAATCGCGGTGCCCCAAACCCCTGCAATGGTGCCATGCAGCCTACAGAGACCCACTGCAATATAAAAAACAGGTACATTAACCTGCCTGCTGCCTACCCCAATATTTATTTTCATCTTATTCCTTAGTAACAGAAGTCCAGTTTTTTTTAATGGTGGTGAAATTCATATAACAAAGTTCACTATTTTAACATGTGTTTAGTTCATTGACAAGGCCGTGCAACCATCACCACCACATTTTTTTTTAATGTGTATTGATTTTAGAGAGAGGGGAAGGGCGAACAAGAGGGAGAAAAACATTGATTTGAGAGAGAAACATGAATCAGTTGCCTCATGTATATACCCCACTGGGGACCAAACCTGCAACCCAGCTGTGTGTCTTGATGGGGATTTGAACCTGTGAGTTTTCAGTTTACAGGACGACATTCCAACCAACTGAGCCACATGAGCTAGGGCATAATTCCAGAATATTTTCGTCACTCGTTGAAATTGCTGTATTTTATTGAGGGTCACAGAGCTGCCAGTTGTAAGACTTCATTGCTCAAGTGCCCCTGCAGCGAGGTGTGGCTTTGTGAGGAGGTTTTAGCCCAGGAAATGTAAGCAGAAGCGTGGGGGACTCCCGGGAGAGCTCCTTTAAAGGAAGTGGCACCCTGCCTCCTCTCCAGTTTCTTTCTCCTGTTGACCTTGAACATCCGCCCTTCATCTGCTTTCGGGCCTCAGTGTGGTCAGCGCAGGTCGTCTTCAGGAGGAGTTCCTGCTGCCACATACTACTAATGAAAGCAAGTCCCAGGCCCAGTCCAGGTCCGCACGAGGGTGTGAAGACAGCAGTGTGGCTCTTTGGAGAGATGCCGGTGTAACAGGCTCCCGGCCCTGCCCGTGGTCCTGTGTGGTCTCAGCAGGAGATCCATCTCTGAGGTACACCTATTTGTCCTTTCTGTCTCCAGGGGGCTTCAGCCTCGACCACGAGAGCCCCCTCCCTCGGCCGAGGAACCTGTCTCTCATGGCTGATGGGCCATGTTACATATGGAACCCTGGGTAATAAGCTTATGTAGTGCTCACTCTCTGCCGGGCTTTGATCAAGCGTGTCCATGGATTGGCCCATGTAATCCTCTCATGTAACCCTAAGAGGTCAGAATCATCATCTGCTTTTAAGAGATGAGCAAATTGAGGCACAGGGCACTTTGTCCTAAAAAAGACAAAGGAAAAACGTCACGGCGTTACATAAATGCACACGCTCCTTCCACTCCTGTCCTCACACCCCCACTGCCACCATAGCTCCACAGCACCGACTGGGCGACTTAAACAACAAACATGTCTTTAACCAGTCCCCTGTGGGCTGTTTCCAAACTTTTGCTATCGCAAACAATGCTGCAGTTGTACCACTGACACCGCTGTCCTTTCTTTCCATGCATTTGTCTGTCGGATGGGGTTTCTGAGTCAATGGGCATGTGATTTGTAATCCTGATGGCTACTGCTCTCCACAGAGGCGGAACCAACGTGCCTCCCTTCATTGACACTGTCTGAGAGCACCTGTTTCGCTACAGCGTCACCAACACACCAACAAGGTGTTAGCCAACTTTGCCAAACTGATAGGCAAAAAAAAGAGAGAGAGAATAGAACTTCATTGTACCTTACATTGTCACTTGTCAGAAATGAGTTAGACTGAGCTTCTTTTTTACATGTTTTCGGCTATGACCCCAGTCTCAGGGTGGGCCACGCCCATGCGTCATCCTATCTCCAGAGCCTGCTGACCCCCGTCCCAAGCCATCAAGTCAGACCCAGTACTTCTTTCCAAAGAGCGGCCTTCCCAGGGGGATACGTCAATCCAGAACAGCATGCTTTCTTGCTTTCTAATTTTAATACTTTTCTATTGTTAAAATAATACATGACCCCCCCCCAAAAAGACTATATGAGAGAAAACTGAAGTGACCATAATTGCCTAACCCAGAAATAAGTAACATTTTTTGTGTATTTCCTTACTTTATTTTTCTAAGCATGTATTTGCTTTTTCTTTTGAAAATGGTGTTTTTAATTTCACTGGAAATGCATGCTCATAAAAGAAGCTAGGACAACTCTGCTCTAACAGGGAAGGAAATTCTGGCACAGGCTACAAGGATGAACCTTGAGGATGTTATGCTAAGTGAAATAAGACAGTCACAAAAAGACAGACACTGTACATTCCACTTATATGAGGTCTCTAGAGTGATCAGTCCAGAGAGACAGAAAGTAGAGTGGTGGTTGCCAGCAACTGGGGAAGGAAGAAATGGGGAGTTGTTTAATGGGTAAGATTTAAGAGTTTCAGATTAACCAGATAACAAGAGTTCTGGAAATTAATTACACAACAATGTGAATGTACTTAACACTGCTGTACTGTACACTCAGAAGTGGTTAAGATCATAAAGTTATGTTGTTTGTATTTTACCACAGTTTTAAAAAATCTTTTTGAGGAACAGATTTGCAACTTTGGGGCGTGAGCACACAATGCACTATACAGATGATGTACCATAAAATTGTACAATATGAAACCCATATAATTTTATGAACCAACACCACCCCAATAAATTTAATTAAAAAAATAGAAACAGATTTGCTTCCCCCACTCCCTGAAAAGATAGTACAGAGTAAAGTCCCCTCTTGATTATCGTTATCAGTTGAGAGTATATATGCTTCCAGAAGCTCTTCTCTGTACAGACATATTGATGTGAACATACAAAAAGTATACTGTTTGATTTTGTGGGGCTGTGATTGCGATTTTAACATTAATGTTGTTGTTCTGGGACCTGTTGCCTGACCCGCACATGGGATACAGAGTACATGTTGGCCGCGCAGGGTAAAACCAGACTTTTTGTTTCATTGTGGTTTTGCCTTTCTCCTTTTATTGGGCACTTACAGAATTATCACGTTTTTACCTTATAAATAATGCTCCAGGAGCATCCAGCGCCTGCTTCCTTGAGCACGTGGGCAAGTGCTTCTCTGAGGACAAAGACCAAGAAATATGATTGCTGGGTTTCAGGGTGTGTACCTGTAAAATTTCATTCGATTCTTCCAGAAAGGCTATGCCAATTTCTGCTTCACTAGTAATGGTTGAGATGACTCATGCTTACCAGCACTTAATAATGTGTACCTTTTTAAGATATAATCACTTTTTCCAATTTAAGTAAATATATGTATAGTGACACATATATATTTATGTGTGTATGTGTGCACATACATTTTAAGTGAAGAAACAGCAGTTCCCTGTCCTAAGATGTCTCACCGACAGGACCCACTTACTTCCCAGAGGCAGTACTAGCAATTCTTCCAGCCACTTTCTTAGTACTTATCTCCATAGTTAGGAATCCTAGGCCTCTACTGCTATTACTTAACTAAGCATTCACGGACATTATTCACTGACTTCTGTGGGTGAGCACCTGTTCTCCCACATGGACACCCATCACCCAACTTCACTTTATTACACTTTCTGGATAAAGAGTCGCTATTTCCAATGTAATGACTATGCAAGGATTACACACTGCTGAGCCAAGTAAGCTTTACTTAGCTTCGTTCTTGTGCAGCCCTCCAGTGTATCTAAAGTTAACGATAGCTTCGGTTTCTTATTCACTTTATTCCAATTACCCTTAGTGTCCTATAAAAGCCTTAGCCTCTCTGCCAGCAGCCTTTCCATGATATTTTCCATGTGAGCGAGCTCATCAGTTCCATTCCTTCTTCCCAGAGCCTCTCAGGAGCCCTCCTTCCTCCTGTGCACTGAGTCAGCTGGGCCCTGGCGCTCGGCTGTAGTCCTGTAGCTCCTCTTCATATCCTCCAGCTGGCAACCTATTCCAGGTGTGGGATAGCCCACGTTTCTCTCCCTCACCCCTCCCCTCCTCCCACCTCTTCAGATTTTACTCTCTCCTTTTGATGAAGCACATCCTCTAGTAGTGTCCCCGTAAAAGTCGCTGGGGAGTGTACTTGGAAAATGTTGTGCTTCCGTGAAAAACTATGCATTGTTTACAGCACATCCTTCCAGTTGTCTGATTTTGGTTCTCTGGGGGCTTTGTGCCTTGTGGCTATTTTGCAACTCTGTAAATTATAGATAACTGATAGCAATGCAAAAATAATTTTTATTTATAGATATGCAAATAAATAATCTCGGTCTCTCTCCCCATCCCATAAAAAAGACAGTTTCATATCTGTAAATTTATTTGCATATAACAAGTTTCAAAATTCTTTTATTCCATAAAAAAGTGTGCTTCTTTGACTTCATAAAACTGATTGTAACATCATACTGGTTCCCTCAATTATAATGAATTAAAGATATTTAACACATGTTCACTTTACATTTGTGTGAGAGTCATGATTTTTAACATAAAAAATTATGCATGAAAGCATATTTCTGTTAAAAGAAGCATATTTTTCAGGTCACAGAAGTCTGAAAATATCTTTGTTCTACCTTTACGCCTGATGGATAGATTGGCTGGGTATAAAATTATGGGTTAAAAAATCCAATGCCATCTTGATTTGTTTCTTTGCATATAACTAGTTTCCAACACTCCTCCTACCCATATGTTTTCTTTTTCTTTTTTTTAATCCATGGGATTCAGAATTAATCACATGCCTAGGATCATATATCTTGGTGAGGGTCTTCTGCATTCATTTTGCTTTACACTTCAGTGGACATTCACATCTAGAGACACCGAGCCTTCAGGTCTGGAAATATTTTTTATCTATTTCTTTGGTGATTTTTCTCCTCTAAATTGCCTCTTCTCTCTCTTCCTGGAGTTCCTTCTATTTGGATGTAAAATGCCTAGATTGCTCGTCTTTTCCTCTCCTTTGCTCCATCCCCGTTCTCATTGTTGCATTAATTGTTTCCCTGTCAATTAATGAGGTTGAGTAGCTTTTCATATTTAATTGGCTTATTTTCTCAATTATTTTTTCTTTTAAATAAAATTTTGATGTAAGATAACTGAATATAAACCAATACCTTGTCAGTATATCATTACATTTCAAAGGATTCCAACTTTGAATTATACATATGTATAGATATACATATATGACCTAGATAAAACTGGTGCCCTGCTTTACTAGCCACATCTGACACACAGTCTGGCATGTAATAGTTGCCAAATCCATCTTTATTGGATAAATTCATAGATTACTACTAAATCTTAATCTAGTTCTTCTTCCAGGGTGAAAGATAAAATGATCCTCTTTAACACTTTATTCTGAGAAGAAATCAATTATTAAGTATTTACTATTTGTCCTGTTTAAAGCTGGTAATTAATTTAATCCTTACAACAATCCAACAAAATGGTATTATTATTATCCATATTTTGAAAGTACAGAAACTTATCTGAAAGCTTAAGTGGCTGAGCTAAGATCTGGCTCCACAGACTATGCTTTTAACTACCTGTGAGTGAGCCTGGCTCACGGGCCCATTCAGATCTATTTATAGCCGTTGTCAGGCTCACATTGTTGAGAAGATTCTAGGGCAGCATTCAGGTTCCAGGGAAAAAAACTCCGCCTTGATTGATTAATGATGTCTGCCACAGGCCCAGGGATGGGAAGTTGGAGTTACTTTTCTTTTTTAAAACTCAGCTTAATCATTCCTTAAAGAAAAAGATTATCTTTGGAGTTATACACAGCTCTGGTGCTTTTGAAATTAGGGCATGTTCACATCCAAAGTGTTTAAAGGGTGCTTTGTTTCTCTGCTATAGCAAGAGAATTCTTTTACTGCCTGTTCATAATTTATCTGAGAGAAACATTGGTAATTAGGCATCTGTGTGAGCCTTTGATTCCCTCGCTTCTTCCCTTTCCTGTGGCAAAAACAGAAAGTCAGAAAAATAATCGCATTGCATCATGATACCAGTGGGCCATATAAAAAGCCCCGTGATGTTATTTTTCCAATCATTGGTTTCCTGGGCAGGCAGCACTTAAGCCATTCCAAATACCCTCCCACCAGGTCGTTAGAAATGACCGCTGTTCTCTTTACTCACTCTTCTGTGTCCCAAACAGCTTTACAACTTGGCTTCAGCTTCAGGGCAGCCCAACATTTAAAGGAATTATATCCTTTCCCCAGAATATCCATGAAACAGAACTTAACAGGTTTAAGAGAGGCACAAAGTAATTTTTTCCCGTCTCTATCCATTTTTCAATGTGCACTTCTATCTTATATTCAGAGCCAGCTATTTGCTCAGAATCATTCTAGAAGGTGTTCAATATGCACTTTCCCATCCTTTAAAAAAAACTTTCCAGCTAAAATAATATACATTTATCAAGAATTCCTGGGATGCCTTATCTCCTCGAACTACAAGGCAGGGAACCAAAAGAAAATCACTGAGGAATCACAGGGTCCTGATCCCTCTGGCCAAGAAAAGGGAAGAGGAAAGTTGCTCTGGAGGGAGTTTTCATGAAGCCGATGCGGTTTGGAAGGAGGCCTGAGGCAAGGAAGTCCTGTGATACTAGGCGTGGGTGGGGGCTGTTCTCTCCCATCACTGGTTCCTCCCTCTGTATCAGCTTTGAGAGGGAAATATGTGTACTTACCCAACTTTTGTTGAGATTTGAAAAGCTGGGTGCTAAGCACAAATCTAGCTGAATCAGGGAAGGGCAATATTGCCACTTCTGGGTGAAGGCTCCCAAGATGAGATATTCCAAAAGGGTCTCCAGGGCAGAGAGTGTCCAGAGCCCCTTTAAGGAACAGTGGGTATAGTTCGGAAAATCCAGGATCACTGGGATTAGGGCACCTGTGTGGACAAGATACTGGGCCCCTGACCGGAAGATGGTTGGGTAAGGGCAGCGTCTGTGCTTGCCAATATGCACATGGTAAGGCCGAGAGCCTCCAAGATGGCCTCAGGGACCCCTCCCGCCTCTTCACCCCCCTCGGGGGTTTGTATCTCTTAAATCCCTTTGCTAGAGTTTCAGTGGGGTCCCCAATCTGCCATCTTTATCTGGAACCCTCTCCCTTGGTCTTACTTTTCCACTGAAATGTTTTAGAGTTCCTTGATTCACACTCATCAAAGGTTTCCTGAGCTCCCGGAGACCTCAAGGCTGGGCCGTCGGGAGGAAGGGGCCTGTCAGCCTTCCCAGAGCTGACACAGCAGAGGAGGCAGAGGAAGAAACAGGTCGTTAGAGCACAGCAGTGGTGCTTAAAATACGGTCCCTGGGCCGGCTCTGCAAGACTCTCCCTGACATTTGTCCAGAAGCTGAGCCCTGGAGGCCGAGCAGCAGTGAGCCCAGGGGCAGAGGCTTCTGGGCAGAGGCCCGGGGAGGATTAAAGCCTTAAGGGGGGGGAGGGGTAGGAACTGTGGCTGGGGGAGCCCGTCCAGAAAAAGTGTAAGGGGGTTCACTGGCTGAGGACTGACCAGGAAGGGGGCAGCGCCTGTGGGCTGAGCCCAAGCGGGAGACCCCACGGGCAAGACACAGGAAGTGGCCTCGGGAGTCGGAGTGTGGAGTGCACACTGACGGCCTTCGGGAAAGTTTCAGAAGTCCAGGCTTTCAGAAGTAACGCAGACACCGGTCCTGTCTGATTCCATTTATATGAGTGACGCAGAGTGGTCAGGTTCTCAGAAACAGAAACTGGAACGGTGGTTGCCAGGGAAAGGCAGGAGCTGTTTGATGCCTACACAGGTTCAGTTTTGCAAGATGAAAAGGTCCTGAGATTGGCAGCACAACAACGTAAACATACTTAATACGGAACACTTAGAAATGGTTAGGACGGCAAAGTCTGTTACGCTGTGTTTCCCCACAATAAAGAATAATTTTTAAAACGTACCACAGAAATGAGAGCTTGTTTCTAAGCTTCAAACGTTCTTTGATTCTTCACCCTTTTGTGATCAGGCTGACTCAAGGGACCAGCGTTCCCCAAATGGGGACAAAGCTACAACACCTGCTCATCACCACTGCAGCATGAGAGACTGTCCTCCCGCCCCCCTCCACCTACCCATAAGCACCCCCAAGTACCACATGCTGGTAGAGGGCAGGCTAAGAAGAACTCAAGCCAGGTAGAGCCTCCTCCAACCACATTGCTCCCTTCCCACCCAGCGTCTCTGATAAAGAAATTCCGCCACCTCTCCAGCTAGCCAACCACAGCTCCCACTTACGCGGCCACACTGAAACTTGCCAGTCGCTCAGAGCTCTGCTTTGTCCCCAAAGGTGCCAAGGTGCACTTTGGGTCCCATGGTCCAACCTCTGGAAATTCAGATGGACTCTTCCTACATTTTATCACAAGATAAACTTGATACTCTGCCTCCTTGGCTCTCTGAGCAGGCCCTGGTGGAGGCATGGTAGGTTATCAGAACAGTGGGGCCAACCAGGAGGGGAAAGTAACTTGAGAGGCCCCGGGGACATGGGACCTCGAGGTGGCATCCCGCTGCTGGGCCTGGTTCTGGGGAGCAGCACAGAAAGGTCTGGAACTTCGTCCAAGAAGTCACAGACTCTAATAGAGTAAAATAATTAGAGCCAACTGTGAGTCAAGAACACTTCTAAGCCTAGACACGCACGAACTCAAGGAATTCTCGCAGCAAAGCTGTGAGGTCAGGACTGTTTTTAGGTCCATCTTTTGGTCTCATCCACTGTGAGAAAGAGACCGTTCTCAGCAACCAGATGGCTGCCATTCCAGATAATGTAGGCGTCCCTGAGGACGGATGCCCAGGTGTTGCGGAGGACCCAAAGGAACCCTGAAGAGGGACTTCAATCACAGGCATGTAGAACTCAGTCTCCTTGGAGAAGAAAAGACTCCCTGGGTTGGCAAACGGTGGGGAAATAGGAAGGAACCAGCCCGGGTTTGCACTAGCTGTTATTGCGTATAGAACATGCGGAGGGTGTTCCCCTGGCTTTCCGTTCTAAGAGGATGTCTGTGTGCTCACTTCCCTGTCTCTGTTGTCATTCAGAAGGACGGGTTTCTTGTTGAAATATGAAATTTCTTGGGTAAGAAGTAAACCAGCAGTATTTGACTGAGGCCAGGCATGACTTGGTCAATATTTCAAGCCCAGAAAAATGAGTTAGTTCTTAAAAGACATTGGACTTGTATCAAATTCAGGTTGCTACTTTGGTCCCGCAAGTGACTACAGTTAAAAACAAGAGTACCAGGACATTTCTGGATGGTATCTAAGTCTCTGAAAAAGCAGCAGTTCAGTAGGCTGATGATGATCTAAGAGAAGTCCAGCTATGACAGTAACAGGGTGGCGGATCATTCTTAAGACCGTTTTAATGTTTTAAGAATGCAATTAAAGTTCTCATTGAAGAAGAAAAGCACAGGGAGGTTAAACTACTTGTCCAAGGACACACTGTAAGTGTGTGGCAGAGCCAGATCCAAACCCAGGCGGGTGAGCTCCCAAACTGGCACCCTTGCCCACCACGCAAATGGCCCCTCAATAGAGGCAGCCAGAGGAGTCTAGTTTCTGGCTGAGGTCCGCCATGGTCCAGACAACCCGATGGTGTGAAGCAGGCCTCAGCCAGCCACTGCACTGGGTCATGGGCTGAGAATTCAGACTCACAGAAGGGGCCTGGCCAGAGCTGGGCAGGGGACAGCGAGGCCTGCAGTCCCAGCAAAGGGCACCTGGGCCCTGTTTCGGAGCTGGGCCCTGATGGGCTGACCTGAGAAGCAGGAGTGCTGGGACACTGAGGCTATGACAGGGACACCGGGACCTGCCCCAGGGCACCTGATCACAACAGAAAACAGAGCAACATGGGTGAGCTAGTTGGCACCAGGCTTCTGGGTCAAGGACCCGGACACAATGACAAGGCCTCGTGGGCTGGTGGAGATCAAGGAGCAAAGGGCACACCTACAGGCAAGAGCACCCATGAGCCCAGGATTGGGAAGGAGAGGCTAGCAGCACAGGGCAGGTGTAGCAGAGCCGTAGGCCACAGCCCACTTAAAAACCATGACACATGTCTGAGAACCCCTCGGTCCTAAGGGTAAGACACTGCTTGAGCTTTGTTGAGGGCTGGTCCCACGGCTCCCCTCCCACCTCACCTCAGCTGTTCCTCACCAGGCCCCGCACACTCCTGCCTCAGGGCCTTTGAACTTGCCAGCCGTGGCCTAGAATGCTCTTCCCCAAGCAGTACATACAGTAACTCCCTTCTCTGCCTGTTGATTCACTGGCATAAGGCGTCCGAAGTGGCCAGGTGACTATGAATTTTCAGTGCGATGGAACCACTGTTGTGTTCCCGGTAGAAGCCTCCCTTCCTTGCGAACTAAGGCCTCTGAACTAGCAGGCGCAGAAAGCAAAGCTCTTCCTAGTAGATCACTGGGGAAATAGTGAGAGGGCGTACTCCCTGCCTGCCTGGACTGGGAACCCTCGCTGTGGGTGAGGCAGTGCTATATACATTAGAGGCTGATTCAGAGCATCCTGGAGAACACGGCCCCAAACCCACAGGTGCTGCCACCTAGCTGGCATCGTCACCAAGTCTTGGAAGGCCATTCCATCATCCTATCAACCCTGCTCCTTTTGGATAAGGGGGAATAAGCTAAAACCAATGAATTCCCTAAGCGTGGGCCCATTTGCAGTGAAATGAGTTTCTGGTCAGAAGTGATACTGTGCGGAATACATCGACGGCACTCCATACGTCCGCAGATGGCAGTGTTAGCAGGAGCGTTGTGGGCAGGGAAAGCAAATTGATGACCAGAGTGTCTATTCTTGTAAGAACCAAACACTGCCTCTTCCCTGGTGGAAGTGGCCCAATGTAACCAGTCTGTCGCCAGGTAGCTGGCTAATTACTCCGGGGATGGTGCCATTTTATTGTTGGTCTTGGCTGCTGGCAGACTGGGCACTGAGCGGTGGCTACAGCCAGATGGGCCTTGGTGAGCTGTATAGCTGTAGACGTAAACAAAACTGGCTCCATCTCTGTGGCCTGGACTTCATTCCACTTTTAACTTTCAGGCTGTGACCTCTGACCAACCTCACTGTCCTTAGCAAGCATATCAAAGCCTTCTAGTTGATGATTATCTATCTGTGTCCCATAAAATGTAACCATAAATATTTTCATTAGGCCAGAATGGCATGACAACTGAGATGAATATCAAACTGGTGGTGGTATTGATTATAAACAATCATCTATCACAAGACCACCAGGAGGTATGGCCCCTGGCCTTATTGCATTCTTTGTTCCTCTGTCTTGTCAATCACCAGTACCTAAGTTATACTGTTAAAAAAGTACAGTAACAGGGGTCTGTAGCAGAGAATAATTTGTGCAGAACTGCTAGGTCATCTGTAAGTAAATTACCCTATAATAAATTCCAATATATTCCATGGAGTTTCCTGCAGTCGCTTTTAATCTAAAGATACCTTTTCACTGCCATGGCCTTCATGCCCCACTGTTGGACAGAGTGACAGTCCATGTTGCTGAGCCCACACATAACCTTCACCCCTGACATTGGGATGGCTGCCGTGGCCGGGGAAGGAGCCTGAATGACATCCACAGAACGGATCATTCTCTCCACCTGATTATTAAAATCCTCCTCTGCTGAGATCACCCTTTCGTTCCCAGTCTGAGAAATCCATCCATATACCTGCTCCCCAGACCTCCTTGTCATCAGTTTTCCAATCATGAGTCTTCCAAGTCTCTGACCACCAGCCAAACCGGTAGCCAGAGTCCACGAACTGATGTCAACATGGACCTGTAGGCATCTCTCCTCCCAGGCGAAATGAACAACCAGGTGAACTGTCAAGTTCTGCCCACTGGGGAGGATTTTCCTCCACCACTGTCCTCCAGGTTCTTACCACAGTGGGACTGTAGGGTGTGGCTGTCCACTTGTAGGTGGGGAGGGTGCTTTTGTCTGCTAGAAACAAAATGTCCAACCAATAGGGGCTTATCCAATAAGGGGCACATTCCCGGAACAACATCCAGAGGCAGAAAACTCACTGTTGCAAACTGCTTGTAGGAAGAAATAACACCTTCCCATGGCAGAACGCCCTTCCCTGAGCGCATGCACTTGGAGAGCAAATTCCAAACAAGACCGCGTCTCTGCAAGAAAAGAGGCAGGAGGGCAGCAGATGGAAATGAACCCTGAGCAGCGGCTGCTCCAAAGATAAGTTAGACAAATATTAGTTCCTCTTCTTCCTGACTGGCTGATTGCTTTTTTTCCCTTTGTATTTGTCTATGAGGCTTGAAGTTTTTGTTATTTTTACTGTGATTAAAAACAAAACACACATACAAAATTTACCACCTTAACCACTTTTAAGTGTGCAGTTCAACGGTGGTAACTACAGGCCCATCGTTGTGTTTCGATCTCCAGAACTTCCCTGTCCTGCAAAACAAACGCTCTGACCACTGAACAACTCCCTGTTCTCCCTCCCCTGGCAACCATCACCCTACTTTCTGAGAGTTTGACTATTTTATTGTCTTATATAAGTGGACGCTACAAATTTGTCTTTTTGTGACAGTCTTATTTCACCTGTAATAATGTCCCCATTTCATTCATGTTGTTGCATGTGACAGTCAGTATGACAGATGTGCTTCTTTTTTAAGGCTGAATAATATTCCATTGTATGTATGTATATGTTTGTATGTGTAAATATATTCATATATTTTATATATTTTAATATATATGTAATATATAGATGTACTTAATATATTATGTAATTTAATATATAAAATATATGAATATAAAAAATATATATACACATTCATTTCCTTTAGCCATTCATCTGTCAATAGACATTTAGGTTGCTTCCACTTTTTAGCTATTGAAAATAATGCTGCAGTAAACATGTAGTAGAAACTGTTTTCTGTTCTTTTGGATATATACCCAAAAGGGGGATCCAAAAGTGGGATTTCTGGATCATCTGGTAGTTCAATTTTTGTTTTTTTGTGGAATCTATATGCCGTTTCCCACAGCAGCTGCACCAGTTGGCATTCCCACTAACAGTGCACCAGGTTCCCGATTTCTCCACACCCTTGCCAACCCTTGGTTTGGTTTGGTTTTTTATAGTGGCCATCCTAGTGGGTGCAAGGTAACATCCTACTGTGGTTTGGATTTGCATGTCCCTGCTGCTTAAAGATGCTGAGCATCTTTTCATATGCTTGTTGGCCGTCTTGGGCCTGAAGTTTTTATAATTAAATACATCATGTCAAGAGAAGACTAACAAAATGGCACAGATTGAATGAGACTAAGGAGACACAACAATAAAACACGAGGTCTGTCCAGAAGGTATCCAGCCATGTACTATGAAAAATAGAGATGTTTACTGAAGAAGATACAAGATACATTGTACATAGGATAATGATGCCTAAGTCCCCTTCAAAGTAGGCACCTTGGGACCTCACACGGTTCTCCCAATCGCCATCAGCTGCCCTGTAGTATTTTCCTGAATCCCATTGATGGTCTGAAATCTCTTCCCTTTTAAAGGGGATTTTACTTTGGGAAAAGCCAGAAGTTGCAGGGTACCCAATCTGGGCTGTACAGAGGCCAAGTCACCTGGGTGATTTGATGTTTCACTAAAAACCTCTGTATGAGACATGATGCATGAGTGGGCCCATTGTCATGATGAAGCTGCCAATCACCAGTTGCCCATTGCTGCAGCCTTCTGAATCATCCAAATAGTTTCTGTGGAGGAATGTTCAAGCTTAACGCAAAATCTGATGCAGATTCATTGCTCTACTCGCTCAGTCATTTTGAATGCGACGGCCACACAGTGCACGTGCTCACTAAACAGCGTCTACTGCCCCGCTGACTGGTACAGTGAAGTCGTCATTGTTCACACATGCGCATTCCAGTCCACTCTGCTTGGCTGCCACGTTATATCGATGTCGCAAAAACCATTCTCATGATATTAACAATGGCTGGACTTTTTCCAGACAGACCTTATATAATGTGCTATCCTGTTTCAGTCTTAGAACAGGAAAAGAACATTCATGGAAAAACTCACAAAATCCTGATAAAACCTGTAGTTGAGTTCATAGTATTATGTCACTGTTAATCTGTAAGTTTTGACACATGTAGCATAGTTATGTAAGATGTTAACATTCGGAGAAGCTGGGTGAAGGGTACATGGGCACTTTCTGTATCATCTTTGCAAAATTTTCTATGAATTGAACATTATTCCCCTCCAGAGATATATGAAAAGCAAGTCATAATCTAAAGTGAAATGAAGTGGGATGAATACCCACCCCTTAAGATTGATGAGAGGAGATTAAATGAGCTGGTGTCTGTAAAGCACTCACACAGGGCACATAGTTAGCAGACCAATGAGTGCAGGTTATTATAATAGTTGTTATATTACCTCTGAATTCTTTCCCACCTCTCAGATGCTGTGAGCAATGGTACTTGGTGGCAGTGTACTTAGAGCTTCAGTTTTGGGGAAAATAAAGTTGCAACACAGTTTCACTTGCTAGTGTCCTACTAAATATGACACAGAGCAGTTCTGGTTCCTTTACCCCATTTCCTTCTTTTAAGACCACAAGGAAGATTACCAAACTGACACACAATGTATCTGAAAACTTTGAAAAAAACTTTGTACTACCCAGCCTTCTCATCTTCTCCAGGTATTACTCCTCCTCCATGCTCCCTTTCCTTTGTTATTATCATTATTGTTTTTCGAACTCCTTAGACCGGGATACTAAGGCAATTCCACCCTTTCCCAAAAGAAAAGTTGTCGGCTTCAGTCATTGCCATGGGGACATGCCCAGGCTAGTGTGCTGCAGAGTGAGGGGCACCTGGAGCAGAGCTGAATCAGTCACCCAGCAGAGTCCATTCCAGGTCAGCAGATAGTCAGTCAACACCCAGACATGTGAGCAAGCCCAGCCAAGATCAGCAGAGCCACCTCGCTGACCCTCAGCTGACCTCAAGTCTCTCCTGATTCTCAGCAAGGCAGCCAGCAGATCCAGTACCGCCAGCCAGCCTTGCTCCGTCTTCTGAAATGGACACTGGATGAGCACGAAATAACTCCAGCACCCGCACAGCAGCTTATACACCATGGTTGGGGATGAGGTTCCCAGTCAACCAGTCTGAGGGTTGATCCCACATACAAATGAGCCAACAGCAATCAAGACTCAATTACAACAGGAGGGCCCAAATAACCCACACAAGGGACATTCTTACAGCACCCAGCTCAGGAGACCAAGGAGACTATACCACTGGGTCCCACAGGACACCTACTACGTAAGGACACATCACGAAATCTGGGAGCCATAGCAAATCTATCTAATACATAGAAACAAATACAAAGAGGCAGCCAAAAGGGGGAGACAAAGAAACAGGCCCCAAATGAAAGAACAGAAGGAATCTCCAGAAAAAGAGCTAAGTGAAATGGAGGCAAGCAATTTATCGGATATAGAGGTCAAAGTAATGGTTATAAGGATGCTCAGGGAATTTGGCGAGAACTACAACAGCATGAAAAAGGACATAGAAACCATGAAAAAGAACCAGTCAGGAATGAAAAATGTCATATCTGTTATCAAGAATACACTGGAAGGAATAAAAAGTAGGTTAGATGAAGCAGAGGATCAAATCAGCAATTTGGAAGACAAGGAAGAAGAAAACACCCAATCAAAGCAGCAAAGAGAAAAAAAGAATGAAAATAGTTTAAGGGAACTTTGGGACAACATAAAGCATAACAACATCTGCACCACAAGGGGACCAGAAGGAGAAGACAAAGTACAAAGGATCTTAATCTGATGAAGAGAAAACACACACAAGTCCAGGAAGTACAGAGGGTCCCAAACAAGATCAACCCAAAGAGTCCCACACCAAGACACATGATAATTAAAATGGCAAAGTTTAAAGACAAAAGCAATCTTAAAAAGCAGCAAGAGAAAAGCAGTTATTTACCCACAAGAGAGCTCCCATAAGACTGTTAGCTGATTTCTCAACAGAAATATTTCAGGCCAGAAGGATTGGCATGAAATATATGAAGTAATGAAAAGCAAGGACCTACAACCAGAACTACTTTATCCAGCAAGGCTATCATTTAAAATTGAAGGAGACCCCTGGCCGGTGGCTCAGGTGGTTGGAGTGTCATCCCATACACCAAAAGGTTGCGGGTTTGATTCCTGGTGAGGGAACTTACCTAGGCTGCAGGTTCAATTCCAGTTAGAGTACATATGGGAGGCAATGAATCAATGTTTCTTTCTCTCAATACAAATTTGATGTTCAGAGATTTCTGTCGTAGGAGTTTTGCAAAGAGGAGCCAGGGTGTCCACTTCATCTGTGCAGCAGTCATTGCTGAAAATCCAACAGTGCCCACACATGTGGATGGAGAAACAAGGCTTGTATTGCCCTCACCATGCTATTTGGGTTAATAGCCTCTTGGTCTCCAGTGGCTTTTAAGGGACAGACAGTCTAGGGTCCCTAGTGTGGGCTACAGGGTGTGTCACTGGCTGGTTCCTTCATGGGAGTGGCACAACTCTAGGCTCTGATCACCAACCAGCAGTCAGAAAATCATCTGTGAAGCTGCTGCAAGCAGGTGAATTTCACAGACACCCATGAAGGTCTGGGCTGATCTTGGAAACCATTGCTCTGTTGGTTTATAACATCCTAGGTTAATATTCTTACATATTGTCTCCTTTGCACATGCAAGGATAGGACTGGGATACTTTCATCAGACTCCTGGAATTTCTCTAAAAAAAGATCCTGAAGATACCAGTCTCTAGGTCTCTCTAGAAATGTAGAATCACATGCGCCTCCCAAGACCAAATGAATCAGAATTTTGCATTTTAATGAGATTCCCAGGAGACCTGTATACACATTCAAGTTTGAGAGGCACTGGCTTAGACTCTTAATTGTGTATGTTTGTTGTTCCGATGAATATTTTTAAGTATAACACACACAGAGAAAAGTGCTAAATCCTAAGAGTATCATTTGATGAACCACTACAAAGTAAATCCACAGGTGTACCCACACCCAGAATAAGAAACAGAACTTTGGCCCTGATGGGTGTGGCTCAGTTGGTTAGAATATTGCCCTGCAAGGTGACTCATGGTCAGTGCACATACCTGGGGTTGCCGGTTTGGTCCCAGGCCAGGGAGCCTATGAGAGGCAACCGGTCGATGTTTCTTTCTTGCATCAACGTTTCTCTCCTTGTCTTTCTCCCTCTCTCTAAAAAAATAAGTAAATAAAATCTTAAAAATAAAAAGAAAGAAACAGAACTTTGCCATACCCTAGTAGCCCCTCTCCCACATACCCTCCATCACTAAGCCCCCAACTTACCGGAGGTAACCACAACTCCAGCTTCTAATAGCATCGGTTAATTTGGTCCATATTTGTTCTTATATAAGTGGAATCCTTCTGCATGTATTCTTTTGTGTCTGACTTCTTCTGCTCAACATGTTTGTAAGAGTCTGAATCACTCACCGGAAGCCCTGCTGTCTCCTATGTGTTTACACACTGTGTACCGGTCTCTCTCCAGCTTCCTGCATCTCTTAGCTCCAGAAAACTGTAATAATGTTAAATAAATCCCACTTATTCCAATGAATAGTTATTGAGCCCCTAGATTGTGCAGGGCATTGTATTAGAGGCTGAACCCCAAAGTATGCTGCCACACTGAGACTTCTCCTTCAGTGCCCTCAGGGAGGATTCACGTTGGGGTGCGAATTCAAACTTGGAAAGGAATTTATCACCTGCCCTAAAAAACATCCCAAATGGCAGGTGAGCACACAGCTACCAGGTAGCAGCAGGGCTTCTCACTTCTGTCTTTTGAACACATCATAAAATCCCAGTTCAATGAGTTTCTTGCTCAATGTTATTGGGTTACATATTGGGATTCTCCCAGCTGCACGTTCTAACTGTCTCAGAAAACTCTCGGGGCTTGAGCTCCAGGAATAAAGGGGCCTTCAGGGATAAAGGACGGGCAGACACACTGTCTTCTCTGTGGACACGCATGGGACTTCCATCCTCTCATCTGACTAGTTCCCCATAAACAGCACTAGGAGAACAGTGGTCTGGCACCTTCTTTCTGGGCCTCAGTTTTCTCATCTACAAAAACAAGGAAGCATACTTACATCAGAGGTTTTCAACCTGAAATCCGTGGATCCACTAGGGAATCTGTTACTACCTGGAAGTTATATGAAAGATTATGAATGAGTGTTGTTTTGGGGGGAGGGAGCCCAGAGCACAATGACCCCCAACATTAAACACATTCCTGTTAGGTGATCCCCAAGAACATTTTTAGCACTCATATTCTGCCATCACGTGGCTCCTGGTGTCAACAGGAGCACCTGATGTCTGCTTTGTATCTGGCTCCAGCTGAATCGGAAAAGACAAGTTAGCTCATCTCTTTCCTCCTGTCGATTTCTCTGCTCTAACCGAACAGCAGTGCCACACAATAGTCGCTTTCTGATCGCTACAGGTGAGATAACATCAAGGGTCATTTCACTTAAAATAGCGCGGCCCTGGCCCTGGATCAAGGCCCTTAGTGTTCCTATGACCTCGATCTGGGCCGTATTGTGTTTAGTTGGCTTGTTGGCTAAACACCGCGTCTGCGTAACCCTCAGAGTTCGCTGGCAGGTCTGGTCCTCCTAACCAAACAGACGTAAACACACTGGTATCTCCTGGACAGGTGAGCCGTCCGATTTTCCCTGCCCAGTGAAAGGGGTCGGCTGCAGGCCCACGCGGAGGAACGCCCCCCGATTGGCCCAGCCAGGCCAGGATGCGAGCCTGTCACCTGAGCGAAAGAGTGAAACCGAACCCTTCCTACTGTCTAAGGTCAGGGCTCGTTATTTTAACCCAACAATAATATTGGGTTACACAGTCCCTCTGTGTGGCTGGTTCCCCTGGCGGCGCCCTAGCAACAATTGGAGCCAAAAGCTTCCATAACAAACCGCCGTGGCCAGTAAAGGAACACCTTGTATTCCTTATGTGGAGCGAGACACGCTGGACCAAAAACAGTGTTCCTAATAGTTACACTGGTTCCACTGCAGATGAAAAGAGGTGGTTTCAGAACTCCTGGCTTCCTACGAATACGCTTTTCTGTTTTTAGTTATCTGAAGAAGCAGAGCCACGCCTCCAACGCTTGCTGGTCCAAGTGTGGGCCACAGACCAGCATCACCTGGGAGCTTGTGAGAAATGCAGAAACCTCAGCCCCGCCCAGAACTGCTAAACCACAGTCTGCATTCAACCAGATCTCCAGGCCCTTCTTAATCACGGGCACAGGAAAACAGGAGAAGCACTCCCAAGGAGAAACGGCCCCAGATCTCACGAGCAGCCAGCATCTCACTTATATCATGTCCGTGACCTTCCAGCAAATAATTAATGGTCCATAAATGTGAGCTTCCTTCGTCTCCCTTCTAAAACCCAGAGGAGCACCAGAGACACTTGGAGGAAGGGAAGGGAGGAGGAATAAGCCCAGAAAAGGAGACACATGAAGAGGGCAGAGGGAATGATGCAGAAGAGGAAAAGCAGAGATGAGGGGTGAAGGGGGGGGCGTAGCGGCAGAGTGCAGCCCCCAGTCTCTGCTCTCTGCATCGGGCTCCAGACCTGAGGCCTGAGGATTTCATCCTCCTAGGTCTCTCCAGGGTCACATGCTGCTTCCTACGTTTACCTGTTGAATGGTTTTACAAATTGACCCACTTTTCAACTTCAGTGACTTTTGAAAAGAAAGTTTACATCCTGAGTTTTATATGCTTGTTCTATTTATTTTCCTGTATTTTTATTTTTTAATTTATTTTAATTTACTTTTTATGTAAGTATAGTCGGTATACAACTTGATATCAATTATATGAGTTTCAGGTGTACAATATAGCGACTTGACATTTTTCTCTCTTACAGTGTGATCCCGCCACTAATTCCAATAATCACCTGTCCCTGTGCAGACCTAGTCCAATGTTATTGACCAGAGTCCGCTTCCCCTTTCTGGCAACCATCCTTTTGGTCTCTGTTTCTTTGAGTTTGTTTTCGCTTTGTTTGTTCATTTGTGTCGTGTTTTTAGATTCCACAGGTGAGTACAGATCCATTTTGTTTGTAGCCCCCCCAGTGATGCGTGGTGGTGCGGGCCACACCGGCGACACAGAGGAATGACCGTCAGGGGCTGAGCGGGTCCCTCACTCAGAGCTGGCGCAAGACGAACAAGGTGGGTTCTGCGGTGTCCTGATCTGAACACACCCGAGGGTGTGTTGACAGCGCTGTCACTTAGGCACAGGCTGCAGTGGGGGGCAGACCGCCTCATCCAGGACTGGCTGAATTTTTAAGGGCACAGCCAAGAACTGGGAATTAAGGGCATCGAGTAACAAGCAAATGCTCACTCAGTGCTCCAGGTAACTGGAAGGTAAATTAGAACTGCTGAACCCTCGCAATCTGTGGGTCGGGGCTGGGGCGTGGACCACGGCAAGCCAGGGGCCCTCCTCTGATCTCCGGAACTTACCACCACGACTTCCCCTTTCTCTCTGTCCTCAGAGTTTTTGGCAATTTCTAGAACTCACTCCTTCCTGTCCTCTGAGGAAAGAGAGAGGTGGAACAAGCCAGAGAGATCACAGTGTGAGCACAACGAGGGGCTGCTTTTTAAAAAGAAACACGGAGAAACCCAAGATTCCAACAGAAAACAGGAACTCCCCAAGAGGTCAGGAACTCCCACTGGAAAGGAAGGTAGCAACACTTCAACCACACCAGCTAGCAGCAGCAGCGCTCCGGGAACGGGACAGGTGGACAGACAGCGGACAGTGACAGCGTTTCTTCCCTGTCCGCTGAGAATATGCCATAAAAGGAACAGACTCGCATCATTCCGGGAGCACAAAGAGCTTTGACTGGCGAGGGCTATTAGACTCTGATCCAAACTAACAAAGGAAATAATAGGTTTGCCTTGGAAGATCTTTTTTAATGGAGAGTTAAAAAAATAAAATCACCCTGGCTCTACTGTGGGTCAGGGGTGGTTCTGACGGGATGTCAGGGCTGAGTGTACGGTTCCTTTAATCCGGTTCTAAAAGGCTCCTAGGCCCTCAGACCCAGTCCTTTCTAGTAGGACAATTAATTCTATTGCATTAAATATCGCTTGTGATAAGTGAACCATCAATGGACTCTGAGCCTTTCCGTCATTCATGTTTCTCTGCTTTCAGCAAAAAGGATCTTCTTACCAAGCCCTTTGTAAACAGACTTTGTACAAATTGTATGCGGTATATTAATTGCACCACGGGAGGAGGGAGAAACGAGCTTCACTGTCAAATGGAGAATCTTTTGTAAACCTGGATTTTGAAAGGCACAATGGAAGAGCCCACCCAAGGTAAAAAGATGAATGGCTCACATACACGGGACAGAAATTCAGGGCAGCTGGCAGGTACCCGACGCACGCAACGCGGTTAGCACAGCGCCTTGCCCTTAGGGCGCAGGCAAGGCATGGAGGGCTCTGAAAATATCACTACTCTGCTGTTCACTTTAACCTCCGCTGTCTGCACAGAATCAATTTCATCTAGTGCGCCCCAGCCCCTGACTCTCTGTCCAGGAGCCCACAGTGGTTCACACCCAAGATGCCCAGACCATCACCCAAGTTTGCTCCAAGTTCAACCCTGAGATTAGGCCAGCCTCCTCCCTGTTCCCTGCAAAGCGCCAGCTCCTTCCTGCGCAGCCTTTCCCACCCTCCTGAGGGCAATGAGCTGAAAACAGAGGCTTGAAAATCACTCCATCAAATCGAGCTGAAACAGAGGGAAAAGTTAGAGCCAGAGGCCATGAGTGAGCCCACAGTCCTGCCTTTTTCTCCTGCAACCTCCACTCCCTCCGATGTCCTCTGGTCACCTGGAAGGAACCAGCACTAGGCGGCCCACACAGTTCATGAAGTATGAAGGGGCTCACTCCTCCTCCAAGTGACTATCTGAAAGTACCTGGCGCTTAGCAGCCGTGTGGCTTACTAGAATTAAATTCTATATATTTTAAATACCATTTAACATAGAGGTCTGACTTTATTGCTTTTAGTCAAAGGCCAGAGTAAGATTACAGAGCGAGGAACAGCACAATGTAATCCTGAGTTAGAGAGTCAGAGCGAGTGCCATTTCAGAGGATGTTTCAAAGGAGGAGTGGTTTCTGGGTCAGCCTAACTGTAGAGTCCAAAATAACTCCAGCATCCAGCTCAAAAGAGAACCACTAAGAGTAACATGCGTGTCTGAGTCAAAGAGTAAGAAACTGACCTTTGCGGAAATCGATCTCAAGTGAATACTGGTTAGAATCATCCCCGAGTTCTTTCTGGTGGAAGGACTGATAGAAGGGAAGTGTCTGCACGTGTCACTCATCAGTCAAGGCCGCCAAGCGGAAATGGGTCCCAGAAAAGCCTTATCTAGCTGGGGACAAGATGAAGTTGGCCAGGGAGTGATGCGTTTAGCCATTGCAAACACTGTGTCCAGCTCCGCCCGCCTGTGGACGACGAAGATCCAGCGGCAGAGATGTGGGCTGCTGAGAGCCTAGCTTCGGCTTCTGCTTCTTCCGCCTTGTACCCTTCTGTGGGTAGGACTTGTGTCCCCAACACACACACACACACACACGCTTAAGTCCCAACCCCTGCAACCTGTGAATGTGACCTTATTTGGAAATAGGGTCTTTGCCGATATAATCAAGTTGGACTGAGGTCAGACTGAGTTCAAGTTGGGTCCTTGTAAGCAGACTTGGACACAGACGCACACAAAGGGAAGACAATGTGAAGAGGGGCAGGGAGAACCCCAGGTGACAACAGAGGCAGAGAGAGGAGGGGTGCGTCTACAAGCCAGGAACCCTGAGGACTGCAGGCGCCATCCAAAGCTGGAAGAGGCAAGGATGGATCTTGCCTCAGAGCTTCACAATGAGCCCAGCCCAACTGACACCTTGACTTCGGACTTCTGGCCTCCAGAACCGGGAAAGAAGAAGTGTCTGTTGTTGGAAGCTCCCCAGCTTGTGGCACCCTGTACAGCAGCCCCAGAAAACAAATGCATCCCCTGAAGTGCCTTGGCCTCTCCTTCAGGTAAACCCTCATTCTTCCTCATCCACACCGATCCACGTGCGCAGTGATAATCGCATGGGACCCTCAATCCCAGCCCTCCACACAGAGCTCCCCCAAAACACAGACACACTTTGTGTGTATCCACTGAACTGTAGATGCTGTAGCTACCTTTTTTAAACTCATGGACACATTTTTTTTTTAACATTCACAAAAATAGAGCAATATAATGAACTCCTCTGTGTCCGCTGCACAGCTTCAAAAATTATCAATACGCTGCCCATTTGATTTCACCTCGCTCCTAGCCAAGTATATTTTGCATGGAGGGGTGCCTGGAGCATTTTAAAGCAAACCCAACACATCATTCTAGTTCATCTGTAAGTGCTTTGGTCTAAACTATATGAGATTTTTTTTTTTTTTTTTTTGGTCATCTTTTAGAACTGTGTCTTTTATTAGTTACGTAAAAGCAATAAATAGCATTTCATGTCTGGGTCCTCTGTTCTGCTCTTTTCACTTTTGCAGTTCAGTAGTTTGTAATATATTCAGAGTCGTGCAACTAACACTTCTTCCAATTGGCATAATGTTTATAAAAGACATATCTATATTTTAGCATGTATCAATACTTCATTCCTTTTTATGGCTGAATAATATTTTATTGCATAGGTAGACTACATTTTGTTTATCCATTCACTAGATGATAGAAATTTGGGTTGCTTCCAATATAGGGCTCTTATGATATTGCTGCAATCAATGAATGCTTGTGTATGTTTTCACTCGCATATACATATATGCCTTCAAGTGAACTTGCTGGATCGTATGTTCAACATTTTGAGAAACCACACAACTGTTTTTCCAAGTGGCTACACCATTTATGACCCCACTAGCAATGTATAAAGGTTCTAATTTCTCCATAAACTCTCTTGTACTTGTCACTACCATTTATTTTATAGCCATCCTAGTGGGTATGACGCGGCATCTCGTTGTGGTTTTGATTGACATTTTCCTAATAACTAATGATGTTTAGCTCTTTCATGGGCTTATTGGCCATTGGTATAACCTCTTTAGAGAATGGTCTCTTCAGATTTTTGGTCTATTTTTAATTGGGGTGTTTGTCTTTTTACTGTTGAGTTGTTAGAGCTCTTTCTATATTGTAAATACAAGTTTCTTTTCAGATTATAATTTGCAAATATTTTCTCCCATTCTGTGAGCTTCTTCGCTTTCTTAACAGTGTCCCTTGTAACACAAACACTTTCAATTTGATTAAGTCCAATATATTTATTTTTTTCTCTTGTTGCTTGTGCTTTGGTATATATCTAAGAAACCATTGCCTGACTCAACATCACAAAGATTTACTCCTGTTTTCTTCTAAGAGTTTTCTAGCTTAGCTCTTATTAAGTGATGATCCATTTTGAATTATTTCTTTATATGATATGAGACAGGAGTCTAAAAGTATTCTTTTTTATGTTGATACAGTCATTACATTTTACTTCTATTTCTTACTAACTTGTTCTATGATATTGTACCTCAGTTTTCCATAAATCGCCTTTTAGATGGCTTTGTGTACAAGACCAGCCTAGAGTGATAAAAAACAAAACCCTAACAGAGAAATATTTTAAATGAGGAAGTGATTAGCCCTTCCCATGCTGCCTGTAATCTGTTATTCATTTCCCCAATTTTAGATTTTTTCCCCTTTTCTTATACCATTCCACAGTGCAATCCAGCACGTGGCTGACTTGGTCGGTCCTAACTGTGTAAATCAGTTCTGCCCTAAACCTCAGATATTGAACTCAAAAATCTACATACTAAACCTTTGGTGCCAATAATGTGCCAATCGGTCCTGATCAATGAGAAATAAAAAGAGAGGCCTGCTGCCCTCAGACGAGGACAGCCTGGTTGGGGACGGAAGGGCATGCCCACCGCTAATGGCACGCAGCAAGGACAAACTTGGGAGGCAAAGAGGGGCTGAAGGGAGGGGGTCGGAGCAACAGCTTAGAACCGGGACCCGGCAGGGGCCGCCAGTGTCTGATGCCAGCCAGGTGAGAACCCTGTGGAGCTGAAGACCATGGAGTAAGTCCCCACTCGTCCCCAGCTGATCATAGCCCCACAGACAGGTGGACCAAGGAGGGAGAGAATGCTAATGTGTTTCAAGAGAAGGTGAGGGAAAAAAATCTACATTTTATGTGTAATCTCTCGTTTTTAAAAGTTGTCAAATAATTTGAGTTTTAAAATTCTACAGTGGGTTCCTCAAAAAGCTAAACAGAGAGTTACCATATGACCCAGCAAAGCCACTCCTAGGTAAATGCCCAAAAGAAGTGAAAATAGGGACTTAAAGAGATACTTGTATGCCAGTGTTCACTGCAGCCTTATTCGCAGTAGTCAAAAGGAGGAAGCAACCCAAGTGCCCATCAATAGGTGAATGAACAAAATGTGGTGTATCCATACCACGGAATATTACTGAGCTATAAAAAGGAATGTTGTATTGGTACAGGCTACAACATGCATGAACCTTGAAAACGTCATGGTAAGTGAAATAAACCAGATACAAAAACAGAATATCTATGAGAGGCAAATTCACAGACAGAAACTAGATAGAAGGCTGCCATGGGCTGGGGAGTTACTGCTTCATGGTCATAGGGTTTCCGTTTGGGGTGATGAAAACATTTCAGAAATGGATAGTGGTGATGGTTGTACAACATGGTGAATAGAATGAATGCCACCGAAAAGCGTACACTTAAAATGGTTTGATGACACAGTTTATGTTTTACCACTCCATGAAACCCCTCTAGAGTGGCTTAAGAAACCATGTCAGGGATTTCTATGTGAGTGGCGAGCCATCAGTTGGGGGCCTCAGGCTCAGAGTGACTGACGCTGGACACCTCATGGACACTGAGCAAGGACTCAGCAACGATGCAAAGCACTATACTAGACACTGGCATGGTGGTGAAGGGGGTGGAAGGCAGGCAGGCAGGCAGGCAGTTGTGAAAACAGCTATAACCCCTTAGGCCGACTATGGATAGAGGTAGTGGCACTGGTGTCCACATTAAGAAGGACTTGCAAGCCTGTGTCTGGGCTCAGCTGGAGTAAGTGCCCTGGCCATCAATTAGTGATGTCTGTCACAGGCAAAGGAAAGGAGAGGGGAGCTGTGCCCATAGCCTGTCAATCCTGTGAAATGTGGTCAGAGAGATTTGGGGCTGAAAACCACATTATGGTGAAGTCCTCGCAGGGGACTGGCATGTCCTACGCTTGGCCGCACCGTGGTTAAGGAGGTCTGGAAAACTAACAGGGCGGGAGGGTCAGTAACATGGGCGCCCAATGCTTTGGCAGTGGTGGCAGTGAAGGGGGTGGGACCCCGCCAGTCCAGGAAGAGGGTGTGCTTCCTTGAAGTCAGCAGCTAGAGGTGATCAGAGAGGTGGGGTAATCAGAACCCAGGACCTACAGGAGAAGAGAGTGTTGAATAATGGTGATGGAACACCAATTTGTTTCAATCACTAAACTCTAATCCTCAAAGGCGGGACCTCTGCCTCTTCTTTGTATCTATAGACTCAGCAGCGAGCCAGGCACATGGCAAGTGCTCAGTGATTATTTGTGGGATGAAGGGGAGCATCTCTGGGGAGCAAGTATTCCATTCCCTTCCCCTGCCCCACAAGTCAGGGAGCTGACGAGAACAGGAGCCAACCTGATGGGAAGTGGCACCGTCAGGGGAAAGTGAGGTGGTTGCCGACGGAAATGGGTCTGGGCAGGCGTGGGCAGAGACAAGGCGCCGAGTCCTGAGGGATCGCAGAGGGAGCCTGCTTCTAGGACTAGGATAAATGACAGATGACAAATACACCGCTCTGTGGAACGGCGTGTGGATAACTCAGGGAAGCCCATTCTCCCTTTAATGAAACAACGCAGAGCACAGGTCCTCTGGGGAGAGACTGGCCTCATCGCTTATCTAAAAGGTTTCTAGGAAAGAGAGCAGTATGAGAGAACTCAAACACAGGTCAGGGGTCTAATCCCAACTCTGCTAACCAAGCCTGAGTCCTTCAGAGTAAATGCTGAATGACTTCATTCATTTATCCATTCATTCCTGTGCCTCAGTGTCCTCACTTCACAATGGGCTCAAATCTTTGTCATACCCATTTCTTGAGATTGCTCTGATAAAAATGAAAGCTACCTCAAAACATTTCACACGCAGGCACCCCAGGTATCCCCCTGAAATGGAGTTCAGGTAACTTTCTTGTGCTTTAAAATGTTGTATAGCGTGTTTGAAATAAGTGGGTCACTCCCTGGGGCTTAGAATTAGCTGTGATCCAGGGACATGGTTGTTTTTATGACAACATTGGCCCCTGTACAAGAATGCGGTGTGATTCACACCCACCCTCCCCCGGTTGTGCATCCCACGCAGGGCATGCACTCCACAGCCACAGTACTGCATCCTGTCCAGCTGGTTTTGGAAATAAACACATTGCATGCCTGGCCACTAAAGCTGCACTATCCTCAGCGCGTGTGTGCTGTGCAGCCACAGGGAAGGGAAAATAGGAAACGTCAAAAGCAGTAAATTCTCACTCTCACTCAGACAGTGCCTGTCGCTCTAGACAAGTCGCCGAACCTGGCTGTGCCTGGATTTCTATCAGGTAGCCTGGGACAATGCTGGTGATAGGCACGCGCGGAGCTGGAAGCCAGGAGCTCCCACTGTGAGAGAGGACAGGGACGCGTCCGATTTAACTTGAGTGGATCCAAGAAAATCTGTCGGGAAAGTGGCCAAAGATGGAAAATGCCTCGCTACACAAGTCAAGTGGGCCCTGCGGGATTCTGCTGTGAGTCACAGGGGGACAAACTTGGTGACCTCTGGGCCTGGAGGCACGCTAGGAGGTCAGTGTTGACCACACTGGGACTTGGTATCGGGAACACTGGGATGTCCTCCGCATTAGGGTGAGCAACAGGCGAGGACCCCCCGGGACATGTGGGGTGCACCTGGTCGGAAACTATCCTGAGAAGGAAAAACCCAATAGCTGTGGTTGCTTTCTTTTTCTTTCTTTCTTTTTTCCTTTGATTTCTTAAATAAATAAATCCTGGCTGAGTGAAGAGACAGAGAAAAATACAAAGAGAAAAGAGTGGGACAAGGGAAGAGGGCAGAAGGCCAGTCAGATGGAAGAGGCGCAGAATCTCACAATGAGGGATCTTGTCAAGACGGACCTGGGAGCATCGTTCAGCTCAGTGGGGTGAGTGGGCCCCAAATTGCGATAAGTGCCTAAAACTACAGCTCTCTTCCAAATGGCAGATTCTCTTATTCTCCAAAGGGCTCTGGGGCTTTGTGCTGCCCAGCAGGAAGCCCTTCCAGAAGGAACCGGGCAGAGCAGATGCCTTTGGGCCATGGCCCCGTCCTGTCCTGCCTCTCGGGCCTCCCCTGCCCCAGCAGCTGCGTCAGGGGCGGAAGCTGCGGGAGGTCTGAGTCACCCCGTCCTCAGCCACTCTGAGCATGGGTGGGCAGGCCCGCGCGCGATGACTCACCGGAGCTGTGCATGCTATTCTGAGCTCTGCCAAGGACACGGATGCTCTTGGTGGCACCCTTTGCAGCTTCTCTCCTCCCTCGTCTGCCTGTCAGGAGACAAGTCCTGCACGAATGGAGTATTTGAGCTTTTTAAGCCCAGGACGGAAACTCTGTAACTCTTTCTGTTCTTCCTACTTTCTTCCTGATTTCCCGGAAATCACTGATAGGAAACTGAAACTGAGCGCCACCTCATTCCAAGCCCCGTGGAGGAGGCTTTGCTGAGAGGCCACTTCAGGGAAGGGCAGGGGAGGGGAGGGCTTACCTTGCAGAATTTTCACAATGAATCACCTGGCTTTTTTGGCGGGGACTGAAAGTCCCCAAGAAGTACATAAGTTTAAGTTTCGGATTCTACAAGGCAATAGCAGACTGGTACCCAGCGCTCTACATAAAAGCGTGGCACTTGGGTTAATTTCTCCATCTCTCCAGCTCCCACAGACTCCATGATGACTTCTAGCCATGCAAGCCGTGTAAAGGGTTACGTGCTGTATAGACTATGGCAACCAGGCATTTAAATAAGAACGTGTCTTTGTAATATTGTCACATTACTCTGTGTTAAACTACAAGAGAACGCACGGGGCAAGTCGGTGGTCCTCTGTCCTCTCACTGTCTGCCTCCAGACCCTTCAGGATGGGCGCTTGGAAAAGCAATGCTCACGCTTCAGGAAGGTAGGAATCTAGCACATTCCATTGACAAATATTTACTGAATATGAGGAAGGCATTTTGGGGGTTACAGAGATGAAGGAGGCCCCCTCGAGGAGATTAAATCTAGCAGAAAGATATGTACACAAATCATTTTAAATAGCACACGGGGAAGAAGAATTATCTGGTTTGATGAAAGCCAGGCAGGATTCACGAGCTGTGCCTTGGAGTATAGTTCCCACAAGGGAAGACAGCAAGGAAAGGCGACAGCAAAGGTGGAGAAAACGGTCTCCTTTTCCTACAAGAATGCGGGAACATAAAGAACGTGGAGGAACGCCTTGGGCTGGGACATGCAGGGCCTTAAACAACAAGTGTACAAGCTTGGGCTTGACGCAGTGCGTGTGGAGAACTCAGTGAAGACCCTCAACGGGGTGAGAGTCATGGTCAAATCAGAGTCCCCACAAGCTCAGTCTGGCAGCTGCCTGCTGGAGGGATCAAAAGGGAAAGAAATCAGAGTTAGAGAACTTGTGTTTTATTTCAGATGGACTTAAGGAAGGCCTGAACAAAGGCGGTAACCATGGGGATAAAAAGGCGTGTACAATGATATTGACGAGATTAAATGGAGCCTGAATTTTCACTGGATGTGAGGAAATGAGAGCAGGAGACAAAGAGGTATAAAAACAACTCTGGAAAACTAGAAACACATACGTGTTTTTTTAACTAGAAAAAAATGATTTTAAGCTGGTTTGACAGAACTCTTAATAAGCTTATGAACATAAGGAGGAGGAGAGATTTGGAGGACGATTCTCCCTGGTGAGGGCAGAGAGGCCATGGAGATCCCCAGAACTCAGCCAAACATACTTATGAGAGAGATGAAGGTGGGGAGAGATCCGGAAGTTACCCACACGGGGGTGACGGTGAACTATGGGACACAGCAAAGGAAAGCATTCTGAAGGCGGAGCTAACCAAACGACCTACATTTAGAGAATGGAAGACACCAACAAAATGGGGAAAAGTAAAAAGAGCGAGTATTGACTGAGTCCCAACCATGTTCTGGTGCTCAGAGATGTGCAAATACCGCTAACGGTGAAGCATTTTTTCCCCTTTACAGATGAGAAAACGGAATCCCGTATTGGTCCACCTAACAACCCAGATGCCCAGACAACTGAGAATCACTGTCCAAATCCATCTCTTTCAATTCTTACGGTCAATTGCAACATGCCTTGTAAATCTGACCTTCCTCCCTTGACTCTATTCCTTTTTTCTAACCTTATTTGAGGCCCTTAATTCTTCCCTGCCTTGGTAATGACCTCCTGTCCCCAGGTCTCTCCATTCATGGTCTCACCCATCACCAATCCAGTGCCCTCCCCTAGCCCCCCAGGGTCCCCACACAAACGCGGTCCTCATCAACCCTGCAGAAGCTAGCGGGGCCCTTGGTAAGATGACCCACTGACTCTCCAGGATGTCCTCAGGCCCCTTCCTTGCAAGCACCGCCCACTCCAGCACCACAGACCTACCTGTGGGCTGCAGAACCCAGCCACCCTCCCGTACCTGCACATGCTCCCAGAACTGACTCCTACAGTTGTTCAAGAGACATTCAGGCACCATATCCACAAGTTGTACTCCTCTTCCCCGGGGCCCACCTTCCACACCCCCCACTGCCCGGCCATGCCCCCAGCACAGCGCTTTTATCATCCTCTGGTATCTAATCCATGGGACTGTCTCTCTCATCGCATTATCTGTAGTTTGGGGGCAGGGGTTTCTTGTACGTACTGGTGTCTAACACTCAACATTTCCTGGTAGAATTTGTAAAACAATCGATTTAAACTCAAGTCTGATTCTGAGGTTCCCATTCCTTCCATTACACTATAAAGTCAGGGAGCAGAAAAAGAGACAGGAGAGTGTAGGGGGGCAAAAGGCAAGAGGACATCTATGAGAAACCCACAGTGACATCATGCTTAATGATGGAGATGGGCTGCTTTCTTCCTAAGAGCAGGAACAAGACAAGAATGGCCACTGTTACCACCCCTCATCAACACTGTACCAGAGGTTCTAAGCAGGGAAATTAGACCAGAAAAAGAAATAACAGTATCCAGCTTGGAGAGGGGGAAGCAGACTATCTCAAGTCCCAGGTGATATGATCTTACATATAAAAATTCCTAAGGGAGCCATAAAGGAACTATTAAAACAAAAAACAAGTTCAGCTAGGTTGCAGGATATCAGATCAATACGAAAGAATCAATTGTATTTCTGTATACTAGCAATGAACAAGATGAAATGAAATTGAGCAAATAATTCCATTTATAACAGTCAAAAAGAAAAAAATACTTAGGAATAAATGTAATGAAAGAAGTACAAGACTTGTACACTGAAAACTATGAAACATCATTTGAAATAAATTAAAGGAGACCTAAATAAGTGGAAAGACACCCCATATTCATGGACTGGAAGATTTAATATTGTTGAATAGGCAATACTTGACTTGGCCAGGTGGTTCAGTCGGTTGGAACATTGTCCCATAGACTGAAAGACTGCAGGTTTGATTCCTGGTCAGGGCACATATCCAGGTGGTAGGTTCCATCTCCAGTTGGGATGTATACGAAAAGGCAACCAATTGATGTTCCTCTCCCTCTTTCTCTCTCTCTCTCTCTCTCTCTCTCTCTCTCTCTCTCTCTCTCTCTCTCTCCCTCTCTCTCTCTCTCTCCCTCTCTTTCTCTCAAGTCAATAAACATATCCTCGAGTGAGGATGTTAAAAGTAGTAATAATAATGATATTTTTTTTAAAAAAAGGATGGCAATACTTCCCAAATTGATCAATAGAATCCCTTTCAATATTCCAGCTGTCTTTTTTTTTCCCTTTGTGCAGAAATCAACAAACTAATTCTAAAATTCATGTGAAAATGCAATGGACCCAGATTCACCAAATCAACGTCGAAAGAGAAGAATAGAATGGGGGAAACTCATACTTCCTGATTTCAGAACTTACTACAGAACTACAATAATCAAGACTGTGTGGTATTGGTATCTACATGTAATGTAGATCCATCTAGACATATAGATCAATGGTACAGAATTTAGAGTTCAGAAATAAATCCTTACATTTATGGCCAATTGATCTTTGACAAGAATGACAGACAGTTCAATGGGGAACTAATTGCCTTTTCAACAAATGACACTGGGACAACTGGATATCCACATGCAAAAGAATGAACTTGGATTCCTACTGATATTATATACAAAAACTAACTCAAAATAAATCACACACATAAAGGTAAAAGCTAAAACAATAAAACTCTTAGAAGAAAGCTTAAGAGTAGAGCGTCATGGCCTTGAATTAGGCAAAGGTATGTTATAAAGTTCATGTTACACCACTTCACTTTTATGAAGGACCTACATTAGGACCTGTTTTCACCAAACAAAAGAAATCCAAACAGGTTTTTCTCTTTTATGAAAAAAGCCATTACCATACTAATGTCCTTCTTAAAAGCGAAGCAGCCTCATGTGAACTTAAGGGAAGCAGAGGATTATCTGTATACACAAGAGACCGAAAAACATATCCACACGAAAACTTGGACAGAAATACTCAGAGTAGCATTGCTCATAACAGCCAAAAAGTAGGACCAATCCAAATGTCCACCAATTGATAAGTGGATGAACCAGGTGTGGCCTACACATACAATCCCGTCATAATAAGGAATGAAGAACTGATACTTGCTACAGTGTAACTGAGTCTTCGCCTCAGTCGGACATGTAGATTCTGGTTTATGGAGGTGACCGAGTGATGACACGGAGGGGTCATTGCCATGGAAAGAAGAGTTTGGTTACTTACAGTTCCTGAGAGGAGGGCACATCACCGCCACACATGGCCCACGTGGGGAAGCTCCAGTGTGAGTCAGGAGTCAGAGAAGCAAGCCAGAGCCTGTGTCGTTTTCTGTGGGAAGGACAGGGCAGGACCGGGTAAACCACTTAGGACTGGCTAGTCTGAATAATTCTGGCAGGCTTTGGGAAGGGGCTGGCCTGAGTGGTCTGGTACCTGGCCTGGGGTTGATTTAGGGCAGAGGAAATAGTGGGCTTGGTGTGTGAGAGTCTGATAAAGGACATGGTCGGCTGGGCTGGGGGCTCCGGACCAGGTCGTTTGCATATGAAAAGTGCTCCAGGGTGAGTTGCTATCTCTAAGACCTGGCTCGCCCTGGGAGGGCAGTTTCTGCCCTGTCAAGGAGGCCACAAATGCAGGAGCATCAGAATAGGGAAAATTTAAAAATACAATTAGCACAGCCCCGTCTAGTTGGTTGGGAATCATCCCACAAAGCAAAAAGTTGCCAGTTCAATTCCCAGTCCAAGCACAGGCCTGGGTTGCGGGTTCAGTCACTGGTCGGGGTGCATACTTATATATATAAAGCTCTGTAACCTTACATTAGGTTACTAATACATCTACTGATGTTTCATATACCTTGGAAAAGAATGAATGTTCTCTTATTCTACATATAGGCGATCGATGTTTCTTTCTCACATAGATGTTTCTCTACCTCTTTTCTCCCTCTCTTCTCCTCTCTAAAAATGAATTAAAATAAAAATGTAAATATATATAATGAACACAGTTAGCTCTCTGATGATGCCTAATAGATAAATACAGAATCTAAGAAAACCCAGTGAGAACAGCCAAGTAGAAGCAGCCAATCACAAAGACCACATATTGTATGATTCCATTTATATGAAATCTCCAGAACTGGCAAATCCATAGATACAGGATGTAAACCAGTAGCTGCCTGGAGCTGGGGAGAGAGAGAATGGAGAGAGCTGATGAGTACTGGGTGTCTTTTGGGGATGATAAAAATGTTCCAGGGAGTAGTAATAGGCACAGAACTCTGTGAATATCCCTCAAACTGCTGCACACTTTAATTGGGTGACTTGTATGGTATGTGCAAATTATATCTCAAAAAGGTTGTTATTTAAAGAAAAAGACAAGGGAAGAGAAGTGTTCAATAATATCACAAACAAGCCCTGGCTGCTGTGGCTCAGTGGATTGAGCGTCGGCCTGCGAGCCAAGTGTCGCTGGTTCGATTCCCAGTCAGGGCACATGAGTAGGTTGCACATCAGGTTCCGAGTTGAGGGCCTGAGTGAGAGGCAACCACATAGTGATGTTTCTCTCCCTCTCTTTCTCCTTTCCCCTCTCTCTAAAAAATAAATAAATAAATAAATAAATAAATAAAATAATTTAATAAAATAATATCACAAACAAGGCAGTGGAAGAGAATTGTCGGCACTGCTTATGCTCAGATCTCTGGTCTCTCAGATGTTCTAGCTAGAGGTGAGAATTCATGCAGGATCTCATGAATTAACCCCGCAGCACTGACTGGTGTGGCTCAGTTGGTTGGGCATCATCCTGCGGAGTGAAAGGTCGCAGGTCCAATTCCAGGTCAGGGCACATACCTGGGTTGCGGGTTCGGTCTCTGGTCCAGGCGCATACGACCGCTGGTCGGGGTGCGTAAGGGAGGCAACTAAACGATGCTTCTCTCTTGCATTGATGTCTCTCTCTCTCTCCCTTCCTTTCTCCCTAAAAAGCAATGAAAAAATGTCCTTGGGTGAGGATAAAACTTAAAAATTAAAAAAAAGATCCTGAAGGCTGTGAGCCTGAGGGGACAGGTTCTCTTTAACTGTTAGAGGGTGTTACCACTTACAGTTAAGGAGAAATCAAAACCTGTGAGAATTATGGCAAAGTTGAGGACTCGTGGTCCAAGAATAAGAGAGCTATTTAATGAGCAAAAATCTAGCCCTGCCACATAGCTCAATTGGTTAGAGCACCATACTGATATGCCAAAGCTGTAGGTTCAATCCCCAATCAGGGCACATTCAAGAATCAATCAATGAATGCATAAATAAGTGGAATAACAAATCAATCTCTCTAAAAAAAAAAAAAAAAAGAAATTATAAAAAATTTTTAAAAGAATCCAAATACGCCTTGATGCCAAAGGACACTCAAAAACATTCAAGCAGTTTATTAAAGAAAAACCACTACGAACTTTATATGTGTAGTATGTTTGCAGGGCCTGGGGGGAGAAAATGAACGATTTTAAACTGGGTTGCCAGAAGACATCCAATCTTCAGGCGATTTAAGATTGAAAAATGGGTGACGAATTGGGGCTGCAGACATTTAGTAGTTATCTGTAGGCTCTGGCAAAACATGAAAAGTAAACTTCCTAAAGGAAGACGTATTGGAAGTAGGACAGAGAAAATTAAACATTACCTAAGTTCTACCTTTTACTTACCAGCCACTCTTATGAGGGAAGTTTTCAGAAATGAGTAGAAGACAGTACTGACTTTCTAGAGTTTTGCAGACAGGTTGAGGATGGGCTGAAAACAGAACATAAGCAGAAACACAGAAGATGAAACAATTTTGTCTGGAGAGTTTTTTGGGGGAATTGAGGACCAGAAAGAAATAGGGAAATTAAATTGGAGAGAAAAGTATAATTCAAAGAATGAGAAGGCAGTCAACAACTCCAACTATAAAGAACTGGACTACTAGGTTTGATCAGAAATCAATAGCTGGAGAATCATTTCAATACAATTTAAGATTGAAAGCTTACAAAGCTGAAAGGGAGAGACTGGAGTTGCCTTCAAATATACCAAGAAAAAATATATACATCTGGCTGCTTCAGAAGGAAGAATTAGGACCAACGGAAGACACTGTTAGGAGATTTCCACTCGGTAGCAGCACGTATTTTCTAACAATTAGAGCCATTCCTCAGTGGAATGGTGTCACAAGGGAGAGCGCACTCTGTCTCTGCAAGAGTCCATTTCTAAGTGTGTGTCCAGGCTGTGACTGGCCGTTAGGATGACACAGAGCGATTCACACACTGAGGAAGAGGAGGAGGAGGAAGAGGAATAAGCTCCCTTTAGCTCTAACCTCCATCATTTATCATTTGAAGCTGGAGTCCCGATTAGGGAAGGAATAGTTGGTGAATGAAAAGTGGTTTTCAGAGGTAGACCACCCAGGTTTGTGAGGGCAG
Organism: Furipterus horrens; assembly: GCF_987537825.1. Lineage (NCBI taxonomy): Eukaryota > Metazoa > Chordata > Mammalia > Chiroptera > Furipteridae > Furipterus > Furipterus horrens. Next base: position 94,438,793 of record NW_028327179.1, read on the forward strand.
ACCACCCAAGTGTGCATGGGTTGACCACCCAGGTTGATAAGGGTAGACCACCCAGGTGTGCATGGATAACCACCCAGGTGTGCATGGGTAAACCACTCAGTGTGCATAGGTGGACTACCCGGGTGTGCATGGGTAGACCACCCAGGTTTGCAAGGGTAGACCACCCAGGTGTACATGGATAGACCACCTAGGTGTGCATGGGTAAACCACTCGGTGTGCATAGGTGGACTACCCAGGTGTGCATGGGTAGACCACCCAGGTTTGCATGGGAAGATTACCCAGGTTTGCATGGTCTGACCTCTGGGCTTGCTGGGTAGATCATCCCGGCTTTCACAGGTACACATGCAGGTGTTCTACTATTCATAGTAGAAGGAATGGTAGCGGCAAGGCATGGGGGAGATGGCTGAAGGTCTCGACTGAGGAGCCCGCAGAGCTTAAAGACGACAGGGGAAAAAACAGCGGAGAGAAACTAACCCAAGGGAGTGGTATTTAGACTGAAGTTAATTCCTCTGAGAGACAGAGAACTGTCCAAGTAAAGAGAGTCCAGATAACCTTGATCTTTCAGTAAAACAGGCTGTCATCGGTCATCAGTTGTGACAGGAGGCTGGGAACAGGGTAACTGAGAACTTCAACGAGAGTAACTTGCCAGGAGGGTTTCAAAACAAACGGATATAAAGTAATAATGAAATAAAAAACATGTGGCACTTTCCGGTGCTGAAAAGTACAGCAGGCAAAGTCTTTCTGACACTTTGTCTCCCCCTGCTGAGTCAAGAGGTACAAGGACCGGATATACAGAAAAGGGCTTAACACTGAGCTGTTTCTTTGGGGGGATAGGAGGAAAACATAAATGTTGACTTAAAAAAATCTCCTTATAGCCCTGGCTGGCATGGCTCAGTGGACTGAGCGCTGGCCTGCAAACCGTAAGGTCGCCAGATTGATTCCCAGTCAGGGCGCAGGCCTGGGTTACAGGCCAGGTCCCAGTTGGAGAGTATGAGAGGCAACCAATCAATGCCTCTCTCACACATCAATGTTTCTCTCCCTTTCTCTCTCCCTTCCCCTTTTTCTAAAAATAAACAAGATCTTTAAAATCTCCTTATAAAATGAGAATCACCGTAACCCTACAGTATTAAATGAGCTGGTTACAGATTGTGCCAAAGCCAGCACAGATGTGACCTGGGCGGGGGGCGCGGGGAGCAGGGATGGGGAAAGGGAAGAAAGAGGGCAGAGGGGTGACAGCATTGTCACTCCTTTGGGCCACTCTTGGCTAAAAGGTTCTTAACTAACCTGTCCCTTTACCCAGAGGCTGTTTGAATAGCCAATAAGTGATGGCAGAGACCAGGGGCAGGGAGTCGGGGGAGACATATTGGGCTAGCTTTGGTCTTGTTTTAACTTAATGAAGGACCTTCCGTTCCGCCATGACACAGGCTTGTTTCTCAAAAGTTCTGTGAAATGACAATCTGGGTGATGACACAGCACTTACAGTCCCTCCAAGAGCGTGTTCACAGGATCCTCCTCTATGTGAGCCCACCTAGCAGTGCAAACAATGGTCAAACCTCTCTCACCACCGTGGGGCATGTGGGGAAGGATCGATGCTGTTTGCCTCCCAGTCCCGTCCTCCGGGCCCATACAGGTTCCTATTTCATAAGCCCTCTAACATCTTCATTCCATGGAACAAAGGCAGGTCATGTGTGCTGCTCATTAGCTACAATTTTTTAACGGAAATCAACTGCAAAACTGTTAGGTTCGTGAAACTTCCTATGGTGAGGCTAGGAAAACAAACAAAACGTTAACTAAGCAAATGCACACACACACTCTAGGACTATGGTCTCCTGATGTCACTCTTGAGGGCATGATAATAACTATCAAACAAGATGAAGTCCTCAGATGAAAGGCTTATACCTAATTACGATTATCGCATGAAAATCCGCAACATTCTCATCTTACAGAGTGGCCTTTTTGTAAGTATCTCACTGATGGTGAACGTATGAGATGACAACTTCCTTGTGACAAAGGGGATTTAAAAGTCTCAAGTGATTTTGCTACTTTTTATCAAATTTCTAAAAGGGCAAGTGGAAAAAAATATTTCTTTAATCAGAGGGCAAGAGCAGGCAGTAAAAAGCCGACTAAAGCCAGTTAAGAAGCGAGAGCCTCATTCGAAGTGAAACGTTCACTAGAAGAAGGGGAAGAGGGGGACCTTGGTCAAGGAGAAAGCAGCAGACCTGGCTAAGGTGGGGGCACGCAATGGAATGATCACGTGCCCCCTCCAGGGGCCAGGAGGAAGAAAGAGATTACAATGCAATCCTCCTGAGCCACAGACAGAAGGACCAGGAAAAAGAGGGAAGAGTGTTTTTTAAAAAGCAAACCTGGAGCACAAGGCACTGCAGAGATGCTAAGGGCAGCTCCGAGGGGCTCTGGGGGGTGCACAGTCAAGCAGCAGGCGCAGGGCTGGGGGCAGTTTACACACAAAGCCTCCCAGCGTCAGACAGGCCTGCATACCCTCCAAGAAGCTGGCCCTCGGAAGGGGAGAGCAGTTGCACAGTTCGTAGCTCGCAAGAAACCCAGGACGAGGTTAAGTCAAATGAGAAGTGGCCACATGGTGTAACGGAAAAAACACTGGAGTGAAGCCAAAGGCCTGGGCTGTGACCTAGTCCCTGTTCTATCACTTACCAGATCGTGTCACCCTGAGGTCATTTAACCTCTGTGAGCCTGTTCTCACGTCCAAGGAACAGAACCAGCTGCCCCAGCTGCCTTACAAAGATGTGGTGGGATAGTGTGCGTGTGTCTGTGTGCACGCACGCACGCGCGCGTGTATGAGGTCTGTTCAGAAAAAGTGCAGCCGTTGTTAATACAACAAAAACGGTTTGTGCGACATTGATGTAACCCAGCAGCCAAGGGGAGCGGACTGGAACGCGCATGCATGAACAATGACGACTTCACTGTACTAGTCAGTGGGGGCGGTAGACTCCACTGAGTGAGCATGTGTACTGTGTGGCTGTCACATTCAAAATGACTGAGTAATGAATCTGCAACAAGTTTTCCTTTAAGTTTGAACATTCCTTCATGGAAACTATTCAGATGATTCAGAAGGCCGCAGCTATGGGCAACTGGTGATTGGCAGCTTTGTCACGACAACGCACCTGCTCATGCCTCCCATCTCGTGTAGAGTTTTCTTGGCAAAACATCAAATCACCCAAGTGACTCAGTCCCCCTCAGCCCAGATTTGTCACCATGTGAGTTCTGGCTTTTCCCAAAACTAAAATCACCTTTGAAAGGGAAGAGACTTCAGACTGCTGATGAGAATCAGGAAAATACGATAGGGCAGCTGATGGCGATTGGGAGAACTGTGTGAGATCCCAAGATGCCTACTTTGGAGGGGACTAAGGGGTCATTGTCCTATGTACAGTGTTTCTTGTATCTTGTACTTTCTTCAATAAACGTCTCTATCTTTCATAGTACACGGCTGGATACTTTCTGGACTGACCTCGTATATACATACATATGCACACACTTATATACCTAAGATTACATACGTAGTTACGTAAGTTACATAGTGTAGTCACAAGTTACATATAATACACACATATATAATCACTTAAGTGACTTATATCATCACAAACATTTGTATTTCATATTGAACCTCATTTATTCTGGGTATATGCTGAAATAAACGTGATCACCAGAAATGCACAGGGTATTTAAGGAAAAGCAAAAGGACGATGACCCTGAACCTAAAAGTCCAAGAGAACATGTGTGAAGGTAAATAAAGCTGCTGTCTTGATTAAATGGCTTCAGTGTCCTTGGACATGGAACTGACTCTTTGACTCTCACAACTTAATTGAGGAAATGACAGCTTATCCACAAACAAGCAAAGAACAAAATAAGGCAGTAAAAATCAGCCAGCCTGGGGCAGAGTGTGTGACCCACCTCTGACGGCTCCAGGACTGTGAGGGGGAATAAAGCCAGCGGCCCAAACAGCCAGCCAGCCAACCAGGCCATGTGCTGCCAGAGGCCGCGTCCTATGCAAGGCACAGGGCCGTGTGCAGGGTCAGGGAATCCCGGCCCGCGGTGCTCACCCTCCACTCTCTCATTTCCTTCCCACCATTTCTAGCACGATCAACATTTACTCAAAACCAACCATGCAAGGAACTAGCGACTGGAGAAAAAGAGCAACATTTTCCCTGCGGAGTTAGATATAAAAGTAGGTAAGACAGAAACAACTAAGCATCAAATAGGTAATATTGATACTGCTGCCCAAGGCAGGCGAGAAGGGCTGGAGGGCAGAACACACTGGCTGGGAATGGTTTCCAGGATGAGAGGCGCTTGGCCAAGCCTTGAAGGAAAACTAAGATTCGGACAGCTGAGTGTTAAAAAGGGGTATAAAGAGACAAGAAGTGGGGATCAAGGCAAGAAGGTATGTACCACAATGTAAATATACTAACACTGCTCAACAGTACACTTCAAATGGTGAAGATGATAACATTTTATGCGTATGCTATCACAATAATTTTTTTAAATCCTCTCCTGAGGATATGTTTTTATTGATTTTACACAGAGAGGAAGGGGGAGAGAGAGAGAAACAATGATCAGTTGCTTCCCGTACACCCCGACCAGGAATCGAATCCACAGCCTAGGTATGTGCCCTGACGGGGGATCAAACCCTGCAACCTTTTGGTGTATGAGACAGTGCTCAAAACAACTGAGCCACCCAGCCAGGAACATTTTTTTTAATTCTTTTAAAAACAGGTGCTTCCTTAAAAAAATTTTTTTAAATAGATGAATACACACTGCCATTGGTAGCAGCCAAGGAAGTGACCAGTCTGATTCTGTGGAGGGTCTGTGTAGAGGCGATGGGAGATTCAGTAAAGTAGGCTGACGCTGGATTGAAAACCCGCATGGCAGGTGGCACCTGATCCTCTCACCAAGGCTTCTAACTTCATGGTCCACAGATGGGCTTCAAGTGTTGGCCCACGAACACGCTATAATACACTTCCAATGTTTGTTCTTTCGTGTATTTTGATCTAGAGAGACGGTAAATGGCTTTCAGATTCTCAGAAGGGTTTATGACGTAGAAAACGTGAAAACCATTCATGCAGGTTATCGGCAGACTGGTCTGTGTGACTCAGGGCGTGGTTGAGCTTTTATAAGCTGAGCCCATTTCCCTGGGACTCGCTGTTAACGAAACACCACAGTCTTTAACAAACGGATGCCACACCTGTCGTTAGTGGTTTCTTACTTGCTAAGTATTAATAGAGCTGCTGGCAACTTATGAGAACAGCTCGAGAGGGAACGTTGGTGACACCTACTGTAGAAAGGCCACTAGCCAAGGGTGAGCGGATAAGAGAGCCCAGTAAAAGGAACAGGAGGTAGGAAGGCTCAATAGATAAAAGTGCCGCACAGGTCAAAGAAAGAACATCCTGGGGAAGATGAAGTGGTTACCAGCGTCAAGTACAAGAGAAGGATTAAGATAAGGAAATGTTTAAAAAGATGTCCAAATTCTACGACCTTCAGATGCATGGTTTCTGTCGGGTGATGACATAAGATGGCAGAGGTTAAGAATAAGGTGTCCAAATTGGGAGACACTTGCAGAACAAAGGGAAGTGCTCTTGATAATTATGTCCAAACATCAGGCAGAAGCCAGGGCTGTCCTGGGCAAACAGATCTCGTCAGTTACCTAGAAGAAGAGGAAGTCAGCAGAGCCAGGAAGGCAGCAGACACCAACTCAAAGGGTTTGGCCATGAAAAGATAAACAGGATGTGAGTCAGAAGAACTAGTAGAGATAACAGAAGGCTCTGTCAGTTACTTACATGGGAAGCAGGGACCACTTTTGGAGGTTTTAAAGGAGGGAAGGAGTGGATGGGAGCGCCCTGCCTCCTCCATCCCCCTGAACATCATGATGCAGAGAGGGCCCTCAGACCTTCCTTGTGAATGTGGACTGTGGGACTCCCGTCCTCCAGGAAGCAGGAAGGAACAGGATAAGCTGGGTAGGGGGAGGGGCCCTCTTCCTTTGAAACTATAAGGAAGGAGGAAAGAAAATGTACTAACAAGATAAGGCAGGCCGGAGCATTTTACTTCAACCTGGTGAGCAGGGAAGAAAGAGCTGGCAGAGAAGAATGCATTTCCATTTTCAAATTAGCCTCAGGATGGCCTTTTCTTCAGGGGAAAAATGTCAGTAAGAAAGTGGTTAACTCTTCTCTGTCAGAACTAGAATGAGGAAGTATATCCACCGTGCAACATACAATGTCCCTCAGTGCTGAGCAGTTGTTTTGTCGATCGTTTTACTGCAGGTACATCTAAGTTTAAACCGGGTGAGAACACAGTAGCTGGTGCTGGGACGCAAAGACGGGACCAACCGACTGAGGGCGGTGGAACCGACTGCCTTTGTGGCTGAAACAAGCCACAGTGTAAGAGAGGCTACAGAAGCGCCACTGGTGGCGCTGCCCACCGGCGCCGCCAAGTGCATCAGTGACCACAGGCGTAGGAGAACGAACGGGAAGTCCACTGAAATACCCCGAGGCCTGTGGGATTGTGCGGGACGGAGCAGGGTGGCGCTCAGCGAGGTCTTGCTTCTGGGTCAGCATGGCGCACGGGGGCAGCGCCGGGCGACGGGAGGGCAAGGCCGCGCGCTGCGTCACCTGAGCCTCTGCATTGTCCGTGTGAGCTCCTTGTCTGTGCAGGCTCTGCCTCCGTCTGTCTCCACATTTCTCTTCTGTCTTCCGCCCCCCAGCCGTGGATGCCGTGACCGCCTCTCCAAATCTCTTGGCTTTCGTGGCCCTCTCGGGATGCAGAGGAAAACCGGAGGGGCCGCCCCGTTGTCTGGCCAGCGCGGCCGCAGCCGCAGGCATCGCACCGTCCACCGTAGGCAGGCAGAGGCCTGGACCGCCGCGTCTCAACTCCGCATCTCTCTGCTCGAAGATGCTACAGACGCAAACCTGCTAGTGGGAAACTTCTACTCTGAAGTGATTCCAGCACAAATTTCCCAGACTTCGTACTTTGGTTAAAATAAACTATTCCAATTTAAAAAAGAAAAAGAAAAAAAGACATGGCCATAGTGACCACGGAAAGGGAGAGGAGGCTGGGCCAAGTGTCAGGACGGAGGTAAATAATCAAAACAGGGTTCACGCACACAGTTCTTAAACTGCAACCAAGCGGCGCGTCGGAACGCAGCACCGTCTCGCACAAAGGAGAAGGGAAGGCTTTCAGAGCACACAGCAGAGATGGGGCCGGCCCACACCTGCAAGCGGGGGAGCTGCAGGATCCAGTGGCAAGGCAGGGCCGGTAAGTGGTCCCTAGGGAAGCCTCAGTAGCAGGAAATCAATCATAAGGCCTGAGTCACATGCTAAAACATGGAGCTCAGAGTATATATTTAAATAACCAAACAGACAGACATTTATTACAAAAGTCAGTTTATTTTCCCTTCCTGTGTTTCCTACTTTCCCTTTTTGTCAGTCATGAGCAATTAACTGACTGGAAATCTGCTTGATTAAATAACCAGTTCAGAAATACACCACATTTCAGAGTATAAAGCAGGACATTAAAAAATATTCCCTAACCCAATGCAAATTAGGCGGTCCTCAAAATTGCACATTTACCCCCCAGTTTGCTTACATAATTTAAAATATTTATACAGAATGATCTTAAAATATGGATAATTACAAGGGGAGACCCAAACAGACCCGGAATTATCTTCTGGAGGGCAGGCCCCTTGTACTACAGGCTTCCCCCGCTATGTGAGTGTTCTAGGAACCCATCTGTGTCAGTGCACCAGCTGGCGTTGCTGTGAGAGGCTGCGTCTGGCTTCAGTGAATTTTTTTTGAAGACTCTTTCAATGCATTTGTCCATTTCACAATGGGTGATTTACAAGCGCACCTGCCCTCACTGGGCTGAGTGTGCAGCAGTTTTTGACCAAAAACGGCATAATCCCCATGCCCACCCTCCCTATTCACCCAATCTTGCCCCTGGCAACTTTTTGTTTGTTTGTTTCCCCAGATGAAAAAAGTCCTCAAAGGAAACTTTTGCCGATGAAGAAGAGATGAAACAAAAAACGGCAGAAGCACTAAAATGCATCAAAATCAACACATTCAAAAACAGTTCTGATCAGTGGAAAAACTTTTCGGTAGATGCACCGCATCAATTGGAGAGGACTTGGAAGGGGACTGAAGTCTAAACATGTAAGAATAAACAGACAATTTTTTATAAATGAGTTCTGGGGTATTTTTGGGTCCCCCCTCATAGTACAGAATTCACAGCCTTGAAGTCGTATACTCTATAAATTTCTAAAGGATACCTAAATACCCCTCAGGCCCTAGTGATCTGTTAATGTGATTCAGTGTCACGTACCTAATGCTTACTAGGACAAAAGGTCTTTCCTTTTTCTCTAATTTTAGTCTTCTGCTGAGGTAACTCAAGGAACCTGGTTGTGACCGAGATCAACACTCCGGAAATAAGGCTGAGCGGGTCAGCTTCCCGCTGGGTCCCAGACAGCAAGCCTGGAGTTGGGCACAGCAGCTGCGGGTCACACGCTGGAACGCTCACAGCTGATACCCTTTATGGTCCTGGAAAGGGTGACGGAACACTTCCAGGAGTCAGAGTTAGTTTAGAATCAAGATGAAAAACAAGTTGACAACAATTTGACGGTATTTCTGCTTCTGCATGGAGTATTTTTCCCAGCGTGGTTAACAAAGGCATTCTTGGTCCACGGCAGGCTTGTACTGGATCCAGCTGGAGCACTCTACCAGGATTTGATGCTTCAAAGATGAGCCTCAGTTCCAAACTCATTTCCAAAGCAAAATGCAAAGAGCCTTTCTATTTATGGAGCCCCTCCTTGATATAAACCATGCACGGCAGCCTCGTGGCCACTTAGCTTTCCAGGCTGGAGAACAAGGGTCCAACTCCAATATAGCCTTTCAGGTTAGAGGGATAAACCTCAACAGGCCCAGCGAAGACACTGGCAGATTCACAGGCCATCTGTACATTCACGAAACAGCACTGAAGGCCATCAGCGGGAACTCCTGTAGTGTAGCAAAGCGGCCCAGCCCTCACACGGTCGGCATCGCAGGTGACACCGTGGAGAGGCTCGGCTATCTGAGGTTATGTTGGAGCGCCTAAGACAACCCCAAAATAGGGTGAATTAAAAGAAGTAACAGTCCTGATGTGTCTCCTATCATTCTTGTCCTTCCGGGGGCAGTCACTCACTCAGTACGCGAGCTTGTCGCCTTTGCAGAAGAGAGCGTATCTCCCTCACTATTAATGGCGAAATAAACAGAATGGTACAACTTGTCTGTGAAGAGAGAAAAAGCATTAAATGTGTAGTAACAATTTCATTAAGTCTGTTGGAGTATCATGTTTCAAACATAATAATGATTTTGGACAATTACATTCATTCTGACTTCATACAAAGATAACTAATCTTCAATGAATTAGAAAATAATTTTGAAAATTGTAGTTTATATTACAAAATATTTAATGTTACATTACAGTGTCCAAAAAAAAAAAACCTGTTACATAAATTAAGTAATTTGCGACAGGTGAACAGAAAATCAATACTGGGGCTCAGATTAAAAACAGTGTTTCTTAAAATAAATCCAGTTTGTTTCTCTTACAATTTCTAGTATGATCATAACAGCAAGTTCACCAGGAGACACCTCCCTCGACTTAGCAGGGACGCAGAGGGGGACAGTTTCACGACCCGGGCTTCAGAAGCTAGAAGGCAGTTAGGCAGGAGAAAGCATCTTCTGTGACAGCAGGGAACGTAAGCCTTAAGGCAGCGCCAGGGAACTCCAGGTGCTGAGCCATCCCATATCCCATGACTCCCTGGGCAAGTCTGTAGTGTCTGGGCTTGGGACGGCTGAGGCTGCCTCCAATCAGGATGCTGTAGATTTAGGGTCAGCAAACTGGGTGCATCCCCTGGTGGACAAAGCTGTCACTCGACTCTCTCATGCAGACCTGTCTTGAGCACCTTCTCCCCAATAATGGGATAGACTACGTCACATGCTTATTCAGAAAGCAACATTTCAAAAGCACAAGGCCTTACTCCGTACTGGCTATTTCCCAGAAAGCACAAAATTTCAGCCAACGATGTCTAAGGCACACACATATTTTCTCAAGAGACTCAAGGTTCTTTCTAGAACCTGCACACAGCAATGCTTCTTTTTAACCCTGTGTGGCTTGGCACACACTGTAATTTCCTTCAGAATTTCCAAATTATATTTAGTAGACAGTACCCTGGAAGAGTACACTGATTAATGGCTGGTGATACTTTAAATAAAGTCTCTTGTCATTTTTTTCTGGTTTTATAAATGACAATATTCATTAGACTCGGGTCAAGGGCAAAATAAGGGCCCCTTTCTCTTCTTAAAAAAGAAATGACTTTTACACTAATAAAATGTTACTTTTCACAAAAGGGTCTCTTAAAAGCAATCCTTAATTTTGCTGGCTTAAGATGTGATTTAAGTAAATGCTTTGAACTAAATTAATAAGAAAATGTACTAATTCAAAAACAGGGGGACACACACTTACCATGAGAATGAAAAAGTAGAAAACCCACATCCACCCTAGGTCGTCCTGGATCAAAGACACTAAATACTACAAGGGAGAAAAGCAAATTACAATATGACCCTTCATAATTAATACAGTGAAGTAGCTAAAAGCAGATTAAACGTGGCTCTTCTGAGAAATAAGAAGGGAGGCAGGATCTGTGTAGCGTGGTGCAGTTTACAAAGCGCTCGCACATACGCGTTCCCACGTGAACTTCCTAACGGCCTTCACTCTGTAAGCCGGCAGTCAAACACAAAACTGCCTACCAGAAGACGTGAGTTCAGAAGGCTTATTTCTATTCATTTTGCTACTGAGAGAGGAAGAGCTACATCCTCGAGGCACTTCCGCTGAATCATTCTTTCTCCCAATGAAAGGTGCTATAACTGATGCTTTCAAAAACAGCTGTCTTTTAAGTATACCACTCATTATACAATCATGCCGCTGGCTCGTGGGATTACTGTATGACTTTAACATCCTACCACATAGTCTTTTACTTTCTTTTCAATAAATAAAAACAGCATTTAACCCATTTTATTAAGGGAAACTGTGGAACACAAAAGCTGCCATTTTACCCAGTTTTCAGGGCACAGCTCAGCGGCATAGAACACATTCACCGCCATCGCACAACTGTCACCGCCCTGTTTACAAAACGCCCCCTCACCCCCAACAGAACCTCGGTACCCATCAGGCCGTAACTCCCAGTCGCCCCCTCCTCCCCAGGCCCTGGAAGCCTTTCGTGTGCTTTCTGTCGCTGAATTGGCCTATTCCGGGTATTTCAGGTTAAGTGGCTTCACACAGTATCTGTCCTCTGTGTCTGGCTTATTTCACTTGCCGTAATGCCTTTAAGGTTCCCTCATGTTGTTCTGCACATCGGAATTTCACTCCTTTTCATGGCTGAATAATATGCCATTGTACAGATATACCACCTCTGTTTACCCACTTGCCCACTGGTCAGCACTTGGGTTGTTTCCACCTTGTGACTATTACAAACAGTGCCACGGTGAACACTGGCATGCAAATATCTGACACCCTGTTTTTAATACACTGGGGACATATACCTGGGAGTGGACTGCTGGGTCATATGGCAATTCTAACATTTAACTTTCTGAGAAACCGCCCCCGTGTTTTCTGTAACACCCGCACCAGTCTACATTCTCACCAGCAATGCATGCTGACTCCACCTTCTCCACATCCTCATCAATACCTGTTGTTGTTTTTTTAATTATAGCCATCCTAACAGGTGTGAGGCGGTATCACATTGTGTGTTTTTGATTTGCACTTCCCTAGTGACTAAGAACGTTGAGCATCTTTTCATGTGCTTATCAGACATTTGTACGTATTTGTCATGAAAATTTGTCCCTACATTTTCTTCTACAAGTGTTATAGTTTTAGCTTTGAAAGTTAGGTATTCGATCCATTTTGAGTTAATTTCTATGTGTGGTATAAGGTAAGGATACAAATTAATTCATTTGCATGTGTATATCCAGTTTTCCAGCACCATTTGGTGAAAAAAACATTCTTTCCCATTAAAATGGTCTTGGCACCCTTGTCAAAAATCAACTGACCATAGCCCTGGCTCAGTTGGGTGGCTCGATTGGTTGGAACGTCATCCCGTGCACCAAAAGTTTGTGGGTCCAATCCCCGGTCAGGGCACATACCTAGGTTGTGGGTTGATTCCCAGTCGGGGGGTGTACGGGCGTCAACTGATCAATGCCTCTCGCATCAATGCCCCCCCCCCCATCCCGCCTTCCCCTCTCTCTAAATCAATAAAAACATCCTCAGGTAAGGACTTTAAAAAAAAGGTCAACTGACCTAGATGTGAGTTTAACTAACCCATGTTCTTTGATCGAGCCCTGGCTGGTTTAGCTCAGTGGATTGAGCGTCGGCCTGCGAGCTAAGTGTCGCTGGTTCGATCTTCCAGTCAGGGTACATCAGAGAAGGAAAACTCTGACTCCAAAAAACCTCCGCTGCCTTGCGGCATACCTCTTCAGGGGAAAGGCTAAGGGAGTAAACCCCGACAGAAAATTCGGAGCCGGAGTCCCTAAGGCGGTTTGACGTTGTAGTCAACACCGGCAACTCCTGCGGCGCACCTGAAGCCAAGCTGTATTGACTCCGTCTTTCCCTTGGACCCTTCAGCTGCGAAGAGAGGGGGGGTGTGCTGCATGGGCAACAGCAGACCCTCCATATTACCCTGCCCAGGCTCTGTAGCTTCAGCGTCATCGCAAGATGTCGATTCAACACGGGAGGAGACAGATACCGTGTCACTGCCGAGTTGGACTGCACAACCATTCTCGGCGGTGCAGATAGACTCTTAAGAAGCTACACCATCGTCTCTCGAGACGGACGGCTGCCGACGTTCTTTGATCACATTACTTATGAGCTTTATAAATGGAAGAAATTAAAGCTGAACAATTTAGTGACTTAGCCTCGATCACATCTCAGGAAGCAAAAAAGCAGAGGTCTAGTCACCCATTAAAGGAAGCACAGTGGCCGTCCAAACGCTGACCGCTGCTTTCTCTTTCTTTTTGGTAACTTCATTGACCTACGGTTCACATAAGATGAAGTTCCCCCGCTTAGAGAGTAAAACACAATGGTTTTTGGTACACTCACAGCGCTGTGCAACAATCACTGTCATCTGAGTTGAGACCACTTTTCATCACCCCCAAAAGGAACCTTGTACCTGTTAGTAGTCACTTCCGAGGCCTATCCAACCCTAGGGAACCACTAATCTCCTCCCTTATAAATTTGCCTGTTCTATGTACTTCATTAGAATAAAACATAGACAACATGTGGTCTTTCATGATTGGCTTCTTTCACTTGGCATGTTTTTTAGGTTCATCCATGTTGTGCCATCTGTCAGTCCTTCATTTCTCCATAACTGCCAAATACCACTCCTTTATATAAATAAGCCACATTTTATTTACCCATTCATCAGTGGACGGACATCTGAATTATTGCTACTTTTTAGCTCCAGTGTTTATGTGGACACCCGCTTTCACTTTCCTTGGATAAATACTGCAGTTCAGTCTTACTGAGCCCCTGCTAGTTGTCGAAAACATACTAAGTGTTTGGAACATGAAGATGAAGCACCAGAGATCCCGCTCTTGAGGAAAGCAGAGCCGGGCACGGTGGGTAAATAAGCCTGTAAGTGTGAGACACCGAACGGTGTTTCAGTAGAGGTATGTGCCAACTGCTGGGAAATCAGGAGGAAAACTACTTTTCTATTGGGAAGTCAAGGAAGGGTAGGGAGAACAAAGTTATTCAAGGTGGGCAGCTAGAGAGAAGGCTGATAAGAGTCTATACTGGTAAGTCACGGAGCTTAAGGTTTCACACCCCAGGCAATGCAAAGTCTTCCAAAAATCAACACAAAAGGAGAATGAGTAAAGCTAAGGAGGACTTACTCCTGATCCTGCTGCCCAAACCGAGAGCGCTCCCCAGTTAGGAATCGGAGACTGGCAGGTGAGACATTCTAAATAACGGTAAACTCCCTGAACTGTTCATTGTAATCCACTCATGTGATTCATGAAGAAAACATCAGCAAGGAAGAATACCAAACTACAGCAGTTTTCAGAAAAAGATGCCTAAAACAGTCACTCCTTACCGCTTAGATAAAGACATCTAACTGGCAGCCAAAGTATTTTTTTGGTTCCTACTCCAGAGCATAATCAAGCAAGCAATTTCTCCTACCTCTGCTAAGTTTTTTTCCCTTTAGCCTCATAATCAAATATGCAAAGCATGTCAAGCCATGCCAATCATTCATTCTATAGCCTGAATGTCTGCTGTGTGCCGGGCACCAGGCCTGGTGCTGGGGCTACAGCTGGGCACAAAGCAAGCCAAAGGCTGCCCTCGCAAAGCTGCTGCTGCTGTGGGAGAAACTGACAATAACAAATAAAGACGTACCACATGGCTGGAGAGTGGTAAGTATTAAGATGGCTTCTTTTCCTTAATATAAGCCCTCTCATTAACAAGTGGGTATCAGTGATCTATCCCCACTAAGGAAGCAAAACAGTAATGACCTAAATGTCAAAACTACAGACCTTTTCCTTCCATTCCCCTCCCTGCCCTCTCCACATCTATGGTCTTACTAACAACCCCCCAATTCTGGGTTCCTGTTTCTCTGACCACTGACCATTGTTCTCTCCCAGTTAACATCTCATCACTTCTGTATTTCAACACATGGTTACCCGCGTGGATGATTCTCAAATCCTGATTTCTGCAAAATTAGCAATCAGTGACCTGCAGTGGTATGCCCTAGGAGAGGCATGACTCATGACTGCTCCAGACAAGATTCCTTTCTGAGATAAGGCTGCATTTAAGCAAAAAAAAAAAAAAAAGGATCAATCTGAAGACTTCTAACTACCTGTAGTAGGCCAATCTCAGCCTAGAAGACCTCAAACCTCAGAGCACAGAAGAACCACTAGGAAGGCTTGCTGAAATACAGATCCCCAGGCAACGCTGCGGAAAGCTCAGAGTTCTGCACTTCTGATGAGAATCCCAGACGACCCTGATGTGAGACACATATCAACTGCCCTCTGAGACACAGCTGTCAGAAGCCGAGAAAGCAGCTCTCAGCAGCTGCAGGCCCTGGCCACTTCTGTTGGGGATCCTTGTGATGAGTGTGTACGCGTGTGCGTCTGATACGGTTTGCGCGTCAGGTGGGGGATAATGAGAAGCATGTGTCCCATGGCCTCCTTGCAGTGTCAAGTTCAGGCTGGAAAGCAGGGGGTGGCAGGCTGGGACTGGGGATCTCTATCTGATGAGGTGTGAGGTGTGAGCTTATTTCCAGACAGAAAGAGTCTGGAAGTAAAAGTGGAAAAAAGGAGCTAAAACTGTAGAGGTGCCTTCCCAGTGATGTCACATCAGCTGTATCCCCGAGAAGACTAACCCCCCCAGGCTCTCAGCACAGCACAGCACAGCACAAGAGTGCCCCCTACTGTGGCCCAGTGGGCAGGTATAAACTCTTCCACAGGAAGGACTACTTAACACTCCATCTCAACCCCTCTCCTGCCCACTCACCTGGCCCACGGCAGCACCAATGCTCCCAGTTCCGTCAACAATGCCTGTGACGGTGGCCAAAGCCTCGCTGCTCCCTTGGATCAGCTCTTGGCGACCCAGGTCGGCAGAAATAGCAGAGCTGATCATATTAGAAGGTCCACCAATGAAAAATCCTGAAGTCACAAAGAAAACATGTTCTTATTAAAACACTATTCATAACTCCACCAGGAATCTATTGAATAAGCCAAATTTTTATCCCACAATTTTAATCGACATGTTGGAGAAAAAAAACAGAGACACCTGTAGTAGCATAAACAATAAAACATTTAAAAATGTGTTGGAGAGAAACGGAAAAAAGGGGGAAATAACCAGTAAAAGTGGAAATTCTCCCAGGTAGTAGTTACCATCCACTTTCCTGAAATCCCTTCTTGAATTACATGACATGCCAGCATATTTTATAGCAACCAAAGATATAAAGCATACAGTGAACACACAGCCTTTCTCACCCTGTGAAGTGTGCATTTGATGATAACTAATTGCACGCGCTTGTCAAATTCTATCATGGCAGAAGTGGATCACAGAGCATGGGACTACCAGATTCAACCAAACAGAATGAAGGAAGGAGAGAGCACAGAGAAACGTGGCGTGACCACTGCAGGCGGCCCTGCCTGCCACCGCTCTCAGGGAGGCTGGCCCAGGACCACACAGGCGTTGGCCCACGGGCATCTGCTAACACGGCTGGAATCAGTTCCCTGAGCCTCAGGCAGCATGAGCGGCTCTCACTATGCTGAGTATGATCTAAAGTTTAAAACTAAGGGATTTTTCTATAACATGGTGCCTAACGGCACTCAACTGTGTCACCTGGGGCTAGAGTGAAGAAATACTGACCAATTCCAAAACAGGAGGCAAAACTAGCTATACCAGGCTTTTTAAAAGCTGGTGAACTGATGTCCAATGAGGCAGCTTCCTAAGCCACTTCCGGAAGTGATGTAAGAAGCTGGGCAGCGATCAAAACTGTGAGGGCGCCTCTGTCCAAAGGGACCGATTCTGTAACAAAGGACTGAGGGGTCACATAATAGACAGCAGAGAAATAGAGGCTGGAGGAGCTGCCTTTCCTTTTACCATGTGAATTCTGTACTGAAGGTTTCAGTGTTACCTAGAGAGGAAAGAGAACAGGAAAAGGAGCAGACACCATACCTGTGACAGCCATCAGAAGAGCATTAATGGACTTATCGTTCGGAGAACCTGTGAGGAGAGACAGAAACAGCGCGCTGACTTGAAAAACACATGACGTGCGCCTCCACGGGACAGTCCGCGAAGATCTGGGTCTCTGTGGCCCCACAGATTGCGCCCAGACACAACAAAGGGATACAACTCTGTCACGGCCGCTTCCAACTTTTATTTGTAATGTCTGCCTCTTGCGGTGCTCAAGCTAATGAGACTCCTAAAAGCTACAGAAAACCCTGCTCCCTTCGCGGCAGCATCTTAAGGGACATATACCAAACCGACTAATTAGCATCTTTCCTCTTCTGAAACCTTTTCCCTTTTATTGTTTTATTGGCTCTAATGCCTGTCCCTCTGGAGCCTACCCTCAAACAGAGCATATACACTCCCAAGCCAGCTTTTAAATAAACCAACAAAGCAGAAGAGATGCCCGTTTCCTCCCCGACACAAATAAAACTATGTGGTGATGCTTCCACCAGGTATTTACAGACAACACAGAGGTCCCACATCATGCCTTTGTAGCGGGTCTCAAGGATCCCCACCCCAGGGTTGATACTGATTCAAGGCAGATGCCTCAGTCCTAAGAGATCAGGAAAATAATTTAATTGCAAGAGAATACTCACGGCTGTATCCAACCAGGGACCCGATTGCCAGAAGCAGACTCAGAGCTAGAACCGGTGCTCTCTTCTGTAAGACGTCAGAGATGAAGCCCTGCAGAGTTCCCCCTGAACACAAAGAGGGCACACAATCAAACTCATTTATAATTTAGCTCCATCACCTGATACTTGCTCATCAGGTACCCTCCACCTGCTCTCAGAGTCCTAAGTCTGGTCTATCCAGAAGGAGGGTTGGCTCCCCTACAAAGTTACCTCCATAATGTCCTTTTAGGAAGATGACCTGGCTTAATTGTCACAATGGCTAATTGGGACAAGGCACCACAAAGCAGACACCAAAATAAGGAAAAAGAGACAATCACCAAAACCACCCACTCTCCCTGTTGTTTTCCCTCTTCGCTGGTTCGATTCCTGGTCAGAGCACATGCCTGAGTTGCAGGTTTAGTCCCCAGTCGGGGCACATGTATGAGGCAACCAATCTTTCACACATTGATGTTTTTCTCCCTCTCTTTCTAGAACCCTCTTTCCCGACCCTCTAAAAATAAAATCTTAAAAAAAAAGTTTTTAATAGAATAAGGACAAACAAGTTGAAATACAACAAGAGTAAGATCCCCTCAGGTTACACTGGGTGCTTTCATGGGCTCAGGGCAGTTCAGTCTTGCCAGGATTCTAAGTGTAAACACCACAGAAAGGACTCTAAGGTTTTGTCACAGCCATTTAAGTGCATTCTGTACGTCTGACGTCTGTCTTATTATCTCCCTGTTTATACTTCCAGCTATAACAAAAAGTTGCTACCAAAATCTGCTGTGTCCAAAACAGCCACAAAATAGTCACAAATATTAATGTCTGCTGTTATTCCTACTGCTATGATCTGAAAATCTATACACTGAGCTAACGTGTATAGCTAAGAGTTAAGACATTACTGGAAGTGTAAGCAGGTTACATTAAGAGAGGTCACAGAGGGAGACGCCCAAGACAAAAGAAGCGCTCCGTCAGCTAGGGACTGAGAACTAAGAGCCCATGAATCACAGGGCTGCTGTGGGCTGGGTCTTCTTCTCTACGGACTTTTTTTTTTAAGAGTTTGACTGTTTACTGGTAGGAGAGTTTAGGAAAAATGGCTGTGGAATAAGTAATAAAAGGTTAAATGATGTCATATTTCATAACCCAGGAAAAGATTACTAGTGACTATTATAGAAAAAGATGCATCACGGGCCTTACCTATAATCCCTCCAACGTCATACCAAATGGACAGCTTGTCAGCTTCGGCCTCCTTCCATCCAAAGTTGTTACTCAGGTAGAAGGGCAACCAGAAGAAGAAGGAGTAGTTCACTAGCTTCAGGCAGGCATAGGCCAGTGAGTACTATAAGAAAAACATGAAATTATCAATAAGGAACAGCACAGCACAGCAGGACCACAACTTCTAATGAAATTAAAAAGCAAAACAAAATAGAGGTGTTTGGGACAAATAGTACCTGATAGTAAAATTAAACATTTCTACAAATTCCAATTGGCCTGACTTTATCTGGCCTCCCTCTTCTCTTTAACCCCATGAACTTTTAGAAAGGCATGTACAGCAGGCCTTTGGGACAGAAAACACATATGATCATCTCCTAATTCTCCCCAGTTTCTTCTCCTTTTGTTCTGTGGTAGAAGCAAACCAGTGTTTTGAATCTACAAGGCAGGGCACATACTCATATTTCTTTATTTAGATGAAGATTAAAGTTATTAATGCCACTGACTAGCATTAACCATAAGCAAATAAATCCAGTAAACATCACAGCTTCTACTGCTTGCAGCCAAACTATTTTAGCTCTGCTACTTCCCGCAAAGTTAATATTATGAAAAACAACATGACTAAACTATAGTTTCAAGGTCTAAAAAAGGAAATCAACATCACAACTACTTTCACATTACGGTTTCCATAAGCTTTACATTTTCACACCCAGTGGAACGCAGAGCATCTCTGGTGGGTCAAAAAGGAAAGAGCAGGGCTGTTGTGGGCCTCGTGGCTCTACTTCTACAAATAAAAGTTGCAGCTGCCTTAAGATCGCAGCGGCGCTAAGACGCCTATATTCAACACATTATTACCAGGAAATCCTGACATTTAGCATCAAAGGAAAGAGGGGGAGGAACAGAGAGACGGACTTCAAAGGGTGTCTGGCTAGTATATTCTTTTCCCTGGAGCTGCCAGTTATTCCCTAGGTATCACTTGTTTTAAAACAGCTTCCCGGCCAGGCAACAGCCACCCCCTAGAGAGCCCAGTCCCAATCACGGTGCATTATGTCCAGACAGTCTGCTCCAGAGACAAAGGAATTGAATTAACTGGATTTCCGTTATGTCCCTACCCAGGTCCGGGAACAGCAGCTTGGGAAATACAGAGGAACAGCAGAAGAGTCCATATTTAGTCACAACAAATTTAAGTTCTATCTCAGAAATTAATCTGTTACCAGCAGATTATTTTAATAGTTAAAATATACTAATCATTAGCATAAGAACAGGCCTAAAGAAACTTGCATTTCCCTTATATTACACATCACATTTTAAAGAATCATGGGAACTTACATTTTAACTCATACTGAACTGTTTGCAAATGTGGTTCTCTTACGTAGCCTGGGGGCGTAGGCAGAATGAAACTGACAGGCATGAGACAGACAACCTGCAGATTCTGATTCTAGCTCAGGGGTGACATTCAGAAGCACCAATGAACAATTAAATAAAAACAGGTGCATGTTCACAATATAATAACCCAACGTTCCAGACCCCAGGGAAGACTGGTGTGCTTTCTACTCCACGGGAAGGGGAACTGAGACACGAGGGTGGGCTGGTGACCCACCCCAGGCCCCACAGAGAGTTAGTGGGTACGCTGGAAACATAACCTAGGCCTCTCAACTTCCACTCCCATCCATGCTAGAGTGCCCGAAACACCAAGACAGAAAAACTGCTGCAGAAGGGATTTAGTTCAGACGTTAGGAAGTTCTCCTGAGTGTAAAGGCTGTGGGAACACTGGCATGCATTACCAAGAAATACTGTGGAGTATTCTGCTCTGGGCCTTTCGATAAAAGAGCAGACAACTGCTCCCACCTAAAATAAGGATATGGGCAGTGACGGCGGACTTAACAACCCACCCAGAACTCCTCTCGGTTGAATTCAGTTTTATAATACTGCAGCAGGCCAAAAAGTATGTATTTAAACCTGACTTTGCCTTCTTACTCGAATGCTAGAGCAGGGCCAGCAAGCCAGGGCTCAAGGCCAAATCTAGCCTGCCCGCTCGTTCCACGTGACCCACGGCTTCTTTTGCTCTCCAGTTAAGTAGTTTGTGGCAGGGGCTGTGCAGTCTCCCCAAAGCTGAAAACGTTTATTATCTGGCTCCTCACAGAAAAGGTTTGCTGACCTCTGAATTAGGTGTCAAAAAAAAATGTCAAGTGGTGCCAATATAAAAATAAGCTGAGGTCACTATCCAATGTTCCTCTGAACATATGTGCCTAAAACGAAGTATCAGAGAGGAGCTAAATACTTAAAGATGCTTCATCCTGGGCAGAGTTCACCCCTAGATCACCGTATCACACCAGGTGCTGTAAGGACACCTGAATGAGCCTTACCGGGATAACTCCAGGCAGGCAACAAGCCTGATAGAAGCTTATTGCCTTGACGTGGGCGACAGTACTGCCTTCTTGGATGGAATAATTAGCCTCATACTCATCTTCATTTTCACCACCATTAATTAATGGCCTGTGCGAGTCTTCTTCAACATTTTCTTCTGCCTCAATACCTGGGAGACCTAAAACAACAGTAACAGCCATAATTTATAGTGCCTTCCAGGTGACTGGCACTGTGCTAAGTGTTGTGCAAGTATCATTACTTATGGGGTCAATATTATTTTATTTCCATTTTATAGCAGAAGCAACAAAGTTCAGAGGCCAAGGTCAACTAAGTTCAATTAAGGTCACATAGCAACAAACCCAGGTCTCTAATTCTACTTTATCAGGCTTCAAAGCAATGTGTTTTCAACTAAATCACAATAGCTCTCTTACATACAAAAAGAAGTTAATTACATGCTATTAAATTGATGTGCTTCTTTAATAATATTCAAAAGAGGATCGTACATCTATTTGCTTCTGTGGTTTTGCTTGTACCAATTCTGTATTTAACCAGAGATAAGCATCATGCTAAATTATTTTTCTGAAGGAAAAGAAATCTGTCTCAACAAGTGAAATTAGGAACACATCCATGCTAATTTCTAACCAGTGTCCCAATTATAAAACTCATTTGCAAACGATGAGTTTTCCCTGTATCTGTAGAAGATGAGCCTCACTCCCCTCAAATATGTGAGGCCAGGCCCAGCTTAGCTGGACACAGGACGCAAACAGCAATCCTGCTCCTTTAATTCACTGGAAAGGGTTCACAGTTCTCCCAGGAAGGAAAAAAAAAAAAAAAAAGAGAGACTGGCTGTCCCAGCCTCAGAGTTCTCTCCACCAATAATAGTGAGATGTTCTGAACAGAAGCAACAGCTTGTCCTCACCAATTTCTTCAGGTGACACCAGGAGTCCAAAGAAGATGATGATCCCACCAGCAAACTGCACGGCCGCCGTCACCAGAAAGGCATACTGCAGGAGAGAGGGCAGGAGCTCCTTACAAGCTGGGACAGTCATCGGGGCATGTGTGGGAGGTGGGCGGGAAGGACTGGGAACCCGGGGAAGAAGTGAGTGCTGAGTACTTAGCCTGGGCCAGGCACTGAGCTGTGTTTTACCTGTGTTTTCTCTTCAGTTTTTCCAATGACTCTCGAGGCTCAGAGGACAATAACGGTCCCCTGAACACCGAGTGGTACTATTATAACTGTGAAATCAGGACCAGCTCCAAACACCTCCCTCTTTGCACCACAGAGCCCCCCATAAGAGATAGTATCTGCCATCAAAGGTATTTTACCCAGTTGAGGGGATCAAACAATAAGCAAAATAATACTATAAGGCAGCATGTAGCTGAATAAATGAGGAGGCCCACTGCTAATAAGAAACATGTATAGGAATTTAGAAGAAATTAATAGCTAAAGAGGCTAAAGCAGCTACACAATGCTTTAAGGAAGAGCTGGAAATCAAAGGAGCTGACCATCTTTCCAGGCACAACTGAAGAATGGGCACAGGGTGGGAGGCAGGGGGCTTCCGCTGGGAGGTAACAGGGGCTATAAAACTGATGTGGAGCATCTGAATAAAGAGCCCATAAAGACTAAAAAAAAAAAACTGATTTGGAAAGGTGAAATCAAGATTAAAGACTCTTGAAAGCCAGGCTGCATAGCTGAATTTTATTTATAGACAATGGAGCCTGGTACGGACAGACAGTCTGAATTTTTGAACAATCAGTGACAAAATAAGTGTTTTCAGGGGTCAGCTGTGGGACCATCACATAGGGCAAACAGAGATTCCCGTCTGAGCCAATGAGCACAATCCAAGTGTGAGGCTGAACAGCCTAGAACGAAGAAGACCGTGACACTGGAAGGACTTCCCATCAGTCCTCTGTAGACATAGGCCACACATTTACAGTTCAAGCAACAAAAAGTAGATGCGTAGTAAAAACTCTCCCCGCACCCCTCCTACCCAATCATATAACCATCGTTGTTACCACATTTCGCTTCCCAGAGATTGTTTTAGAAATATACAAGCCAATACAAATACGTACTCTGGACGTCATCCCCACTGTACACAAATGGCAGCACTTCATACACACCGTTTAGCAGTAGTGGTCCCTCAGTACTTGTCATTAATTAATTCTGACGAGTGACAACCAAGCACCAAGTGCTGAAACATTTTTTCTCGTCAAAATGTGATGCGTACCAGGTTTGACAAGTTCTGGAGCTGACGAGTACCGAGGTACCGCTACATGTACACCATGGAGATGTCTCTGCATCGATGTAGAGAGAGCTTTGTAATTCTGTTGCACAGCTGCACAGCGTCCCACTGAACAGGTGTATCATGGTTTAACTATGTCCCTGTGGGTTGACATTTGTTATCAAAGCTTTGCTGAAATAAATAACCCTGCAGATGTCACTGCGTGTGAAGTATTAACCTGTGGGGTTAATTCCTGCAGCTGTGATTTTGACAGACAGTCCCATATTGACCCCAAGAGGGTTTTTTACTTTGCCAACTATAATGCCTATTTCTTCACGTCCTCATAAACACAACATATAATCACACTTTTGGATTTTTACCAGTCTCATAACTATTCAGTGTAGTTTCTTTCTTTTTTACAGCATAGTTTTAATTTGTATTTCTCCTCCAACAACACCTACGCTCCACAGGGCAGAAACTTGTGTCCCTTTTGGCCAGTGTCCATTCTCTACTGTCTAGAGTCACTTAGAGGGACTTAATAAATATTAATGAAATAAAAGTACAAGTGAAGAGGAATTTCTTTTCATATGTTTATAAGCTGTTGCTATTCCCTTTTTATCAACTACAGGTTCAAGTCCTTTACCTTTTTTCTGTGTTGTTGGTCTTTTTCTTATCAATCTGTGGGTCCTTTTTTATACAGAAACATTGGGTCTTTATCTGTAACATGAATTGCAGCTACCTTTCCCAATTGATTGTCATTCAACTTGAGTGTTTTCCAGGAATATTATGTTTCAATCTGTCATGAGTTTGTTTACTATTAACACAAGCCTTGCCCTACCCAGACATAGCTCAAGGTGGTATTAAAAGGCCACAGTATTATTTCCTAAAAAGAAAATACATCTGAGATCTGTCTGAAAAAGTCCAGCCGTTGTTACTATAATGAGAATAGTTTGTGCCACATCAATGTAGCCTGGCAGCCAAGGAGCATGAACTAAAAATGCACATGTGTGAACAGTGACAATTACACTGTACTAGTCAGCTGGGGCAATAGATGCTGTTCAGTGAGCATGTGTACTCTGAGGTCATCACATTGAAGATGACTGAGTAATGAATCTGCATCAAATTTTGCTTTAAGCTTGAACATTCCTCCGTGGAAACTATTCAGATGACTCAGAAGGCCACAGCTATGGGCAACAGGTGACTGACAGCTTCATCACGACAATGCGCCTGCTCATGCATCATGTCTCGTGCAGAGTTTTTTAGCAAAGCATCAAATCACCCAGGTGACTCAGCCCCACTACAGCCCAGATTTGGTGCCCTGCGACTTCCGCCTTTTCCCAAAGCTAAAATCACCTTTGAAAGGGAAGAGATTTCAGATCGTCAATGAGGTTTAGGAAAATACGACAGGGCAGCTGATGGTGACTGGGAGAACTGTGTGAGGTCCCACGGTGCCTACTTTGAAGGGGACTGAGACCTCCTTGTCCTGTATACAATGTTTCTTTTATCTTCTTCAACAAACGTCTCTATTTTTCACAGTATGTGGCTGGATACTTTCTGGACAGACCTCATATATGTATATACTCGAGAAGAAGCTAGAAAGAAATACCTACCTCATAACCATACTGCAGAACAGAAGAGGCCAGGCACGCTCCCAGGATATTGCCCACTGAAGCACAGGCACTCCACAGACCAAACACCACTCCTCGCCTAAGACGGAGAACAGCGGAAAACAGAACGCAAGAGCATAAGAAGGAATTCAATCTGTGGTTCAAATACAAAATGGCCAAAACAATAAAAGTTCACACTACAGAGAATCAACATTCTATTTTAAGACTTTTTAAGTATATCCAAGTACAAGCAAAACATTGGGTCTCTTCAAACTCTAAGATTTTTTAAAAAGATTCTATTATTTATTTATTTTTAGAGAGAGGGGAAGGGAGGGAGAAAAAGAGGGAGAGAAATATCAATGTGTGGTTGCCTCTTGCACACACCCAACTGGGGATGTGGCCTACAACGGGCATGTACCCTGACTGGGAATCAAACTGGCAACCCTTTGATTCATAGGCCAGCACTCAATTCACTGAGCCACACCAGCCAGGGCCAAACTCTAAGATTTTATTATACTAAAGTTTAAATTGGAACTCATTGAAAGAAACTATTAAGAGAACTTAGAAGACAAGCCACAGATTAAATAGTGCATAACACTCATAAGACCTGTATCTGGAATATAAAGAAATCTCAAAACAGTTATATGAAAACAGACTGTGCAATTAAAATGTTAAAGAGTACAAATCTACCATCATCTCAAAATTTTAAAAATTTGAAAAGGGGGCCAAAGATTTTAATATACTTCACATACAAAAATATGATGCAATTAAGCACATGAAATGATGCTCAGCATCATCAGACATTAGGGAAATGCAAATTAAAACCACAATGAGGTATCATTATATGGCTACAGAATAGCCTAAGTCAAAAAAGACCAAGCACACCAGGCGCTGGCAAAGATATACAGAAACTAGAGCCCTTTAAACTCTGCTGGTAGAAATGCAAAATGGTACAACCATATCGAAGATATGGCCAATTTCTTAAAAAGATATAAACACATCTACCATATGATCCAGCCGTTCTATTCCAAGGTATTTATCCACAGAAAGGAAAACCTACGTCCACATAAGGATTTGTACACAAATATTCACAGTAACTTTACTTGTAATAGCCAAAAACGGAAAACAACCCAAATGGTCACCAACAGGTGCACAGATCAACAAACTGTAGTACAATTAATTACTGTTCCACTACGAAAAGGAATGGACTGTCAATATACAACATCAATGGATCTCTAACTATGCTGAGTGAAAGAGGACAAATAAGAAAGAGTACATAGTGTATGATCCCACTTTTATAAAATTTTAGAAAATTCCAGTTAGCCTAAGGTAACAGAAAGCAGATCAGCAGCGGTCAGAAGATGGCAGCAGGAGGGAGAGAGGTAGTGTTGGGAGGGGTGGGAGGAGGAACTGCCAAGGAGCATAAGGAAACTTTTGGGGGTGATGGATTGTCCATTATCTTAACCGTGCTGATGGTTTTAAGGGTGTATCCACGCCCAAACTCTGCGGATGGTACACTTTAAATATGTGTGGCTTATTGGACACCTCAATAAGGCTTTTTAAATGGATGTGTAGAAGAGTCTGGGGGGAGGAAAACTAACTTTTAGAACAGTCTTGGAGAAAAAATGATTAGCTCTGAATACAGGCAATGACAGTAAGGTTGGTGGAAGAAAACTGGTTACGAAAGTCAGTTTATTTAAAGTTCACATTTGTAGTTTATCTATTTGATACATATTAACACACTGTTAGATTATCTAGCTCTTTTGCCCTGACCAGTGTGGCTCAGTTGGTTGAGTGCCATCCTGCAAAAAGCGAAGGGTCATCAGTTCAATTCCCACTCAGGGCACATGCCTCACTTGCGAGGCAGGTCTGTGCAAGAGGTAACTGATCTATATTTCTCTCACACTGATGTCTCTCTCCCTCTCTTTGTCCCCCCCCTTCCCCTCTTTCTAAAAATAAATGAGTAAAGTATTTTTTAAGAAAGATTATCTAGCGCTTTAAACATTTTTATAACCTCATCGAGACAGAAGGAATCTTAGGATTGAAGAGCGGGCAACACGGAAGCATAAAGGCTGTTCAGAAGTCCGAGGGCTGCTAGCTCCAGCTGGGTAATTTCAAGCAACTCCCAGTAAGGCCCCGCGTCCCCGCCCGGGAAACCCCGTGCTCCTCGGGGACTGAGAGCAGGGGCTACAGGTGAGGGCTTGATGCTGCGTGAGCATGCAAATTTGAGTTACGGAGCCTCAGTTTGTTTTAACAAACTCTGACCCTCACAACCAGGAAAAGGGGCCTGACTCATCCAAGGTGACAGCTTTTCTGGACAATGTCCTCATAGCTCACTGAATTCCCCTGAGCCCCGGCTTCTTTCACCTGGAAAATAACTGATTTGAACGAGGTAATTTCTACATTCTTCCCCAGTGCTAAAATGCCCAGATCCTCTAAAATATGTAAGATCTGCGAGAGGGTTCTGGGAGCAAGAGTCAGAAGGGCAGGCTCTGAATAACACCTGCCGGCCAAAGGCCTGCTTTCTCCAGAAATTGGCTGAAGTAGTAACTGGGAGATGAGCTGTCATAGCCTTATTGGTACTTTCTGGTTTATTGTCACGTCTCATGGGAAAAGTCACCGTGTCCCAAGCAGTGCATCCTCAATTTCACTCACTAGTGTTTCTTGTTTAAAAACAAACTGTCTTACTTTCACAAAGAAACTGTAATGGCTTTCTTGAATGCTTTGTTTCTTTGCAGTTGATCCACAGAAACAACAAGGGGTCAGCCTGTCCTGTCATTGCTATCAAGTACTCACTGTCATTCAATTTATAAAAACTCAGATAAGAGTGATCTCAAAATGACACATGTCAAAGTCATTATCTTTGAGTGATAGGATTTCAGGTGGTTTTGCCTTTATTTCACTTTGCTCATCTGTATTACCTGGTTTGCCTATAATAAACAAGTAGCTTTTGTATAATTTCCAGAAATCAACAGCACATGAGCAGACAGCACCACCCACTCCAGAAGAAAGTAGAAGGATGACAGGGAACACGGACCTCTTAACTCAGTTCTGTGAAACCAGTGACGCCAGGGTTAGAACGACATAGAAGCCACTGGCACACGGCAATACGGGAGCATCCCGGGGAGCTGGGAGCCGAGAGGAGTCCTCGGAGCACGCACTGACCGCTGCCCAGGGGGACATGTCCAGTGCATACACTGGCTTTAACATAAATGTGCCAATAACAAAAGATAGAGCCATCGATGAAATAAATGTGTACCTCACAACACATCAATATGTATCTACAAAAAAGGATAGAAATTCAAATAATAATCTTCCTGAAATTGGAGTATCACAAATAATGATAAACAACAAAGCCAAGTCTTTGGGTATCTAAACTTATCTCCACCCTGTAAATTAAGTATGGTTCTTCCTGGTGGCCTACAAGAGACTTTAACAGGTGCCTATCCTCACACCTTGAACACACCACACACGCAAACTCAATACAATCTAATAATTACATAAAGGTTTAGGGGGGAATGCCCCAAAGTTTGGCATTCTCCAGCTCATCTTATTACAATCTTAGGTGAGTCCCATGAATCACTTTTGGCCCCAGCTTCCTTATCTCTCTGTGTTTTTTAAGATTTTATTTATTTTTAGAGAGAGGGGATGGGAGGGAAAGAAACATCAATGTGTGGTTGCCTCTCATGCACCCCGACCTGGGGACCTGGCCCGCAACCCAGGCACGTGCCCTGACTAGGAATTGAACTAGCAACCCCATGGTTCACAGGCTGGCGCTCAACCCACTGAGCCACACCAGCCAGGGCTCAGCTTCCTTATCTTTAATGGAAGAAGGCGAAAGAAGAGAAACGAGTCTCCAAAATGGAAAGGCAAAACCCTCAGGAAGATACATGATGGGCTGGCACACGAGAATTTATGTTCTCCAAAACGAGAATTAAAGAGAAAACTAAGACGCACTGCCTTAGCTACACTCAAAATCCGACGATGTAAAGCTAAAGGAGTTCATCATCACCAAGCCATTATTATATGAAATGTCAAAGGGACTTACTTAAGAAAAAGAAGATCAAAACTATGAACACTAAAATGACAACAAACTCACAACTATCAACAACTGAATCTAAAAAGTAAAAACAAAATCCAGCTAAGCAAACCAGAACAGGAACAGAATCATAGGTGTGGGGATCCTTTGGAGGGTTATCAGCTGGGAGCAGGGAAGGGGGAGAAATGGGGAAATGGTGCAGGGATTAAGAAGCATAATCAGTTGGTACAAAATAGACAGGGGGAGGTTAAGAACAGTATAGGAAAAGGTGAAGACAAAGAACTTATATGCACGACCCATGGACATGAACTAAGGGGGGTGGGATTGCTGGAGGGAAGGGGGGCACTGGGCAGAGGGGAGCAAAAGGGAAAAAAATGGAACTACTGTTAACAACATAATCAATAAAACATACTTAAAAAAAAGAAAAAAACCCTACGATGGCTGGAGAGTGCTGTGGAAGCGACTGATTGGGCCACATCGTCACTAAGGCCCGCCTCTCCATAAACTACCGTAAACCTTCTAAAACGAAGGGAGGACTGGCTGGTGTGGAAGAGACTGAGTTACCTGACAAGTCTGAACAATCCAATATGAAAACGACTTAAAAAGATGTGCTCGCTTCGGCAGCACATATACTGAAAACGACTTAAAAAGAGACATTAAAGAGGAACGAGGCGTCATACCCAGCTTTCCCAAACCAGTTGCCCATGACAGCCACCACGCAGGGCCACCCCGTGGACTGCAGCAGGCCATTCACAATCCATAGGCAGCAGTACAGCCACTTGTTGTAGAAACGCAGCCATTCTGTGACAGTGCCAAAGACAAACACCTTAGAGAAGAAGGGAAGAAAGAGGGACGTTAACATCCACATGGACACCTGGGTAACTGCAGCCGCCAGGCACGTCTGCTTCTGCGTGAAGGGACTACAGGCAGGGGACGGCCAGTGTCTAGACCCACGAGACGTGTGGCCGGCTCTTGGGATATGCCTGCTCCAAGCAGCACTGAGTGAGACAGCCACCAAACTGCCACCAACCAAAGAGGCGAAGATGTCAAAAAGCAAAAAGCTCAGGAATGATCATCCCTCCAACTTGTGTCTCCCACTCCAAAGAGTTAAGTCCTCACAGTCTGACCTCCTTTTACACCGCCTGACCCTTGAACAACAGGCGGGCTAGAGGTGCTGACCCCGAGCAGTCAGAAATCCATGCAGGTGTATGTATTCCATGTTGTATTCTTACACTAAAGTAAGCTAGGGAAATAGACATTATTAAGAAAATCGTAAGAAAAAATATATTTACAGTATCTATTGAAAAAAATCTCCATATAAGTGGACCCGTGTAGTTCAAAGCCATGCTGTTCAAGGGTTGCCTGTATTTCTGTTTCCTCTTCCTCAGGCCTGTGTCTGTCTGTGCAGGACTGTGACGGGGACTGAGTGCATGTGGGTGGTTTAAGTCAGAGCCATGCTAGGTGCATCATGGGGCCTGGGAAGCACAAGCTGTGACCATTAGTGCTGCTACTAATTCAATCAGAGTAACCTGTGACAAGCATTTAATTTAGTAGCATTTGTGTAACTGCGTTCTTCCATAGTTTGATTGAGTTTACATTTTATTTGTGGCTGAAGTCTCTTTTGGGAATATTTGGCATGGGTATCTATAACACTGTATGATTCCAGTTACATGACATGCTAAAATGAGCAAAACTGTAAGGACAGAAAAATGGTCAGAAGGAGGAGGGGTGGTAGTTACATGACTATACTCAGTTGGCAAAATTCAGGTCTATGCCCTAAAAAGGGTACGTTTATGTACATACTTCAATTTTTCAAAAAAAAATTTTTTTAAGTATGTTTTAAAACAGATTTTCAAATAGTATGTATATACATGTGGGTGAGCAGCCTGTGAACAAAGTGGCTCAATCTCTACAATTTCAAAGAAAAAAACAGCAGACATTGAAAAACGACAATAAAACAGAGTCTAACTAAACTCTATGTCTTCATTCAGTCAACAAAAATGTCCCACCAGACCCTCGTAAGCAAACGAAGATGACTCAGGTATAGACCTTGTCCACGTACTGCACCAGGCGCTGTTCCAAACACCTTACACAGAGCAGCTCATCTAGCACTCACTACAACGCTAAGCAGAGGGATTCAAACAAGGAAGCTGAAGCACAGAGAAATCAGAGCTCGGAAACTGCAGGGGAGGGACTGAAACCAGGCAGTGCCGTCCCAGGAGGTCTGTGACCTTAACCACTGCGCTCTGGCCTCCAGGGAAAGCAAGACTGGTACAGATGTAAGCAGGCTAAGCAACAGACAATATTCATGCCTTCAAAGACACAGAGGCATGGGAGCTCAGAAGAGGGAACGGTGACTTCTAGGAGGGGTGTCAGTAAAGGAAGCCACTATACAGGAAGTGTCATACGGCCAGTGACTCGAAGGAGTCTACGGAGAGCTGCAAAGAGGGCCATGCGAGGCAGGAGGAACAGCAGAAACAATGCAGTGAGGCAAAAGGAGCCGGGTATGTTAGGGCCTCGGAAAGTAGTTGGACCAAGCAGAGTGGTGACACACACAGATGCCACCGGAAAGGTGGGCGGGAACCAGGTCTGGAGAGCACTGAACGCCATGCTATTTATGAGCTGACTTTGTTGGTGACTGAGAGTCAAGGAAGGCGCATGATCCAAATCACACTTCTAAAAGATTCCCCTAACTGAAAAGGTGGGCACGGGATTCAAAAACTAAAGATTAATTTTACGAGGGGGATTGCTTGGATCCTAAAATACCTGACAGTAATCACAATTATCATCATCATCATCATCATCATCATCATTTTAAAACTTTCGAACTTACCACCAATGCCGAAGAGCACATGCCAAAAGACAGAACACATCGTAAATTAAGCCGATCCCCGACAATGCCACTGATGAAAAGGCCCTAAAAACAAAGCATTTTATTTTATAGCCCTGGATAACAACATGGCCTGAAAAATAAGATACCCTGCAAAGCAATAAGGCAAGCAAAATACTGAAATTACTTCAAATCAAATCTCATTCTCGTGCCTAGACAAGCTGTCGATACCAGTTCCACAAATGTTTCATGAAACAACACTGGGACTTCTGCACACCTCATGCACTGAGACATCATAATTCAGGGCAAACTTGTGTCCTACTTGGTCCTCTAACTGCCTAAAAGAAAACCGTAAATAAACACCCCCAAGAATTATTTCAATAAAGCAAGCACATAAATACATTCCATTTTCTAGAACAGATTAACTCCTAAATGTCAGTTACCCACTTTCCCCAAGGGATTCCTCTTAGCCATTTGCATTCAGAATGAAGATGTGTTCCAGCATGTCCTGCAGAACAGAAGCTTCTACAGCACAGGTGCTGCCTGTTTAATGTGTGACCCTTGGGTTTCATAACATCACAAGGCAAGGCACGGAGGGAGGCAGAGGCAATAATTAGTTGAACACAGGTACAAATGTTCCGCCTTCTGCTCTCCTCCCCCGGAGTGGCAGCAATTAAAATGCTCAGATCACGGCAGCAAGCACACTCAAGAGCTAAGGGCAACATGCTTTAGTTTTCTGCCATAAATATGTAAAATGTATAAAAGTCCTTACTAAAAGCCTAAATTCCGATATAGGCATTCCTAATGAACTATCTAGATTAGAGAAAATTTAGATGATAAACGCCATAATAAATGCTTCTCCCTCATTATGGACAAGCTTTCACTATCTCCAAAGAGACACCTGCAAGCGTTACAGATTTTCTGTGCTGTAGCGGCTACTCACAGGGCCTTATGCTGCAGATAGTAACGGGGGTGAGGAAAATCTCTGATCCCCGTTAGTGTTTCAGATTAGGGAATCAGTTTACTCTGTGCTGCTCCGAATGCCAGCACAGTCCTGGGAAGTTACAGAAGACGAGGCAGCCTGATGTGAAGAACCACGGTCACTGACTGCTCACAGCACTTATGTTTCACCTCCGGAGCCTACTTAACCCTGCAGGTAGCTGTTATCATCACAACTCTATAGATGAGGAAACTGAGTATCAAAAACAGGTTAAATGCCAGTGGGGCACCAAGTTCAACACAGCTTGTTGATGGTGGCAGAACTGGTTTTTCCAGCAGTCTCCACTGCTTCTTCAACTAGTTCATAAAAGGCTCAGAGAAGCCTTGCTGGGAGCAGCCAAAGGGAGATGACCACATGTTGGGATTTTGTACTGAAAATGCCCGGAGTGAGATGTTAGGGTACAGGACCTAAGATTGTCCCAACTTTTTCTGTAACTTTCCTCTCTGAAGAAAAAACAGTCTGATGATTACCCACATAAACATTCAGAGATGACTTTGGCACCTTCCCCCCAGCATTCCGCATCACCTGGGCATTCCTGCTTAAAAGGCTTTTGTTATCACTAGACACATTTTCCAGACAGGAAACAAGATGCTGGAGAGAAAAGGTCAGGCTGCTCCCACAGTGCCCAGTCCCAGCTGCTGCCACCACTGGCCCCACAGCTCTAACTCGGCAGCCACCACAGACGTCACCTACAAGTAGGCACTCTGGCTGCCCAGTCCCAGAAGACGGCTCAGACAGAGCCCGCCTTGCCATCCTGGTCTGGCTCCCTGGACACCACCCTCTCAGTTCTCCCACTCCCCAGGGCTCCGTCCCAGCCTCCCTGCCCACTCCTCTCCTCCCGGCCTCCCAACGCTGGGAACCCCGCGGCTCTCTCCCGGACTCCCTGCCCACTCCTGTCCTTCCGGCCTCCCAACACTGGGAACCCCACGGCTCCGTCCCAGCCTCCCTGCCCATTCCTCTCCTTCCGGCCTCCCAACACTGGGAACCCCGCGGCTCTCTCCCAGCCTCCCTGCCCACTCCTCTCCTCCCGGCCTCCCAACGCTGGGAACCCCGCGGCTCTGTCTTCACACCTCTTCTCTATCCCCACCAACTCTCTTGATGATTTCACTCAGTCTCATAACTGAAAAAATCATGTACATCCAAAGGACTCTGAAATCTGGACCCCCAGCCTGAACATCCACACACACTGACCTCACTCACCCACTTCAGGTCTTTGCTCAAATATCGCCTGGTCTGTAAGGTTTTCCCAGCCACCCTTTTCCTGCTTCATTTTTCTCCACAGCACTCACCACCTTGAAACCTACTTCATAATTTACTTATCTATAGCACCCTGTTACTGTCTGTCTCCCTTAGCTCCCACTCCAAGAACAGAAGTTTTATAAAGGTAGGGATTTTTCCTGTGTTGCCCACTGACCACGTCAACTGACTGGAAAAGTACCTGGCACGCGCTAGCTGCTCAATGAGCCTTTGTCAAATGAATGAATGAATGAGAAGGACACAAAACATCCCCTGCAGCCACTACTGATCTCTCCTCAGTCAGCAAGGTCAGAATCTCTTACGAACCTCAAAAAGTTTGGAGCTGTTTCCTTTTACATCTTTCTTTAAAAACCCCGGAATTCTAAAACTCACCACGGCGTAGGAGAAGAGGAAAATAGTATCCAGTGTGCCGAGGAACAGAGTGGCTTCCTCCGCGCTGGGGAACAAGCGGTTGCCGCTCCAGACCTACGGACACAGGATGAGAACGTGTCAGTCCCCGCTGGCCCCTGCGAGTGAGGGCGCTTCCCACAGCACCTCCTCATACAACCTCTCCCCGCTCTCTCGGGGACCTGGTGATGCTGAAAGGAGCAGACAGGTACTTTACAGACAGGAAACACACACACACACAGTCCAAACTATTCACACAGTTCAGCAGCCACCCCCCCTTATCCACAGTCAAAACTATTCACATAATACGGTAGCCTCGGAAGACGTTGAAAAACACTATATGCACAACCAATGGGCATGGACTAAGGGGGGGGTACAACTGGCAGGAAGGGGGGGTCACTGGGTGGAGGGGAACAAAGGGAAAAGAAATTGGGACACTGTAACAGCATAATCAATAAAGCACATTAAAAAAAAATACGGTAGCCCCCCTCATGCATAGTTGAAACCGTTCACATAATACAGTAGCTCCCCCTTATCCAAGGTTTTGCTATCCACAGCTTCAGTTAGCTGAGGTCGGCCTGGGTGCACAACGCTGCAGTATTCTGAGAGGGAGAGGGAGAAGGGCAGCATGCATGAGCAGAGGGGGCAGGGTGGGAGAAAGGGAGGGAAAGGGGGGGGAGACCACATTCACATAACTTTTTTTACAGTATATTGTTATAACTGTTCCATTTTAAAATTAGTTATTGTTGTTAATCTGTTACTGTGCCTAATTTATAATGTAAGCTTGATCAGAGGTATGTATATACAGGAAAAAGCACTGAATATACAGGGTTTGGTATGATCCAGTTTCAGGCATCCATGGGGGTCCTGGAACGTATCCCCTATGGATGAGGGGGGCTATTGCACTAAAAGCCATTTCCGTTTTCCCCTTTAAATTTTCCACTGGGGGTGCTGAAGCTGCGGTGGGTAAAACTTCTGGCGTTTGGCATGAAGTGAGCAGTTACACCAAACCGTGCTGTATTAATCACAGTAAAAAAAAAAAAAAAAAAAAAGTCTATTTCATTTCAGAATGTTCTTGATGAAGCAGGAAATATTATTAATTGCACTGAATCTGGCCCCTGAGCAAACCTATTCCTGCCGTTCTGTGTTGATGAAGCGAAAGGTACACCCCAGCACTCGGCACACAGAGCGATACGGCTGCCCCGGGGAGCCCGCGCCACTGTGTGAGCTGCGGGTGGGATGGCTTTTTTACTTGAAAGAAGGACGGACAGACAGTGCCCAGCTCTGAGTACATGAGTATCTGGCAGATTTAAGTATCTGGCAGATATGTCTTCAAAAAAGCATGAAACCAGCCTGTCACTTCAAGGTTCAATCAAAGTACAAGACAGACAAATGGGTCTTAATGTAAGGTTATAAAAAGTTAATTAATACAGTTTCGGATTCCACATTGCAACCACCCTTTAAGAAATTGTCACTTGTCAAATTCTGGTGTAGTATCAAAGACAAATACCCACGATTGAATGGAAAAGATGTTAAAATACTTCCCCCTTTTCCACCATGTATCTGTGGGAGCCAAACTCTCTTCAGAGACTTGAAAGGATCATGCTGCCAGGGACTGAATTCAGAAGCAGACATGAAAACCCATTGTCTTCCATTCAGCCAGACATGAGGAGATTTGCAAAAATGTGTCAATCAATGCCACTCTCCTCATTAAGTGATTTTTCTTGTCTCAAAGAAGTCATTTTTCATGAAATGTATTCATGTTAACATGTTTTGGGTTTATTTATTCACTTGAAAATAACTTTAAAAACTAATGTATTTTTTCAACCTCTAAGTTTTAATTTCTAGAACAGTAAATATCTATGAATATAAAGCCAAATAACTATAAGGCTCACAATTTGCTGGACTAAAATGATTTCTGAGATGGATTTTTAAAGACGCGAAATCTTGACTTAGGAATAGTAAAAAGAAAAATCGCAATGAGCAACTAAAAATACATATGCCTTTAAAATAAAGTAAAATCCCAAACTGTAAGAGAACATATACATGTGATTGGGAAGTACCGGGGCTCATTCCGGGGCGGCTCACGCCACCAGTCCGTTAACGGTAACGAACCTCAGGCACTGCTTTCAGGATCGACAAGGAGGCAGCCCACACAGCTGGATGGGTCAGTATCTCTGCCAACTGGGGCCCTAAACACCTCCGACTGGGTCTTGTGCCACATCTGCCCTCTAACCACAATCTTTGACCCCCAATGCCCTCTGGGCTCAGTAGGACCCAGGATTAAGCCCTGGAGGGCACACGCACATCTGCCCCAGAGACCTGGGGCCTCAGGCAGCGGCTGCCAGGTCAGGGTTTTCTTGACTCTTTCAAGAAGCCACCAAAATTCCCGCGGGTGTGGCCTTCCCAAGAACTGACAGGCTGCAAACAGCTTTCTTCTGCTTCACCACCAGAATCCAGCTGAACTAATTTCTGCCTGCCTACTTTATAACCCATGTAAACCAGACAGAACCAAACACTAGAACAACACAGTAGGACAAACAGAGAAGATTCAGAACACAGGTTAACAGAAAAAAGCTTAGCAAAGAAAGTCTGTCAGTAATACAGCTCCAATCATGATGACTCCACCAGCAGGTGAGAACCGGTCCGAGTGCACATAGTGACTCGTCCAATGTTTAATGAAGGTCACCGACAAGATGACTTTAAATGCTCCAGCGATTTAAGCCGGCCTGAGAGGACGTACAGTTACCACGTGAATGTGCCAGCCCGTATGCACGTAGGGTTTTCTTGTGCTGTGGGGTCAGGAGCTGTACAAAGCCACCACAGTCGCTGCATGTTGAGACACTTCCTGGAAGCATGACTTTGTGGGCACATTCAAAAGGTCATGGTGAGAACGTCTGTCACCGAGGGCGGGCTGTGCACGGAGGCGGGGGAACTACTGACATGAGAGAGCTTCCCGGTGTGCAGAGGGTGAGCCCCACGATGGGCCGGGGTCTGCTCCCCGCCTGAGGGGAGGGTCTGGGGGGCAGCCGGGCTGTGCGCTCCTGGAGGGAACCTGACACTCTTACGCATCCTACGGAGGACTGTACTGTCTGCCGATGCACGGACTCTTACTAGAACAAATTTTGGTTATAACTTTCAGTGAAGTTGTCCTCAAATATTAGATTTAACCATTACCTCTTTATAATCTATAAACATAATTTCATGCTGTTTTCATTTAATATTTCCAGTTTGTCCATGTCAGTGGGATCCACTATAAATTCTCAGGGTACAGAGACCGTGTCTGCATTAGTTCTGTAAAGCACCTAAGACAGCTATGCATAAAAACAAAAGCTGTAACAAGTACTTTCTGAGGATGCTGTTTAAGGTATTTAAGAAATGTTTAACAACATATATAGATCAAATATTTTTTAGAGTTCAGGCTGATTATACATCTACATCTGGTACTATACTTAGTACCACTTTGGGCAAGAAAGAGAGTGTCAAAGGGAAGGTCGCGTGAAGGCGCCACAGACCGGAAGCACAGACCGCGCGGCGTCCACGCCACCCTGGCCTCTGCACGCCCGGCCCAGCAGCAGACTTCGGGAAAACCGACCCTGCACATGAACGTCCAAGGAAAGAAGCCAGCGCTGCTCCCCACGAGGGCGGCAGCTCTGGGGTCCGGCAGCACTCGACTTCCACATAATCCATCCACACTACTTAATCCGCAGGTCTAAGCCACCGGAACGGTGAAACCTACTTCAGCAGCGGAGTAAGTACGTAAATATCTCAGCAGAAAAATTACTGCAAGTTCAAGCCAAGCTC
This sequence comes from Furipterus horrens, assembly GCF_987537825.1. Classification (NCBI taxonomy): domain Eukaryota; kingdom Metazoa; phylum Chordata; class Mammalia; order Chiroptera; family Furipteridae; genus Furipterus; species Furipterus horrens. The sequence goes on from NW_028327179.1 coordinate 94,476,902, forward strand.
ATAGAGTAACATGGCTCCTGGCAGGAAAGAGTTAACAGAGCAGGCCTGAGACTGCTATCCTTAAAGAGACCTACCTCCCCTGAGGCTGCTCACCGGGAGGTTCCCATGATCCCCTGCTAAGACTGGCTGCTGTGGCTCTGCTGTTCAAACAGTGCGGTTTACGCTGAGCACCTGCTTTCCTTCTGGGAGTGTGGACTTTTCACATGGGCCAGGCAGAGTCCCCGTGTGGCCAGCCCAATGAAAACCATGGCACCACAGCGCTTAACGGCTTGCCTGGTGGACGCTCTGTCACCTGTGTTGTCACTACCTGTGCTGGGAGCAGTAAGCCCATCCTGTGTGTCTGCTGGTTTCCTCGAGACCTCAGCCCCTGTGCCTGTCCCTCTGCTGACTGCTCTGCACTCGCTCGCTGTAATGAGCCACAGCGTTGGGCACAACTGTACACCGAGGCCTGTCGCTCCTCCCAGTGAATCGTCACCCTGAGGGTGGTCTCAGAAGCCCCAACCCAGTTACCTAAAACACAAAGGCAGCCAGAGCAGTACAACCAGAAATCCAGTGCCTCAACCAAACCCTGTTACGCAGTATACTGGCCAGACTGGACCTGAAATACCACAAATATCACATTTGGTGCTCAGTGTCACTAAACTACAGTTACGGGAGCCAGGGATGTTTTCCCTAAACAAGAAAAGCTTAGGGAGACAGGTTTTCTTCAGCTATTCAACAGGCCACCGTGCAGTGGGAACACTTCGTATGCATGGCTCAAATCTAAACAGCAGAACACTTTTCTCTCAGTAGAAGAAAGAAATTCCTAATCATGAGAGGTGAAAAAAAATGTAATTGTCCACCTTCCCCCTATAAGTTTTAAAACAGAAGTGGGGCAGTCATCTCTCAATAACCACAAAGACTCTGCTGGGGCACGACCTCTCTAAGGCCAGTCCATCCCGAAGGGCTGCGGTGATCATTTACAGGTCCCTGCTGTGCACACAGCACCAGTCAAGCCCGTATCTGTCAGAAATCTAGCTCCTATTCGTAACATCTTTCCTCTTAAAAGTTCTTGGTAAGTTAACTTCATGATAAATTGTTCAGGAATATATCCACTAGAATGCTCCAGGAGGAGAGGTCCTATTTTTTTTAAAGTCCTCTAGGCTTTTATTTTTCGTATTCCCAGTGCCTGTAATAGGGTTTATGTAAGATAGACCCATAATATGCAATTGATTGAATAAATTATTTACATTTTGGGGACAAAGTCATATAACCTTCAAATCTCTGTCCACTTTAAATTGGTCCACATTTTGACAGGTGGAATGAAGGTAGAAGAGCATACAAAAGAACATGAGCAAAATCTCAAAGGCAGAAATGAGCATGGTCCTTGTGAAAGTCAATGAAAAAACAGCTCGCCAGAGTGTGTGATATCAGAACAGAGAGACATAAGCTGGTTGGAACGGCACTGAATCGGGGCAAGCTAAGAAACGAGGCAGAAGAGTTAGGACTTTATGTCCTAGAAAACAGTAGGGCATTTCAGAGTCCTAAGCAAATGAATGAAACAAGGCAGAAGGGCTTAAGAAGAATTCAGTGGGCATGGTTCCTTTCTTAAATCCACCCCGGCACTCTGTTCTCCTTACCTCTGCAGGTTCGATGGACTTGTTAAAAGCACTTGGGGTCCACTGCTTAGAGATGCTGACTTTGACGTTACTAAATGTTTTCCTTGATGCATGGAGCAACGAATAACTACAAAAGAGAAGAAGTACAGCTGAACGAAGAGCAAACAAAACAGCATTCAATGAAGTCACAGATCGATTCCTATTTGTTTTATTCAAATTTAGAATTCTTCTCTTTAAAAAGAGAGAATATTGCTCTATAAAGACCACCAGATGACACAGTCTCTGCTAAGCAAAAGAAATAAATAACTAGTCTTCTTCAACATGAGCCCCCAAGTTCAATCATAACTTAGCCCTGGGCCTAAAGGATGGAGATGTGACTCATCCCAACCCACTCTGAATTATGATTTCAGTCCTGTAAAAAATTTTTAAGTCTTTAGCAAACACCGTCCGCTCACTGCACTAGCCATTCACTAGCTTTTCCTTGGATCCTGACTTTTCCTCATACTGCTGCTGCCCCCACCCCTCACATACGAACAGCCCCTAAACTAAACATCCAAAACTGCCTACTTCCATAATTAGACCCATCTTCCTAATTTCTACCTTAAAATAAACAAAAACAAAAACAAAACAGAAATCATACTCATTTGTGGTACCTTCAATAAAGAAAAAAAATTTATTCAGAATAATCAAAATGTTGAGTCACAGGGTTATGAATCACACGCCCCTGACACCAAAAGGCCGCCAAGGGCCAGACTCATAAACACGGACAAACTTAGTCATGCTGACTGGTTAGGGGTTCCTGTGAGTTACCACAGCTCCTCACAACGATCTCATACCGCTTTTACTGCTCAAGGAGGCAAAGGGCAGTCCCTGAATGCGCCCTTTGTTCCCAGCTCCTACTTTTAACAAATAAGAACTCTGTATTAGATCAGGGTTTCTCAACCACAGAACCACTGACATTTTGGGCCCCCCAAATTCTCTGCTGTGTGGGGCTGTCTTGTGCATTGCAGAACATTTAACAGCATCCCTGGTCTCCACCTACTAGACGCAAGTAGCGTGACAACAAAAATGTCTCCAGATAGTGCCAAATACGGGCAAAAGAGCCCCCAAGAACTACTGTATTAGAACTACGGAACAGTACAAGGTGAGTGACTAGTCTGCCCAGTTCCTGCTTAAGCACTCGCCATGCAGGAAGCCCCCTCCCCAAAGGAAACGACCACACCAGGCAGGCTGCAGCAACCCACAGACCTGAAGAAGGTGAGCAGGAACACGGCAACGTGGTGGTGGCTGAACCGGGACAGCAGCGTTCCTCTGCGAAAAATATCTGGCCAGGCCATGTTCTCCTTGGCCCTGCTTCGGGCCTTAAAGATTGGATAGTGAATGATTTACACCATCTCTTCTTTCTGGAAAGGCAAAACACATTATTAACGTTACTCAAAACAGGCAGATTATCTAAAATCTGAATTATTTAGACTTTTAACCAGTCAGCATATAATCAGTTCTTGAAAGAAAAATCATGTGGGCTAGCTGACACCAGGTGGATAATTATATTTTATAGCAGTTAGTTAGTCCTTTAAAATAAAAAAGGAATCTGCCCTGGCTGGTGTGGCTCAGTGGATTGAGTGCTGGCCTGCAAACCAAAGAGTCACAGGTTTGATTCCCAGTCAGGGCACACGCTTGGACTACAGGCCAGATCCCCGGTGGGGACTGGCGAGTTGGCCACACATTGATATTGCTCTCCCTTTCTCTACCCCTTCTCTTCTCTCTAAATAAACTATTTTTAAAAAATAAATAAATAATGTAAATTAAAAACAAATCCTGAACCAAAGATTACACCCTAATAGAAAAAACTCACGTACAAACTGGTTTTTAAAAATCATTAATTTTAACAGAACAAAAATGAGCAAAGGTCATGAATAGACAACTCAGAAGAAATGAAATGACTATTAAACTTACCAAATAACAGTTCCAATCTCACTAGTAATATAAAAAATGGTAATGAGGAATTCCAGTCAAGATGGAGGCATAGGAAGAGAGGCTCTGCCTCCTTGCACAACCACAAAAAGAATTACAACTAAATCTCAAGACAAATAACACCCAGAACTGTCAGAAATCGAACTGTATTGAAGTCCAACAACCAAGGATTTAAAGGAGCCACAACCATTCATAAAATAAAATCTTAAAAAAAAAAAAAAAAAAAAAGGCAACAAATTCACAACTATCAACAACTGAATCTAAAAAAACAAACAAACTAAGCAACAACCAGAACAGGAACAGAATCATAGGAATGGGGATCATTTGCAGGCTTATCAGCTGGGAGGGGCAAGGGGGAGAAAGGGGAAAATGGTGCAGAAATTAAGATGCATAATTGATAGGAACATAATAGAGAGGGGAATTTTAAGAATTGTATAGGAAAGGGAGACACCAAAGAATTTATATGCACGACCCATGGACATGAACTCAGCGGGAGTGGGGGAAGTGGAATTGCTGGAGGAAAGGGGGTTACTGGGCAGATGGGGCAATTGGAGGCAAATGGGGAAAAATTGGGACAATTGTAATAACATAATCAATAAAATATACTTAAAAAAAAGAAATGGTAATGAAGGTAAGAAAATGTCCGCACAGTTAAAACTGCCGCCAATTCAGCTCAAGGTCCAAAGGTTTCTGAACTCGCACACGAAGTTGATGGAAGTGAAAACTGGTAAAGTGTTACAGGAAGGCAATCCAACCAAGTTCATCAAAAGCCTTCGACACAAGAGACCTACCCCTAAAGAAATACAAAGTTAGTTTTCACAAAATAGCAAAGGAGCCTTTTCATTTATAAGCAAGGAACTTAGAAAGCAGCAGGGCCACTCCTGTGCCCCCTCCCCCCACTACTTGCAAGGAAAAGTCCTCTCTGAAAGCTGCACCTGTGCCCTGACAGCCAAGGATAATTAAGCATAAAGTAAGCAGCTAAACTTAACGTCTCCAGTTATGAGTCTGCAGAAACAACTTAAATGTGAAGAGTGGAATGATTAAATATATTAGTGTATATCCACCATATGACCGAGTATTTTATAATCATTTAACATGATGAATTCACTTTTTAATACCATGAGAAAATGTCATATAAAAAAAAGTAGGATATGACACAAATATAATCACTCTCTGTTTACATAATATTTACAAATAAATAAGGAATATACTAGTTTTCCTTAGGTAGTGGGCTTATGGGTAATTTTAATTTTCTATATACTTTCCTAAAAATTCTACAATAAACGTGTATATTACTTTTATAATCAAGAGGGAAACATCCACAGCACTTGAAAAGTCCTATAATTGATTTGCCTATTAGGGGAAAAATTAAATTAAATTAACAAAGTGACTTGTACGATAAATATACTGATATAGTCAAGGTAGGAGACAAACTCAAGAGCTCCCAGTAGTGAAATCAGATAATCTCATAGGGCTTTGCTTTGGAGGCTGCACTCTCTGTAACTGCTGTTGTAACCCCGTTTCCACTAGCCACAGCTTGGTAGATGTATCCAAACTTTAAACACTCAGAGCCCAGCCTAAGGCCATTCTTAACAAACATTACATCTGTTTCACTTACTGGCTGTGGCCCTTGGACAAGTCAATCTCTGTGAATTGTAAACAGTCACCTATAAATGGCCTATCTCTTCTAACAGTTATGTGACTCAAATAACCACAGTAAGCAAGGAATGAAGATCATTATTTTAGTCACTGACCTGCCCAGGGTTAATCCCACATCACCACAACGTAGCTAACTTCATTTACTCATTCTTCCTGAAAAATGTTAACAAAATTATGAGCTGAGAAAGACTATAAAATTCCATTTGCAAAATGTAACAAATTTTCTGTCTGTAATTCCAGGAAGTTATAAAACCCAGAGCTATTAGTGTTACTGCTAAATTTACATCCAACCCCAAAATTAAACATGAAATCCAAGTGGAACAACTGGAAGCTTTAACCATTCTTTATAAAGCCTAGCTCTTTGAGCACATTCATACCTCGAAACACGCACTGAGTACTTCAGGAAAGGTTTATGGGTTATGAAATTCAGTGATTTATCAGGGAAAATAACGCCAAAAATGTACGATCCAAGAGATCAGGATTACATCACTTCGGCAATAATGTTTGTGCATTTCAGAGCTGTTCAGTTACATTAATAGCTTTAATGACGAACAAGCTGAGACCATCTGCATTTGGTTTCTAAATAAACCACCTTTTCCTTGGCTACAGTGATGGGGGAGAAAAGGCTTAATAAGTACATCGGGAAAATGGTTTTAAACATTCACTTGCTATTGGCAGCATAACTTTTGAAATGAATACTATTATAACATCTGATCCTATGTAATTATAATAACTAATAATAATAATAATAATAATAATAATAATAACACCTTGCCCTTCTATTCCCTTCATCACAGGAGTAATTTCTAATAGTCTATGAGCACGGGGCGCTGGGGAAACACAGAGTTTTTCCCAAGTCCAAGCATCCAGCACAACTAACTTTCTGAAGACCCTTTTCTTTTCTGCTCTGAACAGACTAAACAAATGTCTCAATTCTTCAAGTGTATGTAAATACCATTATGATTAATAAAGTCAAAATTCATTTAAGTAGGCTGAATTCACAGTAGGTTGCCATTTAGTATTTTCTTAATCAATGGATACTGACTATACATATACAACTATAATGACAGAACAAGAATTATCTTTTTTAAGAAAATAAGATTCTAGCCATCAAAAACCATCAACCACTGAATCATGTTTTACTTTTCAAAGCAAGTTCAAAATCACTAACTCATCTGATTTGTAATGAAGCTTGTTTTGGGTTCTAGATCATCATACAAAGTATTTTCCAGAATGGAACGTATGTACTGTGTAGTCACTGTTGAATGAAAGATGGTTTTGCATGTAACATGTCTAGATAGAAGGTCATCTCCCCCTTATACACACTGCCTTGGAACATAGAAGATTCTAAAATTTTCACTTTCTATAGATGCTTAGAGCCCATTCCGACCCAAATAGCAAAATTTAAGGTTGTCTTGTATTAAACAGACCACGGAGGAGTAGACCACAGAGCAGGAAGGGGGAAGACGGGCAGGAAAGGCCGTAACGCACCCCACGCACCTGCTCCCGTGCTCTCTGGAAGTCTGGACGTGTGGCTAATACCCTCTGTTGTACCACAGCCGGCGCTGCCTGCCCCATCCAAGCCCGCTTCCCCCAGGGCTCACGAGGAAAAGCAATCTTTCTCCTCACACCTGTCTTTCCTCCTTGCAAAACCTCAGCTTCTCTGAAACTCAGGCCCTGGGCTTGAGTCCCGCTGTGCTGACAGCTGTCACTGCGTGACCTCCCACGGCTGCCCTGTCACTGCAGACGGCTCCTGCCTCACTCCCCTTCCCGACCAACGCTTACATCTCATTTCAGCACCCAGGGGGAGATCGAGCGCGTGTCCCTGTCCTCTTCACACCACCAATCTCTTCCTCAGTCCCAGAATAAAGACCCACTCCACGGTCAAAACCCGGTCCCTGTTAACACTGGTAGTTGAAGCACCTTCTCAAGCTAGACCTCAAACATCCTTTCCTTCCAGAAAACCGCTTGCTTTCATCCTCCCCGACAGCCATCTCACCTCAGCAAGGCTCCCAGTTCGGTCACCGCGCCATGTTTTCCATTACCCATCCTGTCCTCATTTCCTCCTTTACTAACCTAGAATCTGAACTGTCTCCCTTACGGGGCTTCCCCCCCCCCCCCCCCGCCCCGGGCTCTGTCCTCCTTCCCTGTGCCCAAGCAGCTGAGTTTTGCCAGAGAAAAATCACACATGCCGCTGGTTTCACTTTTTAGATTCGAAACCACAAACCTCAAAGAGCATGCAACGCTGCCCAGCAAGCCGCCACTTCCCCAATCGGGTCTGCTTTCCCCCACCCCCTTGCGACAGCCACCTCACTTCTCCCTTTAAACTTCCCGCATCCTCTCTCCCTTCTTCCGTCCGTCCGTCCGTCCGTCCGCCCGCTACGGAGCGCTCGCAGCCCTGCGGCCCCAGCGCAGACCCTCCCGGGCTCCCACAGCGCAGCCAGCCAGCCGCGGGGCACCCCCGGGCACCGAGCACGGAAGTCTTCGTCCCCCTCCGAACCGAGCGCTCCCCAGCAGGCGTCACGGCAGCCGAGGGCGCCCCCACGGCCCCACGCTGCCCGTTTCGCCCACCAAGCCCCCAGCGCGGGCGTCGCTACGTGTACAGGCAGCCCGCCCCCACCACGCAGCAGCCAGGAGCGCGCCTGGAAGCACACGCCAGCGGCCGTCCTCCGCTGACACACGGCGACGGCTTCCCCGGACGCAGATGAAAACACCAGGCTCTGCCAGCACCCCCAAAGCCTGCGCACCCCGTCTTCTGTAGTCCAGCAGGGAGCAGAAGGGGTGGGGGGCGGCAGAGCTGACAGCTGGGGTTGGCAGACAGAGGCTAAGGATGAAGGGCGGGAGCTGAGCAATAACAGAGAGACTGGGCTAATTTTTGTTTAAATTATGTTATTAGTTTTCAATAGGCTCTACTTGCTTAAAGTAGGACATTCAAGAGACACCGAAGGGTACACAGTGACATCTCGCTCCGTTCTCATGCACGCGCTCCCAGTTTCTTCTGCATCCCGCACATGCCCGATGCCGCCCTCACACGCACACATACACAAACGACACAGGACACACCCTCTTCTGCAGCGTTTTTGCCTCGTGTACCAGAGGTCGGGGGTCTGTCCGCACCTTCACCGACAGAGCTGCCGCATCCCAGCCTCCAGGACATCGGGGGGTTGCCAACCCTTCCCCGTGTACACACAGTGAGGGGCCGGCACCGTCCCTTCCCGCGCTTTGTCCGCCCTGCTCCCCAGCCTCCCCAGCTCCTCGCCTGCACACTCACTCCCATCTCCCCTCTCTTAATCCCTTTCTTGTCCCTGAACCCACCAGCACCCTTCCTGCTTTGGGCCTTTGCATTTGCTGTTCCGCGGCCTGAAATGCTTTTCTCCTGGTTCTTTGCAAACGGCTTGCTCTTTCCTTTTCTTGTCCTCAAAAGTCATCATCTAGAGTGGCCTGCACTGACCACCCTATTTAAAATGGACTCCCTTAGCCTGGTCCAGGTGGCTTGGTCTGCTGGAGCATCATCCCCTACACCAAAGGTTGCAAGTTCAATCCCCAGTCGGGGCGTGTTCAGGAGGCAGCCTATCAATGCTTCTCTCTCACTTCTTTCTTTCTCCCTTTCTTTCTTCCTTCTTTTCTCTCTCTCCACCCCCGCCACCCCCACTTCCTCTCTCTCTAAAATGAATAAACATTTCCTTCAGTGAGGATTGAAAAATAATAAAAATAAATAAAACGGTCGTCCTCAGTTATTACTTTCTGGCATCTCCCTGTTTCTCCCCTTTATAGCATTTCTCCCAATCTCATTATCTCATTTAATTGTTTGCGTGTTTCCTCGTCATCTGTGAGCTCCATAAGAGCATGGACAGGTAACAATGTGGCCTTATCTGTCTTAAGTCCACAACTCTACCCCCGGCACTAGCAGAGCATCTGAATGATCAGTGAAGATGTTCTGAATGGATGATTCTTTGACTGCTGGCCACCACCGAACGCCTCCCAAGTGCCAGGCACTGTGCTAGGTGCTGGCCATGCATTACTGCACTCAGTTCTCACAAGATCTTACACAGGAGAAAACAGATTTTACAAAGTAATCTCTCTTTCTCCAGAGATGAAGAAGCGAACATTCAAACCCAGACCCGACCCTAGCCCCGAAGTTATACTGTATACGAGGAAAACGTTAAAATATAAAAGATCCCAAATTGGATAAAACACAGTATTTATAAATATCTCACTTTAAACTTAGAGATACAACTCCAGGACGGGACGACAATGCACCAGCTTAGCACCAGTGGTTCTCTTACACACCACACTCAAATGAGAGGGCATCAGGCGGGCAACGACTTCCCTCCCCAGCTTCAGTTTTTACGCTGGCAAAGTACGGAGATTCCGTGTCCTCAAGTACAGAGGGGTAGGTGAGCAGGCCTGAAATGGGGAGTCAAGCTCACCTATTGCGACGATTCTGTGTATGCTGTAATTTAGCAACGCAATGCCTGACCCATGCAAGTATCTTTTTATCCCACATTATCTCATTAGACACCGTTTACCACACCACAGAAATCCTTTTATTCAAACTCAAGTTTCCCTGTAATTGTTCTCTCTTCTCAAATTGTTTCATTACCACAAATGTAAAATACCTGGCACTTATCTGTAAAACTCTCTCATATTATTCCAGGGTTCCCCAAACCACATTCTTCCTACCTGTTTTGAATACATTCCAAAGACAACTAGTTCTCCAGATAAAGCCTTTCCCTCTCCTAGACAGAGGGCTTCTACTCCAATTAAAGGTCACTGCCACGGCCTTTCACTATCACTGATGACTAGGGACAAAACACAACCTTCAGTAATGCGCTTGGTCCTGACAGCTAGAGCAACAAGACACTGCACTGATGTTCCTTTTAAAAAACTGTTTCTGGGCATTTTCTGGTGGAAATCAAAGATTAAGAGAAGAATGATGTCATCTGAAGGCATGTGTAGCCCACAAAAAGGCATAAAGTTCGAGCTGGAATCCAAGACCCTCCACTTACATTCTCTGGTCCTCAATTTCCTTACTTGAAGATCAAATGAGATCATTTACAGAGTTCCTAGTACAGGGCCAGGTACACAGTACCAGTCAACCAATGGGAAAGAGGGCTGGTGAACACGTGGAGGTTTTTCTGGGAGAGTGGTGCGGGGAGCACAGACGCTCCGTGCCCTTCCCCACATCTCACCCTCTGCACCTCTTCCATCCGGCTGCTCCTGAGTTATATCCTTTTATAATAAACCGATGATACGATTTGGTTTTGAGATACGGGTATGCTTTCACATTATTTAAAAGAAATAGTAACAAACTTTCCGTCAAGATGGAGGCATAGGTAATATGCTTAGCCACCTCGAGCAACAACAGAAAGAATTACAACTAGACCTCAAAACAGGTAACACCGAGAAGGGTCAGAAAATTGAGCTGTATGGAAGTCCAACAAACAAGGATTTAAAGAAGCCACATTCATCCAGATGGGTAGAAGAGGAGAGATGTGGTAAGGCACAGAGACACGGTGCGGCCCAGAGAGGGGGCAGTGGCATAAGGGGTGGCCCCACATGCACACGTGGTGGATAAAAATCGGGAGGGACACCTTGGGATCCAGTGATCCTAGCCCCAGGCCAGACAGCACAGCCCAGGATTCCAGTGCCAGGAAGATAAAGCCCCATAACTTCTGGCTGTAAAAACCAGTCGGGGCTGGGGAGGCAGAAGTGCCGGATTTTCAGGTGACTCTGTGTAAAGGGCCTGCACAGACTTAAAACCTACACAAACCCATCCCTTCTGGGATTCAGCACCAGGGCAACAGCTGGAAGGGCGTCAGTCCCACAGGGCAAGTGCCAGGCAAACCTCCAGAAGCCAGGCAGTGGCACTGTCCCCCATCCGAGCCCTCCATCCACACAGAGCCATAAAGCAGTGAAACCGGTTGCCTCGCCCTGGTGATTACTACTTAAGGCTCCACCCCATACAACTTACAGGTGCACTTTTCTATAATAGACCACAACTAGACAGGGAGTCAAAGCAGCTCTACCTAACACACAGAAACAAACACAGGGAAGCTGCCAAATTGAGGAGACAAAGAAATATGGCCCAAATGAAAGAACAGAACAAAACCCCAGAAAAAGAACTAAACAAAACGGAGATAACCTATCAGATGCAGAGTTCAAAACACTGGTGAGCAGGATGCTCAAAGAACTCACTGAGTACGGCAACAAAATAAAAAAGATCCAGGGAGAAATGAAGGTTACGTCTAGTGAAACAAAGAAAAAAATCTACAGAGAACTAGCACTGGAGGGGATGAAGCTGGGATTCAAATCAATGATTTGGAACACAAGGAAGAAATAAACACTTAACCAGAACAGAAAGAAGAAACAAGATTTCAAAAAAACAAAGACAGTATAAAGAGACGCTTGGACATGTTCAAACATTACAACATCTGAATCATAGCGGTGCCAGAAAAAGAAAAGCAAGAAATTGAAAACATATTTGAAAAAAAAAAAAGAAAGAGCCCTGGCTGGTGTGGCTCGATGGATTGTGCACCAGCCTGCGATCTTAAAGGTCACCAGCTGGATTCTTAGGGTACATGCCTGGGTTGCATGCCAGGTCCTGATTGGGGGTATGTAAGAGTCAATGATTGATGTTTCTCTCCCACTCTTTCTCCCTCCCTTCCCCTCCCTCTAAAGATAAATAAGTAAAATCATTTAAAAAAATGTACAGACTTTCAAAAAAATTATGAAAGAAAACTTCCCTAATTTGGTGAAGGAAATGAGACATACAGGTCGAGGAAGCACAGAGAGTCACAAACAAGGTGGACTCAAAAAGGACCACACCAAGACACATCACATTAAAATGCCAAAGGTTCAAGTTAAAGAGAGAATCTTAAAAGCAGCAAGAGAAAAAGCAGAGAGTCACCTACCAAGGAGTTCCCATAAAACTATCAGCTGATTACTCAAAAGAAACTTTGCAGGCAAGAGGGACTGGCAAGAAGTATTCAAAGTGATGAAAAGCAAGGACCTACAACCAAGACTACTCAATCCAGCAAAGCTATCATTTAGAATGCAAGGGCAGATCAAGAGCTTCCCAGACAAGGTAAAGCTAAAGGAGTTAATCATCATCAAGCCATTATTACATGAAATGTTAAAGAGACTTATTTAAGAAAAAGATCAGAACTATGAACATTAAAATGACAACAAACTCACAACTATCAACAACTAAATCTAAAAAACAAAAACTAACTAAGCAAACCAGAATAGGAATAGAGTTACAGGTATGGTGATAATTTGGGGGGGTTATCAGTTGGGAGGGGGAAGGAGGAGAAAGGGGGGAAAGGTGCAGGGATTGAGAAGCATAGTTGGTAGGAACAAAATAGATGGGGGGATGTTAAGAATAATATAGGAAATGGAGAAGCCGAAGAACTATGCATGACCCATGGACATGAACTATGTGGGGGGTATTGCTGGAGGGAAGGGAACAAAGTGGGAAATATTGGAACAATTGTAACAACATAATCAATAAAATATATTTTAAAAAGAAATAACAACAATGAAATTCATCTATGCTATCAATGAACTTTTATTCTATTTCTATAGTGAATGGTTATCATTATTATCAGATCTTGAATATAAGATGATGGTAAAGTGATCCTTCAGGGGCCTTATAATCCTATTTATTTAGAGATGAATAGAATAACTCATCTATTTCTAATTAAAATTTTTAATAGATCGAGAATTAAAAAGACAAATGACAAAAATAATTCAAGTATAAAGACACTGAAGAAAGATGGTGGCAATTAAGAAATAAATTTTGGCCCTGGCTGGTGTGGCTCAGTGGATTGAGCACCGGCCTTCAGAACCAAAGAGTCCCTGGTTCGATACCCAGTCAGTTCATGTTCCTGGGTTGCCAGCCCGGTCCCCAGTTTGGGGCACACAGAGGCAACCAAACTCTGATGTTTCTATCCCTCTCTTTCTCCCTCTCTTCCCCTGTCTCTAAAAATAATTGTTTTTAATGTTTTTTTAAAAAAGAATGAGATTTTGCTCGTCCCGGGAACATATTCTTCTCATTATAAACATTTCAGTAAAAGCTACCATGCCAACGCCCACAACTTTACATTTCAGAAAGCCTCGTGGACACATTCCCATTGTCCTCTCTGTCAAAAGTGAGAATAAACAGACCACATTCTGCAAATAATAATACTGAGCGAATGACGAATACTGTAACCCATTTACCAAATTCCTTGGCTGAGACCATGTTACCAAAAACAAACCCCAGGCTTTCCACTAACCCCCTTCTTCCTCTTCGGTTTCTGTACATCCCTTCCAAAAGCGGCCCCACCCCGCCTGGAAGGTATCCCTCACCGGGGCCAAACTACAGGGTTGCACAAGAGCCCCGCCGCCGCGCGGGCCCGGCTGCCTGCGCTCCCCTGGGCACCCCCGAACCCTCCAGCTGCGATCCTCGCTAGCCGCGCCAGGCCCCGCAGCGCCGGGAGCCGAGAAGCCAGCCTCGAGGGTGGAAGGAGCGTGTGGCCCGCCCGCCTTGCCCGCGGCGCCACACCCACCGGCCGCCACCCTCCGCATCTCTGCCCAGCCTGTCGGACTTGCCCTCCCCAGGGCGCCCCCGTCCCGCCGCCCCACGCGGGGCTCCGGTCCCTTCTCGGCTTGCGACCCACGCCCGCACCTCGCGCACTCGAGACCCGCAGTAATCGCTGCTTCCTGCCCCGCCGCCTCGCTCGCCCAGCTCACCCAGCTCGATTCCGTTGCCTCTTGGCCACCTCCACCTCCGCCTCCTCCTCCACCACCACCGCCACCTCACCCCCGGACCTGCGGGCAGGGTTTCCGGGCGCCCACGTGACCCGCGCGGTCTCCCGCGGCATGCTGGGAGTTGTAGTCCGACTGCGAGGCACGGGGGGACTAAGTGGAAGGGGGCAGCTTCCTGCGGCGGGTCTCTGTGGACCTGGCTGCTGGGCGGGGATATGGCGGGGGATACCGCCCAGGAATGTTAGGGGAAAATCAGTGAAGAAGAGATATTAACCCGACGAGGAGAAATGATGTATATATCACCTATTTTTCAAAAAGCTTTATTTACGCTCTTTGTGTTCATAGAAAGCCACGTGTTGATAAGTGTACTACTGACCTGCCATGGGCTTTGAGTTGTTAAGTACCCATAGTCTACCAGTACCGCTCACTGTTCTACGACCCACCCCACCCACCCAAACAAATAAATGAATGTTCAGATCCTGGAAGCCTCAAGCAAAAATTAAAGGCCTCACTACACTCAATTTGGAACAAGGTTTCTCTGTCCTGGGTTGCTTTCAACTGTTGGGAAAATATAATTAGGAAAACAAAACCCAAAAAACTCCAGCCCAGAAAACCTCTCCGCAAAGGTAGTAAATTACAGAACAGTTTTATTATTGAATAAGCTTTCGTCCAGGATGTGATGCAGATCACAGGCAATGCACTAAGATTGCAAAGACAGAAAGGAATCTCCCCCTTACATAGCCAAGCCACCACAGCCCCATGACAAGTGTGTTCTCAAGATAATCACTCGTCCTCAAATGAGAGGACTTGACAGGGCTTTTTTTTGTCACATATGTTTCATCCTAACTTTACGATGGTTACTGAAGAGACCGCCTCTGTTGGCTTATCCAGAGGAGAAACGAACTTCTCAAATCTTTAGGACAGGAGATAGTTTTACAGATGGGAGTGAGGTGCCCACCTAAGTTGGGCTCCTACCCTCACACAGGACTGAGAGTCCAGGACACTAGTCCCTGGATGTTCGCATTTCAAAGATGTTTGCCAGGTCCTGAAGGAACGTCATGAGTTATGAGACTAGCCACAAGTTTTTTGGCCATTATAAAGATACACATGTATTTGAAAAGGACACAGAAAGTACTTTTAAAAGAAAATGGAGGGTGGGGGAATTTATGCAATGCAGTAGTAGTTTTGTTTCCGGTGACTTAAGGGTGTAGCTGGGGAACTGTGAACAATAAAATCAGCCAAAGATTTCACTTTTATTTTTAAAAAAATACATAGGATATTATGCAGACTTAAAAAGGAATGAAATTCTGATACATGCTACAACATCAATGAATCTTGAAAACTTTATGCTAAGTGGAATAAGTCACCCACAAAAACAAATATTGGATGATTCCATTTATGTGCGGTACCTAGAGTAATCAAATTCATAGGAACAAAAAGTAGAATAGTGGTTACCAGGGGCTGGGGGAGGGGAAATGGGAATTACTATTTAATGGATACAGAGTTTCAGTTGGAGATAATGAAAAAGTTCTGGAGATGGATAGTGATGATGGTTGAACAAAATTGTGAACATATTTAATACCATTGAACAGTACACTTAAAATGCTTAAAATGGTAAAATGTATATATTGTGAAATACATGTGTGTATATGTAAAAATATGCTTATGAATGCAAATAAAATAAGTATATAATCTGGTACCCACCACCCAGAATGCCTCTTCGCCATAGACCAAGCTACGTTCTTTGCACATATAGTCACACTGATGGAGAGGATCAAAGTAGGGAGAGGCAGAATCTCTCCTTGGCTTCCATAACCATCTGGACAGTTTACAATTTGATTTCTGCTCTAGATGTTTTCCAAATTCTGCATCTGAGTCAGCTGACTTTTTTTTTCTTTAATGGTAACCATTACCAGGAGAAGAAACCATTTGTCTAACCTCATTGACATTAACATCTAAGGGGTTTTATTTCCTGCCCCCTGCCCATACATCTGCGGTGGATCTTGACTTGCATTTCATCGCCAAGTTGCAGACATGTGACGGTGGCTCTCAAAGTGGCAGTCTGCAGCAGCAGCATTTGGCAGTGTCTTGTGTTTTCTGGCTCTACCTGCCAGCATTGGGTTTACCTTACTCAAAAGAGCAGTTCCTGAAAATTGATCTGTAAATGGAATTTGGAGTTAGATAAATCATATTTTAAAGGTTATCTGAACAAATCATAGAAAGAAATGTTCTTGGACAGTGAACAAATTGTCCTCAATTTCGGTGCTTCTCAATCTTTCTAGACCTCAGCCACAGGAAGAAATGCATTTTACATTGCCCCCAGTATACACATGCAGGTCTACAACTGACCCAAACAATTCACAGAACAAAAAAATGCTGAGCCTTATACATGAGACACATTCTGAAATTTTTTGCTCACTTTTTCTGTAAAAATGCTCCTTGCAACCCACTGAAACGGATTTCATGACTCATTGAAAGATCTCAGCCCAGTTTGAAAACACTATACCAATTTAAATATTTTATCAATCCGGATGTTTCTGTTTTGCATATTGGACCTATGGCTTAACTGCCAAATGTTACATTTTCCACAGTGAAGAAAAGTAAGTTTTTATGATGTGAGAACCAGTGACTCTTCCAGACTCTGTGGGAGGGAAAAAAATAAGGAAATTTTACCTCAGCTTTGTTCCTTCAGCCAACATTGCGGGGCTGATAAACTGTTTTCTAAAACCTAAACACTAACCTCTGTTCTGTGGTAGGTTATTCAAAGCAGAGAACAGAAATGTTTTTTTCCAGCTCTTTTTCCCGTACAAATTCAAAGTTCTTTTAGTTTTTTAATCGTCTCTTTGGATCGCCTCCTTTCTCTTCGTAGCTCAAGAAAAGGAATTCAAATCCACGAAACAAGACTCAAGACCCAGATCTGTATCCTTTAGATTGTGTTGTCTCCATTCCGGCCCCCACCCCGGCCACACAAGGGACCGCAGGAAAAATCGCGGGGCGGGGGCGGGGTGGCTGCGCAAGAGAAGGTGAGTAGAGAGAAGGAACAGAGTGGTGTCCCAGGTATTGGCTGAGTTAACTGGCCTTGCAAGGTGACGAATGTTCGCGGCGAGTGCTGGCCAGCGCCTCGTCTGGGCTTGTGCCCAACGGCAGCTCCGGGCTCCGGGGGGTGGGAGGGCGTCGCTTTCCTTTCGCTTTCTCAGGCCGCCACCAAACCTGCCACCTGGGGACAGAACTACAGTTCCCACCACGCAGCGAGGCAGCAGGAAGAAGGGGTCCTGAGGGCCGAGAAGGAAAACAAGGAGAAAAAGAACACCTTACCTGGTAGCAGAGGAGAGAGAGGCATCCAGGTAAGCAACAGGTGAACCAGGAAGGTGAAGGCTGCGGGATGCAGGATGGAGGGCGTCGCGGGCGGACACAGCTTTCTCCTGGCAGGGCATGGAGGTCGAGGTAAAGGGGCTTCTGGGGAAACCCTGAGGACTTCCTGGGGGTGGGGGTAGATTTCAGCTCAAGTTATAGTAATAAGACACCGGAAGTGGGATGGCTTTCTTTATTAGAAAAGTCGGGGGGACGGGGAGGGAGAAGTGGTTTTGCTGTGTCTCTGGTCTGCGGGATCATTGAGCCATAGGTGACCTCAGAGGTCTCCAAGAGAGGCACTGGGTTTTTACAGATTGGATATTTGTGTGCATTTTAATTTGAGTAACGATACAGACTTGTCCTTTTCTATAACATGAAAGGACAAAGAGTAAAACTGGGGGAAATAAAGAAGGGTATCGTCTGGCAGGAGCAATTTGCAGCACCAGTTTAATCATCAAAGGGGGTTAGGTTTCATGGACTTTTATGAGACATTTGCTGAGGAGGCCCAACACCAGAGCCTATGAGGAACAGTTGAGGGCCTGGGGCTATTTGCCTGAAGTGGATATGCTGGCTGCTCCAAATATCTGATGGGCTGGCATGTGGAATCGGAATCTGCCCCGACCAGGCATGGCAGGAGGGTCAACAGATGGAACCCCAGGGAGATAGATTTCAACCCCACGTAAGTTAGAGCTGTGCACGCAAAATGGATTTTTGCAGGAAGCAGTGAGTTCCTTAGGATCAATGAGATATTGAAGCATAGGTGGATAGTTAAGTAGACATGCTGAAGGTTTGAATAGTTTCAGGTAAGTGATTGTATTGATCAATGTTTCCCAAACCTGGTTGGGCATCAGAATCCCCTGGGGAGTGTGTACATATATGTGTATGTGTGTGTGTGTGTGTGTGTGTGTGTGTTTAAATATCTTTAGCATATCTGGGAATATATATTTTTAATTATCTCCCCAAATAATTCTGATATCATCACTATGGGGAACAGCCATTTAGAAACTTTATTTTCCAGCTTATGCTAAAGTATGCCCAATGCTCCAGTCTCACAACAGTGTCCTTTTTGAATATTCTCAAAATCCTAATTTCCTGGTCAAGAAAAATTAGGTGCCAACCAGAAGAAAAAGACCACGTCTCTCTTCCCTAAACTGACTTCTCTGCCACATCTTGTGAGTCTTGTTGCTGATTGCCTGGACGTTCAGTGTCCCAGTAGCTGGGAGTCCTTCTCCCCGTGTGAAATGGAGATAGGATGACAGCGAGGCATGTCCTCCTACTGATGAGTGGCAGGGAGAACACTCCTGTGGGCATCTCCTTTGCCATCCCCCTGCTGTGTGGGCACACAGTGGAGCACGGAGCACTGATCTCAATGACTAGAATTTCCATCAATGCTGTCACCTGACTGCGTTGACTATGTAGTGGGCCCAGTAGAGAATGGCAGTAGAACCTCTTCATTCTGGGAGCACCCCTAAGGTATTGTCAATCCATCGGGCAGGTGTGAGCTCGTGGGGGCAGCTCCCTTGTCCCTGACCAGTAATTAGTGTCCTTTTTCCACGAGGATGGTAGTGCTATGAAAGCAATGATCTTCTGTCTTTTCCTGTCCTGGACCCCAGGTGCCTTGAACAGGTAGGTACCTGGCGCCTGGCAGGGGCTCACTAAAGAGATGCTGAACTCCTGCTTTCTTCCTAGCTCCCTTCTAGGTAGCAAGAGCCATGCAATTCTCCAGCTCAGCCAGGGCAGCAGATGAGAACTTCGACTATTTGTTCAAGATTATCCTCATTGGGGACTCCAATGTGGGGAAGACGTGTGTAGTGCAGCATTTCAAATCCGGGGTCTACACAGAGGCACAGCAGAACACCATCGGGGTGGACTTCACCGTGCGCTCCCTCGAGATCGATGGCAAGAAAGTCAAGGTCAGAGGGATGAGGGTTTCGCTTCTCCTCTTTCAGCCAGAGTTCCTAACACCAAAACACGTGTCTGGGGAATAAAAGATTTAAATATAAAACATGAAATCATAAAAAGTACCTGGAAAAAACATAGGTGTATTTATTTTTGCTATTGTGGAATGAGTGAGGAAATTGGGCTTTTCAGTAAGATGAGAAACCCAGAAGCCATAAGGAAAAATATTGCTCAGTCTTACTATCTTGAGCTCAAATTTACACATTTCTTTTTTTTTTTTTTAAGATTGTATTTATTTATTTTTAGAGAGGGAGGAAGGGAAGGAGAAAGAGAGGGAGAGAGACAGAGACATTGATGTCTCTCACACATCAGTCAGTTGCTTCTTGCATGTCCCCAATTGGGGACCTGGCCCGCAACCCAGGTATGTGCCCTGACTGGGAATTGAATCGGTGACCTTTCAGTTTACAGGCCAGCACTCAAGCCACTGAGCCACACCAACCAGGTCTATATATTTCTATATACCTATATAGAGGTCAAATTTCTACATATTCAAAATACCATAAACCAAGTAAAAAGCTGAATGACAAGTTGGGAAACAGTATTTGTATATATGGGACTTTACAAAGGGCTAATTTCTCTATTTTTAAAATATTTTTATTTTATTTTATTTTTAGAGAGAGGTGAAGGGATGGAGAAAGAGAGGGAGGAAGAAAAACAGCATTGTATGGTTGCCTCTGATGTGCCCCCAACCGGGGACCTGGCCAGCAACCCAGGCGTGTGTCCTGACTGGGAATCGAACTGGTGACCTTTTTGGTTCACAGGCTGGTGCTCAGTCCACTGAGCCACACCAGCCAGGGCAGGGCTAATTTCTTTAATGTGAAAAGAGCCCTGATAAATAGCTAAGAAAAGGCTCAACAAAGAAATACAAAATGTAGGCAATTCACAGACTGAGCAAAACTGCTATTTCACAGATTTCGTAAGAACTAACTCATACAGTTATGAAAAGATGTAAAGGTGCCCATCCTCACTCATAATTAAGGGAACAACAAACTAACAGTGAGATACTATCTTTTACCATTTGATTAGAAAAGAGCAAAAAGTATTTGTAAAAATGTAATAAATGGATCTTGATTAAATAAAAATAACAATAAGAAGACATTTTGGGAAACAATCAGGAAATTTTCATATGGGCTGGGTATTAAATGATACCAAGGAATTCTCAACAAGTTTATTAGCAGTGAGAATGTCATCGTGCTTATGAAAGAAAACATCCATTTTTATAGGGATTTATATCAATGTAAATAGAAATAAAAATGACATGAAGTCTGGGATATGCTTTAAAATAATACCTCAAAGAAACCCACGGAATGGGCTAGATGTTGCAAAAACGTTGATGATTATCGGTTCTGGGATGACAGGCATAGGAGAGTTCATTATCCTATTATCTCTAGTCTTGTGTATGTTTGCAAACTTTCTTTAAAAAATAAACTTTGCATGTAAACCATAAGTACAAATAAATTTTACTGTGACACCCAGTAAAATAATAATAATAATAATAATAATAAAAATAAAATAAAATAAACTTTGCGTCGTGGCTGGTGTGGCTCAGTGGATTGAGGGCCGGCCTGCAAACCAAAGGGTCGCTGGTTCAATTCCCAGTCAGGGCACATGCCTGGGTTGCGGGCCAGGTCCCCAGTTGGGGGCGTGGGAGAGGCAACCACAAAGTGATGTTTCTCTCCCTCTCTTTCTGCCTCGCTTCCCCTCTCTCTAAAAATAAATAAAATCTTTAAAAAATTAAAAAATAATTAATTTTGCAAAGGGGGTTAAGAAGGGGAAGGGTCTAGTCGAGGAACATGTATAAATGACCCATGGACGTGGACAACGGGGTGGGGACTGACTGTGGGAGAGGGTGGGAAGGGGTGGGGGGGAGGGAAGCAATGGGGAGAAAAGTGCGTGGAGCAACTGTAATAGAAAAACAATTTTAAAAAGAAGAAAAAAATCATTTATAATCTTATGACTAGAAATACTGTTAAAATTAAAAAAATAAACAAAATAAATAAACAAATTTTGTAAATGATGTAAGTATATGAAGAAACAGGTACCCTCAGACACGGTGGGAGGGTGTATAAATTGGTACCATCGCTCAGGATGCAACTGAAAAAATAGATTCGAGGGCCCCAGCCCAGACCTCCAGAATGTAGATACTTAGAACCGAGACCCAGGAAACTGTATTTTGCAGATGACTCAGGTGAGCAGGTTCCCATCAGGCGTGGGAACTCCTGATGCCACCCCCTTCCCTGCCCTTCTCCAGATGCAGGTGTGGGACACCGCGGGCCAGGAGCGCTTCCGGACCATCACCCAAAGCTACTACCGGAGCGCCCACGCGGCCATCATCGCCTACGACCTCACCCGGCGGTCCACCTTCGAGTCTGTTCCTCACTGGATTAACGAGATAGAAAAATATGGAGCTGCGAACTTGGTCATTATGCTGATCGGTATGGTGTTTTCAAAGGGTTTAACTTTGCTTTCTTGGCCCCCTCTGCTGACACGCAGCTTTTTGTGTGTTTCCGGTAGCAGGGGAACATGAAATCTAAAGGTACCAGTGGTGGGCAGAACCTCAAAAAGCGTCTGGCCCAGAATCTCCCATCAAATTCTCTTGAAAATGAGCGGGGGTTGGTGTGAACTTGTTAGGAACACAGATCTCAAGGCTCCACCCTAGAGTTTCTCTTTCGGGAGACATGGGATGGGGCCCAGACTTCTATGTGCAGGGCGCCCCGGCTGGTTTGCTGCACACGTCTGTGTGGACCACACAGGAAGTGCTCTGTAGGCTGAGGTTCACAGAGTCAGGTGGCGCCAAATCCCTGAGGGAGCCACTCTGACGAAAGTGACCGAAAAACCCTTGAGTGATCAAATGCTTAGGAGGTTCCAGGCACTATTCCGACTCTTTCCTGAGTCAGATCACTTACTCCTCCCAACCATCCTAAAAAGCAGAGACGACTATTCTCCCTTCCCAGGTGAGGAAACCGAGGCATCCGTAGGTTAAGTGTCCTGCCAAGTAGTTCAGCCTGGTTACTTACTGACAGGTAAGGCAGGATTTGAATGAAGCCGTCTGATTCCTGGAGTCCCCAGTAGATTCAAATCCTTTCTGACCATTTTCCAATAGCTAGTTAGGCTGGACCGTCGCCCAGGGCCCCCTGAAGCTCTGGATTAGGCAGTTTCTGCATCTACTTTAGTGCCTAGACTGCAGGGTCTGACAGATTTGGGTTCAAATCTCCCTCTCTGTCTGGATTTGGGCTTGTAACTTACTCTAAGTTTGTGCTTCCTCATCTATAACATGGGTACCTACTTCCAAAATATCATTGAGTTGAAAGAATTAAATAAGGTGACATATGAAAAAGTCCAGCCATTGTTAATATAGCAAGAATGGTTTGCATGACATCGATGTAACCTGGCAGCCAATGAGAGTGGACTGGAATGCGCATGTATGAACAATGACAACTTCACTGCACTAGTCAGTGAGGGCAGTAGACGCCACTGAGTGAGCATGTGCACTGTGTGGCTGTCGCATTCAGAAGGAGCAAGTAGAGCAATGATTCTGCATCAGATTTTCCATTATGCTTGAACATTTCTCTGCGGAAACCATTCGGATCACTCAGAAGGTTTTTGGGGACAACGCAATGAGTGTAGCACAGATAAAAGTGTGGCACAAACACTTCAAAGATGGCCGAGGATCTATTGAAAGTGACCCACGTCTGGAAGGCCTGCACCAAGCAGAACACCTGAGAAAGTTGAACGTGTACAGGCTGCAATCAACAAAGATCTGTGACTGACAGTGTGAGACCTAGAAGCTGATTGGGGATCCCCAAAACTACTGTGTCTGAGATTTTGAGGCAGGATCTTAGCATGAAACATGTTGTGGTGAAATTCATTCCGTGGCTTATGTTACCAGAGCAGGAGGAACACTGTGCTGCAGTTGCTAATGACTTGATTCAAACTGCTACCAATGAATCAGATTTCTTCAAGATGGTCATAACCAGAGATGAATCATGGGTCTATGGCTTCACATATGATCTGGAAACGAGGGCCCAGTCATCCCAATGGAAGTTGCCTGGTTCTCCGTGCCCAAAGGCGCAGTAAAGTCACAGCAAGATCAGGACCGTGTTAACTGTGTTTTTTGGTTGGGAAGATGTTCTTCCTTGATTGAGAGATGTAATATGACAGAAACAGCCTCGGCTACAGGGGTGGGTGGGAGCTTCATCACAACGTGCCCGCTTGTGCATCATGTTTCGTGCAGAGTTTTTTGGTGAAATATCCAATCACCCAGGTGTCTCAGTCCCCCTATAGCCCAGATTTGGCTCCCTGTAACTTCTGGCTTTTCCCAAAACTAAAATCACCTTTGAAAGGGAAGAGATTTCAGACTGTTAATGAGATTCAGGAAAATATGATGGGGCAGCTGATGGCGATTCCAACAAAGGATTTTGCAGTGTTTTGGACAGTTGAAGAAACACTGGGAGAACTGTGTGAGGTCCCTAGGCGCCTACTTTGAAGGGGACTGAAGCATCACTGTCCCATGTACAATGTTTCCTATATCTTGTATCTTCTTCAATAAGTCTCTTTTTTTCATAGTGTATGGCTGGGTACTTACTGGACAGACCTTGTAGATGAAGCACATAGCACAGTGCTGAGAACTCGGTAAAGGGGAACTGTTGTTTCCTGGTAGAGCAAAGATGAGCAGAGCGGGAGGGACAGCCGTGACCTGCAGGGACGGAAGCACACCCCACCATTGGTGGCTCCCAGAGAAGGGAAGTGTAGGTGTGACTTAACACACACCTCAACTGCCGATCACACTTGAGGTTTTCCCAGGAACGCGGACTGGACCTCTTTTCCATTCAGTTCACCGGCTTCCCAGGAAACACTGAAGCGGTTCTTCCCCTGGGCCTCGAAGTCTGCAAGCAAAGCTGCGTCTCAGGGGTTCCCCCCACCCACCCCCCGAGCTATCAGACAGCACCCTTTCTCCAACCCACAGCTTCCTGTCTGGCTTCCTCCCAGCACCGCTGTCTCGGCGAAGCATTGCTGTTGCAGAAACAGGTGAGGCACACCGGGGCAATGGAGGCCAAGACTGCAGGATTTCCAGGAATCTCTCCGTTTCTTGGGTATTTACACCCTAGTCTGTCTTTGTACCCAGAATCTCCACCTCCGTTCTGAACTGGTTCTAGAAATGCCCCCAAGATGATCTGGACATGTCCCTAGTGCCCCTGTCATCCAGGGGCCGTCGCAACAGGGCTTCCTGTTTCCTGTCAATCGCCTTGGCCTTCGTCTAGAAAAGTCAGATGTCTTGTTTGTTCCCTGCCACTTTGGCTCTCTTTTCCATTCTGTCTTCACATTCCTTCGCACAAATGCCTCTTTCTCTCTCACTGGTCCCAGCCCCTGGCAGCCACTTCAGAACCACACAAATGGTGAAGAGACGACTGGGCATTGATTTGCATTGTTCCTCCTCCACAGGCCGCTCTCAGAAAGCTCAGCTGCTCTGCAATGTCCCTCTGTTTAAAGCCCTTGCTGGCCCCCTAGATAACGCACAGATTCCTGACCCCAGTGGACAATCCTGCCTCTCGTCTGGGAGGTGGCTGGGGGCCTCTAACTTTTCTCTCACCCCCTCAGCGCCGTTCCTGGCCTCTCAACTCTTCGGACTCCCATCAGAGTAGGGGTTCAGGAGCCGACTTCCTTTTGTAGGTTAGGTTGGATATTCTGTCTTGTAACTTTCTTCGGCACCTGACATTTGTCCCCTTAGGATCTCAGGCCAGCCTTTCATATAGACTCTTCTATATTTCCAGGTCCACAGTTTCTCACTGAAAACCCTTAAGGCCAAAGGTTTCAGAGTCCAGACTTTGTCGGATCTTAGGAGGGTGCATTCTGTGTCATCCAACGCCCTCCGCGGGGTCTGGGCCAACATGGTCAAAGGCACTAATATTTGCACAGTGAAATGTATGAATAGGCATGCAAAGCAGGTTGAATAAAAACTTTAAATGGCCCTGGCTGGTGTGTGGCTCAGTGGATTGAGCGCTGTCCTGCTAACCAAAGGGTCGCTAGTTTGATTCCCAGTCAGGACACATGCCTGGGTTGTGGGCCAGGTCCCCCATTGGGGGGCCATGCAAGAGGCAACCACGTATTGATGTTTTTCTTCCTTTCTTCCCCTCTGTCTGAAAATAAATCAATACAATCTTAAAAAAACAAACTTCAAATGGCTCGTTTAGGGCAGATTTTACTGTCAGAGTACCAAAACATGGAGGGGCTTCGGCTTTTTTTGGATTTGGGGAATGTGGATACGGGATGGTACACCTGTATGGCTAATAACTCATACCATTCAGCTGGTCTTCGGGACGTATCATCTCGCGGCCCATCTCGGACAGGTGAATTCTTGTGTAGCTCGTCAGTTGTCTGCATGTCTCTCTTGCTCCCCCAGCAAGATGAAGAACTGCTGCCTTAGGGGCAGAGCCCATGCATTTCTGGGTGCCCACATTGAACACTTAGCAAGAAGGACTCAGATGCAGCAGCCAGTGACTGGTTTCTTTCCCTCCCACAAGGTGTCCTGGCTTGTCCTGAGGGGTACCACCACTAGCTATTGGGAGGCAGGACAGGGGACAGTCAGTGCTGTTACCCTGGGTGTGGCATTGGGGCAGGTGAGACGAGCTGGTGATTAAAGATCCAGTGTGATGCAGCCCAGAAGCCATTGATCAGGTTGAGGGGTAGCCTAGACTCCTGGCTCAGGGGTTCCTATTCTGGAAACATCCTGACCCCAACGGGCTCTCACACATTTCTTCTAGATGCACAGCTATGCCCTGAGCTTAAGTCTCACAAGCTATAGAAATGCATATTGTCCTGGCAGGGTGGCTCAATTGGTAGGAGTGTTGTCCTGTGCACCAAAAAGTTGCAGGTTTGATCCATGACCAAGGCGCGTACAGGAGGCAGCAACTGATTGGTGTTTCTAACATTAATGTCTCTCTCTCTCTCTCTCTCTCTGTTTCTCTATCTCTCTCTCTCCTTCTCCCCCTTTCTCTCTTTCTCTCTCTAAAAATCAATAAACAGCTCCGGCTGGTGTGGTTCAGTGGATTGAGCACCAACCAGCGAAAGAACAGGTCATCAGTTCAATTCCCAGTCAGGGCACATGCCTGGGTTGAAGGCCAGCTCCCCAGGTGGGGGCATGTGCAAGGCAATCAAGAGATGTATCTCTCACACATCTGTTTCTCTCCCTCTCTTCCTCCCTCCCTTCCTCTTCTCTAAAAGTAAATAAAATCTCTTAAAAAATAAAAATTAATGAACATGTCCTCAGCTGAGGATTTTTAAAAAACACCACATACAGTTTTCTTGAAGGTGCATACCTGAGTTGGTTTCTTGCGGTTGCTGTAACAAATTACTGTAAACTGGGTGCCTGAAAACAACAGAAATGTGTTCACACTCCGTTCTGGAGGCCGGAAATCTGCCATCGGTATCACTGGCCCGATATGCTAGTGTCAGCAGGACCATGCTCCCTCCAGAGGTCCTAAGGGAGAACTTGTTCCTTGCCACGTCCAGCCTCTGGTGGCTGTCAGCATTCTGTGGCTTGTGGCTGCCTCCGACTTCATATCCCCTCCTGTGTGTGTGTAGTCAAGTCTCCCTCTCTCTCCTTCTGCTAAGGCTACACGTGATTGCATTTAGGGCCCAGCCAGTGAATCCAGAATGATCTCCAGCTCAAGATCCTTAACGTAATTACATCTGCAAAAACCTTTTGCAGACAAAGTAACATTTACAATTTCCAGGGATTAGAACCATGTGTTTTAGGGGCTTTTTTTCAGCCCGCCACAGTACCAGGAGGGGTAACGACCCCTGAAAAGATTCTTGTATTTAACCTTATTTGGGGGGAATTATGACTGAAATCTAGCATTGTCAATGAGCAGGTTGGCATCTATGATGCTGAGAATGTATTTTTTCCATCTTTTTTATTGGGACATATTAATGCAGATAAAGTAAAGTATGTCAACAGTGAGACACCACAAAGGGAACTCTGGTGTAAACACCACCTGGACCAAGAAAGAATATTGCCAGCCCCTTCCCCCCAAGCTCCCCGCTTGTCCCTCTCAGTTACCTCCTCATAGACGCCCCCAAAGTAAGCACTTCATGACTTTCATGGTGTCATTCCCTTGCTTTTCTTTATCAGTTCTGTTTTGCTATTGGTTTTTTTTTTTTTTAATATATATTTTTTTATTTATAGAGAGAGGGGAAGGGAGGGAGAAAGAGAGGGAGGGGAAGGGAGGGAGAAAGAGAGGGAGGGGAAGGGAGGGAGAGAGGGAAAGAAACATCAGTGTGTGATACATCGATCAGTTGCTTCTCACAAGCCCCCAACTGGGGACCTGGCCTGCAACCCAGGCATGTGCCCTGACGGAACTGAACCTGTGACCTTTTGGTTTGGTTTGCAGGCCAGCGCTCAATCCACTGAGCCACACCAGCCAGATCATGTTTTGCTGTTGTTTTTGAACCTTATATAAATGGCATTGCACTGAACGTCTTTAAGCTTCCCCTTGATGTTGCATTTATGAGTTTCCCCACGTGGTTGCACGTGGCTATGATTTACTCTTTTGCATAGCTGGCACAATGTTCCTTTGTACATATACACTGCAGTATTTCTCCCTTCTGTTGGTGACAGACATTTGAGTTGTTTTCAGTTTGAGGCAATCAGGAAGTGGCTGCTCTGAACTTCTTGTATATGTTCATTGATTCACATTGGGCTCCTATTTGTGTTGGGTACATACCTGGGAGCAGAACTGCATGTTCTTGCAATGGTCTTACTTGAGTAGATCATCTCAAAACACCTGCATACACATTCATCAAGACCCACTGAACGTCAAGTCTGTGCATTGTGTTGCATGCAAATTATAACTAACAAAATCAGTCTTTCGTTAATTATTCCACAGCTTCAACCCAAGAAATCCGGATCACAAATCTCAGCTAGACCAGGTTCTATCTGTGTCCAACACTTTGTAACTGGCGGGGAAGAGGAACAGGATCTGAAGGGAGGAGAGACCCTAAGGGAATCACCCCGGCACCGCCTTACCATGTCACACTTGGAAGGAGGGACAGTCCCTCACAAGAATACGGAGGCTGTACCTGTCCCAGCCAAGACAACACACACCTCTGGCCCATTCCTCGCAGCTCTTAAATATCTTAGGAACCGTGAATTAAAATAATGGCTCCATTTCCATTCATAGGGGGTTTCATTTTCAGTAAATTTGCCCTCAAATTACTATTTGTGAATGGATGCATGCATGCATATTGCTGAACTAAATGTTCTTTTTAAAGTTCTGTTTTTTAAACAATCCGGTTAAGTTACTCAACGCAATATTCGCTTCTCTCCCACTCCCAGGGAACAAGTGCGACCTGTGGGACAAACGGCACGTTCTGTTCGAGGACGCCTGCACCTTGGCTGAGAAGTATGGCCTCCTGGCTGTCCTGGAGACGTCGGCCAAGGAGTCCAAGAACATAGATGAAGTCTTCGTGCTCATGGCCAGGGAGCTGATCGCCCGTAACAGCCTGCACCTGTATGGGGACAATGCCCTGAACACCCTACCCCTGGACTCTAGTCCAGTCCTGGTGGCCCAGGGGCCAAGTGAAAAGACCCACTGCACTTGTTGAATGAGGTCACGAAGCCAATGGCACCCACGCGAGGCCATCTCTAAAACCAAAGGTAGCCGGATCTCCTAGTGTCTGCTGAGTAGGATTTCAGACCCAAGTGTAGACTTGCCGCTTATCCCCAGTCCTCAATTCAGACCAGAGGCCCCAGTGTTTGACTCTGAGGACAGGGGACACCACTGTCCTTCTTCATTTTGCCTTGGACTTAAAGGCACAGGGGTAGGAGGCAAAGGTTTGCTCTTTTTTGTCTTTCCTTTTTCTGCCTCCTCAACCCTTCAACTATGTTTCTACTGAATTTTGCTTCTCACCTGAAGAAGAGGGTGAAGGAAAGAGGAATATGGGGGGGGAACCCCCAAAACCCAAAATTTATTGATAAAAAAAAGTTGTGTTCTTACATGCTTAAACTTCAGTCACCTTGAAAGCACTCTCCATTTCATGCACGTACTGAGACTTTTTCTACTGCTCAAAAAGTTTTTGCTCCTCGCTTTTGGTGCCTTTTAGTGCTTCAGCCGTTTATTTCACTTCTTCCACATCAGCAAAACATTTCCTTTTGAGGACTTCCTTCCATCCAGGGAAACACAAAAAAAAAGTGGCTCGGGGTGAGAGATTGGGCGAATAGGAAGGGTGGGGCACGGGGGTCATGCCTTTTTTGGTTGAAAACTGCTGAACACTTAGCATGACGCAGGCAGGTGCCCTTGTAAATCACCCGTCATGAAATGGGCAAAAGCATTGAGTCTTAAAAAACAAAATTCGCTGAAGCCAAACACAGCCTCTTACAATATCAGCTGGTACTTTGATACAGATGGGTTCCTAGAACACTCAGCTAGCAGGGGAAGGCTGTACTACAAGGATCCGGCCCCCTAGAAGATAATTTTGGCTTTTGGGGGGGTCCCCCCTCATATCGAGAGAGGGGAGAGGATGTTTGGAACATTCTAGAACAGTTTAAAACAGCTCAGGCAAGGGAGAAGAGGGGAAAAGCCTACAATAATAAACCAGAATGCTTCCTGGCAGTCACACCTCAGGGCTTTGGTTTGGGGAGCAAAGCCTTTTGACACAAAGACCATAAATGCCTCTTGCCAAATGGTCAAGAGCCATGTGATGGAGATAGAATTGGATTTCACTCTATTCTAGTTGGACTGGCTTGACCACGCTCATAGAATGTGGGAGCTAGCTCCCATTTCTTTCTAAAATACCAAATGAGCTGCTGGATGGAAGGCATTTCTGAACTGAAATTAAATTTACTCAGAGGTCAATAGCAAAACCAGTACTGACCTCACCATGTGGCCCTGGGTGCACTGTGTACCCTCCGAGCCTGTGAGCAACGAGCCCTTGTTTCCCAAAGTCCCCTGATGGCTGTCGCTGGGGTAGGTCTTGCAGTCACAGTAAGAACCACAAGGGCCTGTCTAGCCACAATATTGGTTCCAAAAGGGGAAATGTCTCGGGAAGCTCTCAATGGGCCCAAGTGAGTGCCCCCAGGTATTTCTAGCCAAAAGCCTGCACAAAACAGTCGTTACATGTGGTTACATGTGGCCACTGAGTACTTAAGGACAGAGGCTGAGCAGGCTACGACATTAGAGGCTCACACCGATTTTCCTTCATTTCTCTGCACATCCATCTCAACCAATACTCTGAAAACCTCATCAGCTTCTAGGATTATGCACTGGGGATTATCTGAATGAAAATATTCTTACCAACAAGTTAGACATGTGAGAACAAGGTCACCTGAACACCAGGAACCTGTGATTAAGCGGCTGTGACGGAAACCCTCGAGTACACTTGAAAGGGGCCCTGGACTGGACCGGTGTCATTGGATAGGGCACCCAGAGGTCTGTTCCGAAGGAGGCACAGGCTTCTCTGAAGCTGAGCAGTCCCGGGCCTGGCGTGGGCAGGTCCTCTGTGTAGCTGTGGTCTCAGAAGGCGACGTGGGAACTGAATTCTGGCACTTTTCTCACATCCCCCGAATTGGCAACCGGTTATATGAAATAAGTTACAAAAGGGACATTTTAGAAGAATAAAAACATTTTAAATGTCTTCATATTCTGTTTGCCACTGTCAAGTACATTTCCATGTGTGCGAAAATCTTTCAGTGAATAAATTTCATTGCTCATAGTTTCTGAATCCCTTCCCTACGCTCTTACGGCAAGTCTGTTAGCAGTAATAGGACCAGTACTATAATAGTATTAACAACAACAAACACATATAGCAATTACCACATGCTCAGCACTGGACCGAACACTTCTAATCCAAAGAATCCTGTCAACTATCTTTGAAGCAGGTACCATTTATGATTCCTAGCCACGGTCCAAACCCAATCCTGGTCCCAGAGCCCACTCTTAATAATTATGCTATACTTCCTCTCAGGTTAGATTTGGGTTCCATCATATTAACCCCTCATCTAACCAATGTTACCCTAATAAATTCAATTGAAAAATAAAAAATAACTAGTGTAAGTGACCCATGGACCTGGACGACAGGGTGGATTGACTGGGGGGGTGGGGGGGAGGCAGGGCAGTGGAGAGCAACAGGAAAAATTGGGACAATTATAATGGAACGGAAAAAGAAATTAAGCCTTCATCATCCCCCACATACACAAAGGGAAATACAGTCTTTCTTCCAAGACATGCTTTCATAGATACATTTCAGTATAAAGACGCAGTGGGGGGTGGATTAAGCTAGTCCAGTCTAGCTGCAGGGGGACATGGAGCTAGCTGTGTTGGAAACATGCCAGGCCCAGCCCGAGTTCACTTCCCTTGAAACACGGATGATGTGGAAACCACAGTTCTCTCACATGCAAGGTTACATGGGTGATCCAAGGCAAGCCGGGCTGAGTCCTACCAGCCACTCCAGCACAGGAGGCAGAGGACGGGGCAGGACTCGGTAAGCACGCACCAGAGCTCCCTGCGGTAGTTTGCAAACCTCCAGGTGATGGAGAAGTTTGAGGCTTCTTATCAAATAGAGCCTGCTTCAATTTTTCATTTTCAAAAATATCAGTATCTGTTCAAGAGCTTGTGATCAAATATTGGGTGAACATGCACAAATGCTCACAAGATTCATCTAGTTGGTTTACCATTCAGCAGAATATTGCCAGCTGCTAAGGTACTGTTGACATCATAGTTTTTGTGTATGTATTCTTAACACGTTAATTTATACCCCAAAATAATTGCTTAAGACAGAAAGCACCAAGAATGTTGAAATGAAAGTACAAGTTAGTAAGGAGCACAGGTGATAATTCTACAAAGATCCAAAGATCCCTCCTCACCTGGCATGTTGTGTTAATTACCATTAATTACATGCAGGGCTGGGCAGCTATCACAAAACGTGTATCCTTTACATTCAGATATACTGAACTTCCCCCTTAAAACGAGGAACCTTGTTTATATTTGTTAGAGCATTGCTGTTTTGTTTTTTAAAATATTTTGTTATTCTATTACAGTTGTCCCAATTTTCCCCCCTTGAATTGCTGGGTTTTAAAATAACCCATATTTGGGTTTGGAAATAAGACAATAAAAAGGATTTGGTGTTTTTACAAATTCACCAATTTTATTTTAGTAATTGGAATGTTGTTTCTAAATTAGATGAGAGGGTTGTAGGCTATTTGCAACCTGCTTTCTAAAATTTAACACATTGATTTGGGGCAGGGAACACACGATAGGTGTGTACAGATGATGTGTTATAGAACTATACACCTGAAACCCTGTAATTTTGGTAACCGATGCCATCCCAATAAAGTCAATAAAAAAATAAAAAAATTAACACATTATGAGTGGATAATTCTTATTTTCCAGTAAGTGAAAATAACTAATTGAATATAAAATCATCCCTCTATGGCCTCTCTTAAATGTTGACCTTTCAAGTCTCCTCATCTTGATACACTATGAAAGTAGTAGTAAATGCAAGTAATCATGGGCTGTAAGAAATGCCATAATTAACAGGAGAAAGGGGGAGCCACCACCGCAGAATAAGAGAATGGTGTTGACCAATGCCCTCAAGGTGTGGCCTGCACGCTGCTCCCGGCCCTTGGCACAGAAATCGAGCACTGAGAAACTTGCCTATCAACTTGGCCTTGCCACAACATCCAGCTTTGTCTGTCAAATTAACAACTTTGGGATGGAACTAAGGATGTTGCTCCTGGCCCATGATGGATTGGGAAGAAAATGAACAGTCTGAGAAACACTGGTGCAAAATAACATTAGAGATTTGGGGGGGGGGGGGCGGGGGGGGGCAGCGATTCAGTCTTCCAGGTGTTGTGTGTGAGAAGCCAAGGAAATAAGTTTCTTGCAATTCCCACATCGGGCAGGAATGACATTGGTGACCGTTGGACACGCACTTCCGGAAGAATGAGGCTGAAGTCCACTGCATGAGGCAGTCTACTGGAGTCTGGCATCGACCAGAAGGGCCGAGGTTTGAAGCCAGCCCCAGTTCATCAACTGTGAAACCACAGGCAAATGATTTCACCCAAGTTTTGTAAACCAGACACCACTTACCTAAATTGCTCTAATGACGAAATGAGAACTCGATGAAGTGCCAAGTATAGTATTTTAATACCGTGATCCAGCCCCTACCTTGTAACTGCTGACTCAGCATGTGGCACACAGGTGGCCTGAGGGTTCTGCACGTCCACAGGAGTTCGGGACAGAGCTGGTAAGCATTACTTAGCATGTGTGACAGCAGGAAGGAGGCTGGTTGTAGCTTGGTGCCAATGAGAAAGTTTGAAGCAGCCACACGGAAGGGGTCACTGTCAATGCATAATGGCGACAGGGCAGCACTGCAAATTGGCTAAAACGCAAACTTCCACTGCTCTTCCTAAGACCCAAGGAAAGGGAGCGGCCCCAAACACAAACCTACCTCAAGTCCTGCCTGGCCCATTCTCCCCACCAGCGGCTCAGATGCGCACACAGGGCAGCTCCTGATGAGTTCCCCCCTTCTACCTTCTGGATGCCAAAAAGCAAACGGCTGACGTCTCTCCCACTCAGATCCCCAACACTTCCACCATGCCTCTGAGGCTCGCCAGCATGCCCTGATCAATAGCAGCTTAAGATGGACTTGTGACATTTCTGGAAGGGGGCAGCTGGTCCCTGAGCTTACAGAAAGACTATGCAGGGGACCTACAGCTGTTACCATGACTGTAATAAGTCATGATGTAGCCTAAGTTCTTAAATAGATATTAAAACTGAGAAGCAATATTTTTACAGGTAAGTACTGCAAAAAGGTCACCGAAGGTCTTCCACAGGAATGCAAAAAGGTTTATTAATAAAAATTTCACTTAACAGAATTAGGAAGAGAAATATCCTTTCAACACAGCATGGGACCTACCCGTTACTCGCAGGTACGAAGCAGGTTCAAGTACAAGTGTACAGAGCACAGTGCCTGTGGTGGCCTAAGAGTCAGTCTTGCAAATTCTAAAATACACAACAGTTTGATGATCCCAGCTGGTAAGGCTTCCCTCTCTATCTTCCACTCATTTCTCAGGCTAGATATCTTAGGAAAGGTGTCACTTTTCTCAATGAAACTGTATCCACAGAAATTTGACTCACTGATGAACTGATCAAAGAGTCAATGAAAGAAAGAAACAACATGCATATTTCAAACAGCTCATTGCATGAGACAGAAAGACAACTTACGGGTGTTTAAAATCATTTTATTTGGGAAAAGTGCTTCTTACAAAAGGGCAGCTGTAAAATACAGAGACCTCTGTGACAATGACTTGGTTTCTCTTAAAATGAAAGAATGGGTGGGATCCAAGGAATCAGAGCAGTAGATGGGGCAACTCAGGAGCATCTCCAAGTTATTTTCAGGGAACAGAGCAACAAAATGCAAGCTGAATTTTCCAATCAAGGAATTCTAGTAATTTAGCTTGTCTTATGGATTACCGCCCCCCCCCCCCCGCCCCTTTAGTGGAAAAGCATACCTTATTACTGCAAACCAATTACTCCACTACAAGAAACACCTGAAAACATAGTTTGGAATCACATCTGTCTACCTGCAAAGCACAGGGATGGAATGAGGCAAATACCCACAGAAACAAACACAAAAACCCCACAACAAAACCCCTCAAACAAGGACAAAGGTTTGTCAAAAAGTGCCTGGACAGAAAGGTTAGATCAGGAAGCATTAAATACAACAGTATCCAAGACCCAGTTTGTGGCAATAGATGGGATAACCGGATGGTTTTAACCTCTATGGCTGAGCCCATTTATGTATAAAGACAAAGCTAGCACTGCTCCATTCACAGCGACCAACACCACTTTGTCCTGTGAGATCTATTTGCCACACTAGGCAGAAACCACTAAACCAAGGTTCCCACCAAGGCTAAGAACACTGCATCTACGCAGGGATGAGCAGCTTAGCACATCCTTACACACTCACACAAGCCAAGTCTGTCAGCTCTTGGGAGTCAACTTCCAACTCTGCATTTCTTTTATAGTGTTCTTCCCAATTTTCTACCATACTATAATCACAGTAAAAATCTCAACACATTCACACCTGGTTATAGTTACCCAGTAGTTTATTATTTGTGTGCAATGAAACAAGAGACCCAAACCACAGAACAAGTGCAGGGGGCTGAGGACTGCAGGGGAGGGCCCAGATATAAAAACACACAAGTGCAGATTTCACCAGAAACCTCAAGTATCCACCTTGGAAGTGTGTACTTGCCACAGTCCAGATCCTTCACCCGTCACCCCTATTCTTGGATGCCAGTGGTGTGACTTTGGAACCTGGGGTCCTCAAAATGAGTGCAGGGAAGTCCATAAAGAATACCCGCCCACTGTGTGCATTTGGTTGAAAACAGATGCAACAAACCTACACTTACTGTCTGACACTGAAACTCATGTTACAAGAAAGAAAAAACTAACTTTAAGGTTTATTTTTGTAACTTTTTTAACCAGAGAAAACAACATACTCCTGGGGGGGGGAAGGTCAGGGATCCAGAAGACAGGCCCTGGGTAAGTGATCACGACAGCACCTGGAGGGGCGCGGCCTGCCGGGGGACAACCCCGGGCCCCGCCCCGGCGCTGGGGGACCGCCCGTCTGAGGCTCGGCAGGCCGGGCCGCGCACAGCTGCTATAGATCCAAGTCATAAAAGTCTTCCAGCTCATCCTGAAACAAGTCCCACTCGTCTTCAGAGTCTGTCAAGTCGTCGTCCCCACCTGCAGCCAAAAGCATAAGCAACATCTCGCCCAGCTCAAAGGTGACAACCTCTTCTTCATCGTGGTCAAAGGGGATGCTGTTCTCTCTTTCCTCAATGAGCTCCCAGAAGTGGCTCCTTCGTTGGGCCTGTAAGAAACAAGGCCATGATAGGGAGGGCACTGTCCAGCAGTATCTTCTAGTCTCTTGTCTCTAAGGCAAAGCGTCCAGCACACCAGAGGGCATGACGAACCAGACTTCTTATTTAGGGTTTCCACTTTACCAATTCCTCCCCTCTGGTTACTCGCAGCGAAAAGGTTTAGGCTAGAGCTCTAAGCGTTCTACTTTCCTTTCACGCCCCCCCCAGTTGGCTGGGGTCGGTCTCCTGCGTCACTACTCTAGTCTCGCTCCCAGACCTGAGCGTTACTAGCTCTTCTCCTTCCCCTGACCCCAACCTGAGCGGGACACGACTGCTACCGTGGTATTTCCCCTTCTTTAAAAAAACAGTGAGAGTTACCCGGTATCTGCTTGATGTTCCCACTTTCTGTCTCTGTGGCTCCTCTCTACGGCCATCAGGGTAGGCATGCTTGTAAAAACAGTTCCCTCCAAATGGGCAGCTCCCACGTCCTTCATCAAAATACCTGCACGCCTTGTTGCTGGAAAGGAAAATATCG
The DNA here is from genome assembly GCF_987537825.1 of Furipterus horrens. Lineage (NCBI taxonomy): Eukaryota > Metazoa > Chordata > Mammalia > Chiroptera > Furipteridae > Furipterus > Furipterus horrens. The sequence goes on from NW_028327179.1 coordinate 94,513,593, forward strand.
CAACCCTTATTCACAGTGGATTTCAGGTGTGTCTGCGACTATCATCCAGGGTTTCTGTAAACGGGGAGGGATGGAACCGGCGTGCCAGTCACAGCCCTCCCCATGGCGTGTTCTTAAAGGTACGTGCGCTAATGCATGAGACACGAACTAGAAACAGGTGCTCTGACCGAGGCTACACTGCTTGACAGCTCTACCACCGCAGATCCAGCAGAGAAAATCTTCTAGAAAGCCCCCACACAAGAACAGAGGACAACTGTGACATGAACGCAGAGTAAGGCGCGGCCCCAGCCCTGGGGCTTTAGCCGCCAGCAGTACAGACTTCATTATAACGCAGTCCCTTGGCACGAACCCCAAGGACTGTGTTATAGCAAGACACATAATGGGCGTTACCAAGGGTGAAAAAATAAACCGTCCTGGGAAGTAAAAGAAAGGGTAGGAAGGAGGTAGGAGTATATAATGCAGCACTGTTCTTTTCAAAGGGAACCCAAGCTCCGCCGGGGTCGAAGCTTGAGAAAAGGCTGCAGTGCTCATACCTCATTGCCTCCTTGTATTTCTGAATGAGTTTCTGCTTCTCTTCTTTCTCCTCCACCCAGTACTCACTTGGAATGACAAAGTTAGATGTGATCCGGCATTCGGGGCAGGACCTGGGAAACAATGAACAGGCTGCAGTGCAAATTCCCCTTCACAGGCCCACTCTGCGAGGACACACCCTGGTGTGCCTCCTCCGGACCTAGACTCAACAGGAAGGCGAGTGGGCATCTCCTGAAGGGCTCCAAACACTGCCACACACTGACCATTTTTCTGAGGCAAGACAATCCCCTCTATAGGTATATGCAATTCCATGGCTAGCCAGTTCATTAAAAATAGAACTTAAGATTAAAAAAACAAAAAACAAAAAACAAAAACAAAAAACCAAAAACAAAAGAAGACATTTCACACAGACTCCTTTTTCTTTCGTTGAAATAAATTTATTTCTTGTAACTTTGCTCTGTTTCGGTTATGTCGTTTTTGTTCAGTTATGAGAACAATCTTTAAAGGATGGTGGGTTGTTGGCTAGCTTAATGGATGGAATAGGAACGTGGAAAATGTAAAACGTCAGGAAACATACATTCAGAGCTAGGCAAGTTTGTTCACTGAGCCTGAACAGGCTAATCCGTTAAACACAATCTCCTCAGAAAAAGCACGAAGATTCTACTAACTGATACACAGGGTTTCCTCATTCAAATAAAAGATATACCAACTAACCTAGAAGCTAGCTGAAATACAAAGAAGAAATCCCAATTAGAAGAATACCCCAGTTTCAAGATAAAATGCATGCATTTAAATGCGGTCCATCTGGTTGAAAGTTGGCACAAGATACTAAATTCTTCCCCAAAACAGAAAGCACAAACGAGGGCTGGGGAGGAGCCTCACTTTATGATCTTGCTCTCAAATTGCTTAGCGCTCCTCCACTTGCGAATACACTTGAGACAGTAGATGTGGTTGCAGTTGGAGAGGATCCCGAAGCGGCGCTCGCTGGGGTTGGCCTTCTCGTAGACCACCTCCATGCAGATCCCACACACCTTGTCCTTGCTGCGCTGGACGGCGAACGAGAGCTCCATGTCCTTCTCGTGGGACTCAATGCAAGACTGAAAGAAGCGAACAGGTAAGTGTAGTTGAGTCACTGAATGATCCAAGGCTTCATCTTGACAGTTAATGACTCATAGGCAGAGAACCAAACACTCAAATGAAAAAGTTAACGTTCCCAATTTGACATCAAAAGCAGCTTTGTGCGCAGGTGAGTTCAGACACATGGGCACTTTGGACTTGACATTACTATAAAGTCATACAATGAGCACTCAACTTCAGGAGCCCGGGGAACAACAAACAAAACGAACAGAACTTTCTCTGTCCTAACCCCCTACTGAAATCCTCAGCAAGGACACTTGTTCGTACTAAGTTTGACTTTTCTGGTTTCTAGATGGAAAAAGCAATTAGGACTCAGGCCCTAATTTACAACCTGTCAGAAAATAATTTATTAGGTGATAGCTATGCTCCAGGCACATAATTCACACATTAAAAAAGCTTTATTAATACCCCGGTTGGTGTGGCTCAGTGGATTAAGCGCTGGCCTGTGAACCAAAAGGTCACCAGTTTGATTCCTAGTCAGGACACATGCCTGTGTCGCAGGCCAGGTCCCCAGTTGGGGGAATGTAAGAGGCAACCCACTGATGTTTCTCTCCCTCCTTTCCTCTCTATAAAAATGAATATTTTTTTAAAAAGCTTCATTGAAATACAATTCACATATCATAATTCATTCATTTAAACTGTACAATTAAATGATTTCTGGCATGTGTAGGGTTGTGCAATCACCATAATCAATATTAAACTGTTACAGTGTGGTGATGGCTATAGGGAGGTGGGTTTAAGAGGACAAAATGGTAATGGAAAAAAGATTAAATTAAAAAAAAAAAAAAAAAAGGTTTTCTTACCCCAAAGAGACCCCATATCCACAGTGGTACTCATCTCCCCTTGAACCCCTTGGCCCTAGGCAACTACTAATCTGTGTGTTTGCTTATTCAAACAGTTCATACAAATACATAACCTGTGACTGGCTGTGTTCACTTAGCATATTTTCAAGGATACCTATGCAGTAGGATGTATCAGTATTTTGTTTTCTTGCTGCTCTGTCGCATGGATAGACCACTATTTATTCACCCACTCATCAGACGGCCATTTCAGTAGTTTCCACTTTGGGCCTACCGTGACTGATGCTCCCACGAGCACACCCACACAGTTTTTGTGGGGGCGATTCATAAGTTTTATTTTAATTGAGGTATAGCTGACATAACATTGTATTACAAACTTTATCCACAGGAAACACGCTAATTGTAGGAAATGCAAAAAAGCTATAGACAAGTCACCCACAATCCCACAGAACTTCCTTTCAGTGTATTTTAGCTTTTCCTAAGCTTTTAAAAAAATAGTCCTAAGAGGTAGGCACTAGTATTCCCTATAGATAAGAGGAAAGACTTAAGGGAATCTAACCTGCCTATAAATTCACACAGCCAGTATTCTGCGAGGGCAGGATTCAAACCATACCTGTGTCTCACACCACGCTTCACCCCTCCAGCAACCCAATTAATTTTAATTAAATAGGGATAATAATGATTATAAACAAACTTTGCTCCAACACTATAGTTTGTAATACAATGTCTTCTCAACAAAAAGACATTTCATGCTGCAAATGGGCTTAAAACCATAGTCTTAAGCCTTGATTGTTGTTTTTGGGAATATGAGGTGGTGCAGTTACTGTGGTCAGGGTGGACAGTTGCTCAGAATGGAAGCAGTCACCTACCTACCATAATCCAGCCGGTTGACTTCAAGATACAGTAAAACACAGGTCCACAAAAACTTACATATATGAATGTTCATGGCATTAAAAGCCAAGAGGTATGACAATACAAATGTCCATTAACCAATGGAAAACAGAATGAGGTCTAGCCATCTGGTGGATTATTCTTCAGCCATAAAAAGGAATGAAGAACTACATACTACTACATGAACAGATCTTCACATGCTGTAATGTTTAAGCCAGTCAGGAAAGGCCAGATGATTCCACTGATATGAAATGTCCATGCAGACAGAAAGATCAGCCATTGCCAGGAGCCAGAGAAAGGTAGAATGGAGAGTAATGAAGCTAACAGGTATGAGGTTTCTTTTTTCATTCATCACCTCCATTTTCTCTCTCTTTTAATATTTTATTTATTGATTTTACAGAAAGGGGAAAGGAGAGAAACAGTGATTTGTTGTTCCACTTATTGATGCATTCATTGGTTGATTCTTGTATGTATGTGTGCCCTGACCTGGGATCAAATCTACAACCTTGGTTTATCAGGACAATGATCTAACCAACTAACTACCCGGCCAGGGCTGGGTATAAGGTTTCTTTTAGAGAGGATGAAAATGCCCTAAATTTAGAAAGAATGGTGGTGATAATGGTTGCACAACTCTGTAAATTTATATTTTTTTAAATTAATGAAATGTGCATCTTAGAAAAGCTGTTATTTAAAAAAAAAAATGTGCCCTGGCTGCTGTGGCTCAGTGGATTGAGTGCTTGCTGGCCTGCGAACCAAAGGGTCACTGGTTCAATTCCCAGTCAGGGCACATGCCTGGGTTGTGGGCCAGGTCCCTAATTGGGAGTGCCCCAGAGGCAACCACACATTGATGTTTCTCTCCCTCTCTTTCTCCCTCCCATCCTCTCTCTCTATATATAAATATCTTAAAATATATAAAAATAAAAATAAATAAATAAAAGAAGGGAAAAAAGCACAAAGTGTGAGGTCCTTGATTTCTTGATAAAACATTCAAGCCCAGAAAAGAAAATATCCCTACTTACTGGTAACCACTCAGTTCACCAAATGAAAATACAGTCCTCACACCTATTAACACGGCATCTCCCTGCAGACTTACTTTTATGTGTTGTGACCTCTGGGCAGCATCCACGGGGTGGAGGACCTGCAGCCCACAGAGATCACAGGCGTCGCCATGGAGATACACACAGTTCTCCCCATAGCGGCACTCTCCAACAGCGGCGTAGGGGCAGAGCTGCTGCTTTGTATCCACCGCCGGCGGCTGCTCCTTCTCCGAGTCTTCCTTGGTCACTGAGCCCTGCAGGGGGGCTTCAGTGCAAGAAGGGGTCGCTGAAAATGTTTAAGAGGGTGGTAAAGGTCCACAATGGGTAAGGCAGAGAAACTATAAGGTAACTTGGAATCTAACTGAAAAGAACCTCAATTAACTCCAAAAGTCTACTATCCTGACTTCCTTACTCTTGGAAGAAGTGAACTTTTTCTAATGCTGATATTTCCGAGATCAGGCTTGTAAAAAGGGGGGTGGGGGAACTTTTAAGTATCTCTTGTGCAACTGTACGGATAAAAGGAGAGGCTTCAGGTTTTCAACATTCTAAATTCGATACTACGGGGATTCAAAAAGCTTCCTTCACTCCATTGGTAAGTCTCAGGTAATCCAATTTAGACTATTAAGGTCAAATACATGTGAAGACGGGCAACTGGAAGGTCGTGAGAACTCAGCTAATTGATGAACTACTGAACTACTGCCTAGCCCTCAACTTCTTTGTATTCTTCCAAATACTCACTACGGCCACAGTAGGGCTGCCCGGGAACAAACTCAATGGCATTCACCCAGTCTTCTGAGCCTGCTCCTACAGTTGCAAAGTTTGAATTTCTTGACTCAGCCTCGCCCGTATTCATTTCAACAATCGGTCCAACTACTGATGGGAGACTTGAGGAAGCAGCAAGGGACGATTTTGCAGTTAGATCTGTAGCGGTCGCTTCTTCCTGTTTCAATGGTTTGCTGTGTTCATATCTTAAAAAAAAAAAAAGAAGAGTAAAAGTCAGTGGTCACTGTGTCAAACCAGAACCCTCTAGATGGGATAATATATTCCCTGATCCTTTCATTGGGTTCTTTTCAAACTGCTGTGCATGTGGGAAATTGCTAAAAGGCAGATACCGAATTTCTAAGTCTGGAGTGGAGCCCATGATTCTGCATGTCTAACAAGCCCCACATGGTGCTCATACAGGGACCACACTTGAGTAGCAAGGTCAGAGGCCAGGGCAGACAAAACTTGAGACTGTGGTGCCAAAACTGACTGATTACTTAAAGCCACACTGGCAGTGAAATTCAAATAGAAACGTGGGACACTTTACCAACACATAAATTAAATCACTAAACTTCTCATGCATGCCAAAATAATTTCTGCCAATCAGACCACTCCCCCCCCAAAAGTATAATTTGGATGCATTTACACTGGCTGTCTTTTGTTTTATCGGCCACTGTCGTTTTATTTGACAATCTAAGGGAAAAGAGGTCAGTGTCCCTGACTAACTCGTAAGGTATTGCTTGTTCTAAAAATTCTTAACACCAGTTGAAAATTGCCGACTTAATGGCGTCCTTTTCCAAATTCTTACCTTCTTTTCTATTGTATAATTATAAAAGAAAAAAAACCTATTTCCTTCAAGAAGCCACTTTCTGCCTGAGAAAATTCTCAATTCTTCGAGCATTTTAGGCTGAGTGATTCAGATACAATAATGATGCATGCAGTAAATCTAAATTGTTACAACTTATAGGATGTATCTAGTAGTTCTTGTAATTAGTTACTTAATTGGGCAATACTAACATGGGTCAACTACGTATGTTTACAGCTAAAAAAGAAGTAAAAATCTAAAAAAGAAGTAAAACCTAAAATTGCTGAGCTGGTTTTTATCGTTATATCATCTCGAACCTTTATATACTTACCTAGCTTTAAGTAACCTACTTTGCTTTGTGGTACAAGTAATTTGAGTACCCTGCTATCAGCTACCAAGGCCCGATGCATTTTATTCCATAGCCTGGAATCATGCAAACCGAGGGAAAGAGCCATCAGGAACATGCTTTCACTTTTACCACCTCACTTCCTCATCCCAAAGTGGGAAGGAAGTCTTCTTTCATTGTTTTAGGTGTGACAGAAGATGTAATTGTCAAGTAAGTGGAGCCCCAAGACTAACGTGAACCTAAAGCTGCTTCATACAAGACAGCAGCCGTGGCCAAATCCAGCTATTGATACTTAAACAACATTTAAAACGCAGTTCTTTGGTCTTTGCGCTAGCCACATTTTCAAGTGTTCCGGAGCTACATGTACCTAGCACTTGAAAAAACAGTATTTAAATGTAGATTAAGAAATTAAAGAACATATGTTCTCAAGTATGCCTATTTAGGCGGTTATTCCTGCAGTGTAGACCTACATAAAATGTTTCTGAAGTAAAGATTTGTAAGCACTAGGAAAATAAGACAAATAAAGTAAGCAAGACTTCCAGTCAAGATGGCAGCGTAGGCAGACATCGCTTACCTCTTCGCACAAGCCCATCAAAATTACAACTAAAATATAGAACTGTCACTCAAAACCGTCAGAAATAAAGTGGAATATAAGTCTGACCACAACAGAATTAAAAGGAACCACATCCATCCAAACTGGTAGGAAGGGTGCAGAGGTCTCTCTCTCACCTATGTGTGGTGGATTAAAATTCGGGAGAGGCCCTGGCTGGTGTGGTGAGGTGGACTGAATGCTGGCCTATGAACCAAAGGGTCACTGGTTCGATTCCCAGTCAGGGCACATGCCTGGGTGTGGGCCAGGTCCCCCAGCTGGGGGCGTGCGAGAGGCAACTGGTCGATATCCCTCACACATTGATGTTTCTCTCTCTGTCTTTCTCCTTCCCCATCCTTCCCCTCTCGCTAAAAAACAAAATCTTAAAAAGATTCTGAAGGCCTGTAAAACTGTTAAAAAAAAAAAAAAAAATCGGGAGGGCTATCTCGGGAGCGAGGAGTCCCAGCCCCACACCAGGCCCCCCAGCCCAGGGTCCCAGTGCCAGGAAGAACCTAACTCCCCACAACTTCTGGCTGCAAAAACCAGCGGGGATTGAGTTGGTGGAAGAAATTGCTGGAGACCCAAGCAGTTCCTCTTAAAGAACCCACAGAGGGACTCACTCCCTCTGAGCTCCAACACCAGGGAAGCAGCTTGAAAGGCACCAGTGGCATCCAGGGAGGAACTGAAGTGTCTGGCATCAAGGCTGGCAGAGGCCACTGTCTTTTCTAAACCCCCTCCCCACAGAGCAGTCCAGCTGGTGCCATACTGAGACTCCACCACCTGGCTGACACTATCCTACCTGCCCTGGAGATACTGAGACTCCTCCCCTCCCAACATACAGTCCCACCCAAGCTGCTTTTCCATATGAATGGCTGGTCTGGGCTCAGGCTTCCTAAAGCCTATCAAACAAGCAACAGACACCCAGTGAGGACCAGATACAGCACTAGCAGCAGCCAGCCTAGACTCACAGCTTCGCTTTGCCTGACACTCTCCAAGTCTAGCACAAGTAGCAGCCCTCTCAGAATGCTTTATACCCCAGGCAGAACACAGGTGGGGGCTGACCTTGGCCTGCACCACCTGGGAAACCTAACTGCACACTTACAGACCACATCAGAGTACCAACCCCTGCCCCTGCACAGCTGATGAACCTCCACGGAGATCAGAGGTTGGTGGTCAGTGGTCACAGCCAGAACTTGCAGCTGACTGGCCTGGTTAAATCCCTTCCATTGATCTGCCTACAGCAACCAAGGCTCAAATACAAGAGAAGGGTGTACTCAGCCCACACGAAGGGCGCACCTCAAGTACCCAGCTTGGGTGATAGGGCAGGCTGTGCCACTGGACCCTGGAGGACACCTACTACATTAGGCCACACTACCAAGACGGGTAGTCAAAGCAGCTCTACTTAATACATTTAGAAACAAACACAGGGAGGCTGCCAAAACGAGGAGACAAAGAAACATGGCCCAAATGAAAGAACAGATCAAAACTCCAGAAAAAGAACTAAATGAAATGGAGATAAGCAATCTATCAGATGCAGAGTTCAAAACACTGGTTCTAAGGATGCTCAAGGAACTTAGTGAGGACCTCAGCAGCATAAAAAAGATCCAGTCAGATGAAGGATACATCAATTGAAATAAAGAACAATTTACAAGCCCTGGCTGCGGTGGCTCAGTGGATTGAGCATCGGCCTGCGAACCAAGTGTTACTGGTTCAATTCCCAGTCGGGGCACATGACTAGGTTGCACGTCAGGTCCCCAGTTGGGGGCACAAGTGAGAGCCAACCACACAGTGATGCTTCTCTCCCCTCTCTCTAAAAATAAAATAAACAAATAAATTATTAAAAAAAAAAAAAAAAGGAAGAACAATTTACAGGGAAACAACAGCAGAGTGAATGAAGCTGAGGGTCAAATCAATGACTTGGAACATAAGGAAGCAAAAATGCAACCAACGAGGACAATTAAGAAACAAGAATCTGACTTCTGGCCAAAATGGAGGCGCTGTGTCTCCCTCCACAACTAAGAAGGAACACAACTACCTCAAAACTAGAAACCACCAGAAGTTCCAGAAAATCAAACTGCATGGAAGTCCAACAAACAAAGATATAAAGAAGAAATGCTCATCCAGACAGGTAGGAGGGGCGGAGCGGGGGCAGAGAGGACGCGGTGTGGTGGCAGCAGCATTGGTGGCAGTGGCAGACCAGCAGAAAGTGCAGTCACACGTTTTAAAGTCAGAAAGGACACCTGGGGAGTGTTCCCAGCTCCTCACTGGACCTCACAGCTCAGGGTCCCAGCACCTGGGAAAATCAAGCCTCACTGCTTCTGACTGTGCAAACCAGTGGGGGTTGGGATGGAGGCAGAAACTGCCAATCTCAGCAGAGTCGCTTGTTTAAAGGGCCCCCATGGTCCTAGAGCATCCACAGACCCACCCACTCTGGGAATGACGGCCAGGGGAGCAGCTGGAAGAGCGCCAGTCCAGTGCGGAAGTGGGAGAGGTGCCTAGAAAAGGGGCGAGTGCTGGGCAGGTGGCATTGTTCCCTCTCAGACCCCTCCCCCACACACAGCGCCACAATGTGGTGAAACAGGTTGCCCGTTACTGACGAATCCCTAAGGCTCCATCCCTTACAACGTAACAGGAGTGACAGCTCTACCTGGGACGTGGAGGCAAACAAACACAGGAGCCTGTCAGAATGAGGAGACAGAAGAGTATGGCCAAAAAAGGGAAACGGATCAAGGTTCCAGTGGGAGAACTAAGCGACGAGGAGATAGCCAACCTAACAGATGAGGAGATGGACAACCTAACAGACGAAGAATTCAAAACACTGGTGATAAAGATGCTCACAGGCTTGACAGATATGCTTGAGTATGGCAAACACATAAGAGATGAAGTGAAGGCTATGCTAAGTGAAACGAAGGAAAATCCACACAAATCCAATGGTGAAGGAAAGGAAATCGGGGTTCAAATCAATGATTTGGAACATAAGGAAGAAAAAAAACAGTCAACCAGTGCAGAATAAGGAAGCAATAATTGAAAAAAATGAGGAAAACTTCCCAAATTTTGCAAAGGAGATGGACATACAGGTCCGGGAAGCACGGAGGGTCCCGGGCGAGCTGGACCCAGAGGGGACCACACCAGGACACATAATGATTGAGATGCCAAAGGTGAAAGATAAAGACAGAGTCCTGGGGGGCAGCAAGAGAGAGGCGGAGAGTTGCCTACAGGACTATCAGCTGATTTCTCAGAGGACACTTCGCAGGCAGGAAGGCAATGGCAAGCAATATTCAATGTGATGAAAAGCAACCAACAACCAAGATTACTCTATCCAGCAAGGCTATCATTTGGAATGGAAGGGCAGATGAAGTGCTTCCCAGACAAGGTGAAGCTAAAGGAGTTCATCACCACCAAGCCATATTATATGAAATGTCAGAGGGACTTACTTAAGAAAAAGATCAAAACTATAAACACTAAAATGACAACAAACTCACAACTATCAACAACTGAATCTAAAAAATAAAAACAAAATCCATCTAAGCAAACCAGAATAGGAACAGAATCACAGGTATGGCGATCATTTGGAGAGTTATCAGCAGGGATGGGGGAGGAGGGGAAATGGGGAAATGGTGCAGGGATTAAGAAGCATGATTGGTTGGTACAAAACAGACAGGGGAAGTTAAGAATAATATAGGAAAGGGTGAAGCCGAAGAACTCATATGCATGACCCATGGATATGAACTAATTTAAGGGGGGTGGGATTGCTGGAGGGAAGTGGGGTACTGAGCAGAGGGGAGCAAAGGGGAAAAAAACTGGAACTACTGTAATAGCATAATCAATAAAATACTTAAAATAAAAAAGAAAACAAAAAAAGAAACAGGAATGCAAAAAAATGAGGATAATTTAAGCACCCTCTGGGACAACTTTCAGAGGTCCAACATTCACATCATAGGGGTGCCAGAAGAAGAGAAAAAGCAAGAAATTGGAAATCTAGTTGCAAAAATTATGAAAGAGAACTTCCCTAATTTGGTGAAGGAAATAGACATGCCAGTCCAGGAAGCAGAGTCCCAAACAAGATGGATGCAAAGAGGCACACTCCAAGACACATCATAATTAAAATGCCAAAGGTGAAAGATGAAGAGAGGATCTTGAAAGCAGCAAGAGAAAAGTTAAGTTACCTACAGGGGAGTTCCCGTATGACTGTCAGCTGATTTCTCAAAAGAAACTTTGCTGACAAGAAGGATTGGCAAGAAGTATTCAAAGTCATGAAAAGCAAGGACCCACAGCCAAGATTGCTCTACCCAGCAAAGTTATCATTTAGAATGGAAGGGAAGATAAAGAGCTTCCCAGACAAGGTAAAGCTAAAGGAGTTCATCACCACCAAGCCATTATTATATGACATGTTAAAGGGACTTATTTAAGAAAAAGATCAAAACTATGGACAATCAAATGGCAAAAATACATATCTGTCAATAATCAAATATAAAAAAAAAACCAAAAGCAAACAAGAACTGAGACAGAATTATGGACAAAGTGTTTTGACGGTTGCCAGATGGAAGGGGGATGTGGGGGAAAGGGTGAAGAGGGGAGGGGATTAAGAAGCACAAATAGGTAGTTACAGAACAGCCATGGGATGTAAAGTACAGTATAGGAGATGGAACAGCCAAAGAACTTATACGCATGACCCATGGACATGAACAATGGTATGGGGATTGCTGGATGGAGGGGGCAAAAGGGGAAAAAATCAGGACAACTGTAATGGCATAATCAATAAAATATTTTTTAAAAAGAGCAAGCAAGAAAGAAAAAACAAGATTCCAACTGTAAAGGTGTTTTACTCAAAGACAGGTGTCAGGGGTAAACTATATGATGATGGAGGAGACTAGCCTGGGAGTTGAGCACTATGCAATATACAGATGTATCATAATATTGTACACCTGCAACTTGTGTTTTTAACCAATGCTACTCCAATAAATTTAAAACATGGTTCAGTAAAGCATGGACCTCCTTAAGAGCAGGGATGGCCAACTAGGCCCTCAGGCCAAATCCAACCAGAGCTAAGAATGGTTTCAATGTTTTTGTTTTTTAATAGTTTTATTCTTATTGCTGACACTATTACAGATGTCCCCATTTCCCCCTGCTGGTTTTGGCATTTTTAATGGTTGGGGGGAAGGAGAGACCCTTTGATGACACATAAAAATTCTATGAAATTCAAATTTCAGGGTCACCAAATAGTTTTGTATTAGCTTACATGCATCATCTATGGCTGCTTTTGTGCTGCAAGAGACCCCGGGCCGCAGAGCTAGAAGTATTTCCTCTCTGGCCCTGTAGAGTTAAGTCCCCCAACCCCTGTTTAAGAGGATTCTCACATCTCTTGAATTCAGTCCATGACAGTGGCTTTGTTATAGTTATTATTGAATGGATTATCACAGAATCACTAATCCTTTTCACCAAAAGTGTTAAGTGATAATGCTGAGGTAACACTGAAACAAATATTGAGCTTTTCTTTCATGTCTTACGAAGAAAACTTTGCTATGTACAGTGTCAATTTCTACCTAAGGACGTTTAATCAATGTTTCTTCCAGCTCTAAACATGAGACACTTTTCTCTCTGATTGGCTTGCAACTCCTCCCACCCCAGCACTCCAAGGTCTGTCGGTAAAGGTTTTAAGGTACTGGACTTAGCAGGCAGGTGCAGAGGGCAAACCCCTCCCTAACTACAGTTGTCAACCAAGGCCACACTGCCTTTTCCTCCGGGGGTTGTGTTCAGAAAGAAAGACTAGGAGTCCCAAGGGCATACAGGGGGCGGGGACAAAGGATGCCAGATGGCCTACAATGTACACAGTGTCCAAAGCCATGAGCCCTGGCCCACTAGGTAGCAGCAGCAGCAGCATCATGGAACACTGGTGGTACCACTTCTGAACTGCTGGAACTAGGATGCCATCTTTCGTTATAAACTATCTCCTGGGCACTGGCCAAGGCCTAGAAGATCCCTACTGATTAAGAATGAAAAGCAGATTAAGCCCCCAGGCATTAATTTTAACAACAAAAACCCACAAACACACACACACACACACACACACCCCAAAACAGAACAAACAAGCAGTCTTGGAACCAGACCCTCCGAGGATTCCTTCCTTCCCTGGTCTATAACCCTGTTCGTAATAATGGCCTGTGTCAGTCCGTCCTAGACAATCATCACCAAACTTTCCTTTCAGGCACAGTATTAACACACAGGTTTCCCTACTCCTTTCTCTTTATCCTAAGAGCTCTAAAACCCAGTTCAGAGCAGGATCTTTCCCCCAAAAGGGAGCTGTGTCCTTATTAAAAAGAACACTTAAAAAAAAAAAAAAAAAAAAAAAGGTAGTTCATTAGGTGACTCACATCTGCCTAAATGTCAGAGCCGCCCCCAAATAGGGCACCTACCATTTGTTCCCACTGAACAGTTAAGCTGAAAACGGGTCCCACACCCACTCCCGAGGAGTGCCATTTGGGACTGGCAAAGCTGCCTGAAAACCAAGCTGGTAACGCGGAGTCTAGGCCTGAACTCAAATTTCTTTAATTTAACCTTATTTCCCATCCGTTCCACCTATATGGTGTAATCCGATAAGCAGCACTTCTAAAATAAGAGGCCCATCTGTTAACCAGCCTTGCCCTTCACTCTGTCAGTCTCTTCCCTGGTCCTCTGCTGGGCACCTTAGTCTCACCCCCATTCTCAGTAACATTCAATTCCTCTCTTCCTAGATCTAGTTCACAAGAACTCTGAGTAGTCAGGAAAACCAGCTGCCCTGAAATTGAGCTGATCTAGGAAAACGTGCAGGCTGTTCAATTACAAAGAATTGCTCATTCAGAGTAGAATGGAGTTCTAACAACCTCTCCTCGCCTTTGATACTGTGACTCCAAAAAGGTCCATCGGGAGTTTTTGTGAGTGGTGTCACTTTTTCCCTCTCCAGCAATAATGCAGTGAAACAAATTACTGAGCAAATTATTGGCTACTAAACCCAGATTATCAGAAGTTCCACTTCTAAGCTCCTACACTCATATGAAAATAACCTTCTTTCTCTCTATTCTCACTAGACTTCCTAGTAAAACAGAGGGGGGATGACCCAACATTAATGTCCCACTCATCAATAACTTCTTAGTCTTTTGAACCCATCACAGTTCTTTTCTGATAACAGGACATTACCCAGTGGGCTATCTCTCGGGAGCACACCTATGTCTTTCTTCCCTCTCAGGTGTGCGTCTCATCCAGGGCTGACCCCTCAATCTGTCTCCAAAGGCCCCCTTTCTCTGCCTTTCCAGTGTGCTACCGCAGCAGCCCCACCTCGGCTCGCTCCTGTCACTGGGGCTTTTACTCAGTGCACCCACGCAGCGTCGCCCACCTCTTCCCAGAGCGGAGCCCCACCTAGGCTCGTTGCGGCTTCTACCCGAAGCCCCTCCTCTGGTTTCACTGTCGCTCCGCCCCTCCCCAAAAAGGTGGAGCCCAATCTCACTCCTCTGGCTGGACTTAGTGGCTTGCTTGCAACAGAATATAGTGGAAGTAACGGTGTGACCTCTGACACCAGGTCCTAAAAGGCCTTGTGGCTTTGTCCTGGCTGGCTCTCTTGTATCACTTGCCTTGGGGAAAGCTAGCTGTCAAGTGGGAGGCCACTGCTGGGACCCAGGGAAAGGTCCCCAGAAGTGAGGGACAAAACTCTCCTGCTAGCGGTCATTGGGTCATTGGAAAGGGATGCTCCAGCAGCGTCAGGCCTTTGGACGGTGGCAGCTCTGGCCAAAATCTTGACTGCAAACCTTGAGAGTCTGAGCTAAAACTGCCCAGGGAAGCCACTCCGCATTCCAGACCCCCACAACTCACAATGTTGTATTATTTTTAATCCGTTAAATTATGGGATAATTTGTGTAAAATCAATAAATAACTAATACACCTAGATAGTTCTGAACTGGGAATATAAAGAAAAGCTCCACCCAATTCTAAACCAGAACCTACTACTGCTAAATTGCAAGTTAACAGATTATGGTACCAATTCAATGAATGGTACATGAGATTACTTAATAACTAATCCCTCTTGGTTCTCTAACATCCTTAGACACTAGAGACATTCTTGGAGCATTTTCCTTAAATCTTAGCTTAAAATTAGCTTTGGGAGCTCAGGGAGTGTGTGTGTGTGGGGAGGGTGGGTGTCAGGTCGGGAAAGTTTAGTTGGAATGACAAGCCCTCTTAACTTGCAACCTAATACACTATCTAATGCCTGTGATCCATTTTCTCTCCATAATTCATATTAACAGACAGCAACTGAGAACTGTCCTGTTTGGTCCACCATGTACCTCATTCGGGGTTTAAAAAGGCAATGTAATATACAAACAGACCTTCACCACACCCCATCACTAGGTTTGTACAAGTTGCTTCTCAGGCATCCCCATATTACAAATTCATTTCTTAAGAAGAATATATTCCCTCCAGGTAAGAGCTCTGTCTGCACCAATATTCCTACGAAGACCTTTTCAAAACATTATTTAAAATCTATAAATGATAAGGCTTCTGGGATTATGTATTTTACCCAATTATTCGCCTACCCTGACCCCAAAACAAAACCAACTGATCAATAACTTACCTGCAGCGGTCTCCGTAAATACAGTACCCTCGCTGAAAATACTTGCACACTACGCCGTACGGACTGTCAGAGAGGTCGTGCGAGTAGCGGCAATTGTCTCCTTCCTTACAAACACCATGCATGAAATACCTGGGAGACAAAGAACCACAGAGCTGGATCAATAACTCAGAGCATTCACGACCAATACATTCCACCAGTAACACACTAGTGCCGTATCCTGAAATACACCCAGCTACATGCTACACAGGCGGGTAAACCGAACACCAGGCAAGTAGAGCTAGACTCTGACCATAAAGTTATCCGTTACAGGACCACAGGAAGGCTGCCTCTAGACACGTGGACCAGTTTAGATTTAAACTGTGAGGCTGTCATTAATCTTGTCCCTCCAGGTTAAGTCTGACCACTGTGCTCAGGTTACAGACCTAGCGGGGTGCCTTCTTATTTTTCACTAGCTTTACCCATAATGGCAGCTCTATCTGTAAAAACAACAACAACAACAAAAAAAACAACAATGGAAACTGGACCAGGGCAGACCACTGTGTGTTTCACTTCAAGAGACCATTCTGATTCTTTAAAAGCCACATGTGAAAACACAAGCAAAATTTGCTGCTTAAGTACAGACAAAGGGGTATCTATCACCTTTATGTTCTCCACTTGGCAGACAGTCGTTCCCCTGCCTGAAAGGAGCACACGGGCACTAACTCACATTTCCCCAAATCCAAGAAGCAGCGCATGGCTCAGGAGTTCCCGAGTGGACCAGACCAGCAGCATCAGCAGCACCCCGGGGACTTGCTAGAAATGCAAATTCTGAGACCTTACCTCAGACCTACCGATCTCAGACCTACCGATCTGTAACTGGGTGTGTGTGTGTGTGTGTGTGTGTGTGTGTGTGTGTGTGTGTGTGTGTGTGTGTGTGAAAGCGGGGCTCAGGCAAGCAGCAACCTGCTTATTTCTGGAAGTCACTGTCAATGAGGGAAGTGATAGGGTCTTTTAGTCTCTCTTGAGCAGGGTTATAAAGATTTAATTTGGTAGGCAACACCTACCCAAATATGCACCTCTGTTCATCTGGGGTAGGTAGAATATCAGTAAGCACCTTCCACTTGCCCATTGATTGGAATGATACATAGAAAATAGATTCAGTTACCTAAGCAGCCTTCAAGAAGCCTGCCCCCAATTAAAATGCAGAAGGTCCTATTCAGAGATTCCCTGAAAGTGAGCTTTCTGCTTACATCGATGTTTATAGTAGATATTCTGGTGGAAACTTGTCTTTAAGATCCTAAAATGCCCTAAGACTGCAGTCTATAACAAAACTAAAGACCATGGTAGGCATCCAAATTATAACTATAATGCTAATTTCAATTGTAATTAGGTTTAACTTAATTGAACTTGGGTTTGAACTTTTGCTCAACTACAGGACTATTTTCTGCAAGCTTTTAAAAAAACATTTATTTAATTTTGGGGGGGAGGGGGATAGGAAGGGAAACACCGATGTGAGAGAGAAACATCAGCTGGCTGCCTCTCACACGCCCCCAACCAGGGACCCGGTTTGCAACTCAGGCATGTGCACTAACTGGGAATTGAACTAGTGACGTTTCGGTCAACCCAGAGCATACTTTCTGCAAGCTCTGAAGCTGTTTGAGAGGCATATCACCCTATTCGAGTTATGCCACCATACCAAGAGATAACATTTTAACATTTGACTGCGTAAATGAAGAGATTAACATTTAACCAAACAACGTCAATGATAATTTAATTATAATTGCCACTACCATAATCGTGCTTTTAAGTATCTATAAAAGGATCCACAGTTGGAAACAGGTTATTCACTTGAAATAGTGTCAATGTTTGAACACCGTTGCTTTCTGTCCCACCCACCACCCCCCTTAACACTTTCACCCTCACATTCTAAACACAACAAAATTAACTATACCTTCATTATTTCTTTGGGGGTCAATTTGAAGTTGAGATGCATGTGATCTTTTTTTTTGTTTGTTTGTTTTTTAAATAAGGGCAAAGTTTATTTCTTTTTTAAATTTCTTTTTTATTTTTTAATAATTTATTTGTTTTATTTATTTTTAGAGAGAGGGGAGAGTAGAGTGGTTGCCTCTCACTTGCGCCCCCAACTGGGGACCTGACGTGCAACCTAGTCATGTGCCCTGACTGGGAATCGAACCCGCGACACTTGGCTCGCAGGCCGACGCTCAATCCACTGAGCCACAGCAGCCAGGGCCGAGATGCATGTGTTTTTAAGGCTTGATAAAATATCCCGCCAGCACCAGTGGCTCAGTTGGTTGGGCATTATCCTGCAAACCATCAGGGCACGTGCCAGGGTTGTGGTTTTTGGTCCTTGGTTGGGGGGCATTCAAGAGGCAACCCATCAAACGTTTATCTCTTTCTCCCTCCCTTCCCCCCCTCCTGAAAAATAAATTTTTTTAAGTTAAAAAAAAATTATCTACCTAGAGATCAAACCCAGGCACAATACTTGGAATTCTAGGTTTGTCCTTAAATCCAATTCTACCACAGCCTCATTCATTCTGCTACTGCATTTAGCTTTATGATGCTCTTCTTTATGTCAGGTTATATATTCCAGGAGAAACTGCGTGGCAGCTGACCTTAACCTTGTTTCTTCAGTAGCTTCAAGGACCTCAGCTCCCTAATTCCTACACTCTTCCTTTGCACTTTTCCAACACCTATACCAGTATTATTCTGACATCCAAGATGGGTGAAAACCTCTCTAGAACCCAAAATGAAAGAGTAAAATAAAATAGATCAGCTGGCTTGGAACAGTATACTGTGGCCTATTAGAATTTTTTGCCAAGGGCATGGTATAGCATATGATCGAGTGAAGGGGCAGACTTGGTGGGAGGTGGGGCTGGATGCTAGGAACAAGATTCTGCAGGACTTTGTAAGCCAAGTTATCTTAGAGCAACAGGAAACCATCATTAGGATATTTCACCAGAAGTGTCAGAATCAGTTTTAAATTTTGAAATATTACATTAGAGCCCTGAATGGTGTGGCTCAGTGGACTGAGAGCTGACCTGTGAACTGAAAGGTCACCGGTTCAATTCCCAGACAGGGCACATGCCTGGGTTGCTTACTGGCCAGGTCCCCAGCTGGGGGCATGTGAACTGATTGATGTTTCTCTTACACACCAGTGTTTCTCTCCCTTTCTTCCCCTCTCTCTAAAAAATAAAAATAAAACAATAAAAACATTACATTAAAGAGACCTATACATCATGCCACAAGAAGATTCTAAGTGACTGGAGTTTAGCCAAGAGAAGACAAAGGAATGCCCTTTTCCAGCACATTCCCGAACACTGTATCACAGACCTGGTGCACCATAAGGCCGAGAATACAACTACTCAGCCACAATGAAATAAAATAAAGGTCCCGAGGTCCACAATGAGCATCACTGAAGGAATTACAGCAGGCACAGTATCACCCGATACCATAGAACCAACAGAAACACTAGAATACGAGCCCTAATTAGTCACTGCCAAACACTAAGCACTGTTTCACATGGCTGTTTGGGACGCATGGTCTGGGGTTTTAGGTCCTTGCCTCGTCTCACAGTGATACTGACAATGTTGGTTACATACCCAGAATTATGGGGCAGTCCTCACAGGAGAATCCCTTCTTGCCAACCCACCACTGTGTAAGTCCACGAGAGATCGGCCCGATAGTAAGTTAGAAGAGGCAAAAGAGAAAGGCAACCCACTTCAAGGCTTTCTCCCCAAAACAAAACCAATCAAAATAAGGGCTTTTCTTTTGTTTTTAAATGCCACCACCACCATTGAAATTCACCTAATGCCACTACGTAGGCTGAGCCATTGATTTCTCAAGTTCCTTCCACCCTGCCCTGACTGGTGTGACTGTCGGTTGGACATCGTCCCACAAAGTGAAAGGTCACCAGCTGATTCCCGGATGGATTCCCGTTCGGGGCACATGCCTGGGTTGCGGGTTCGGGTCCCCGGGCAGGGCAAGTACAAGAGACAACCAACTGATATTTCTTTCCCTCTCCTCCCCTCTCTCTAAAAAACAAATAATAAAGTTCCTTCCACCTTGAAGTTCTGTGACTCTAGGCAGACATTATCCGGTAATAAATATAAATATAATGGACTAGAATCCCCTTACTGCTGCCCCTCTTGGAAACCTAAGCATGGTCACCAACACATTACAGGAAACGCAAACAGTAGCTTGTACAACAGAACCAAGCACCCTCACGGCACCTGTAGGTATCATAACAATCTCTTTGGGAACTATAGAAATTACAGAATATAATTAATTTGGCTTTTCATCACTTAATCTGTTACGTTTCTTACCTTGATACTTAACTTTTTTATGTATCCTGTTCCTCAAACTAGTTCGTAAATTCCTGGTGGTTAAGAACCATGCTTTATTCTGCTTTTATCTCTGAAGTACCTATACACATAATACATGTCTGCTTAATAAAAAGCATACAAGACAGCTAGCTGTCGTGGTGAATCATAGGGGCAGTAGCATGTTAACTTTCCTTTCCCAGGGTTGGATAATTTTTCAATACCATCCCTTCAAAACAAACAAACAAACAAACAAACAAACAAAAAAACCCTACAGAAGCTTAATAAATTCCAACTACAAATATCACAGAGCTTGGATAAAGATCTTCTGAAGAATTTCCTTCATTTTTAAGCTATATTAACTACACTTAAAATTACAATTTGCAAGTTACAGCCTTTTAAGTCGTCAAGTCTGAACCCCCACACATTCAAGGAAGCTAGACGTGACAGCATTTCCATTTCCCAGTCCTCCTCTAGTAATACGAAAAACGGCCTGGTGGGGGCAGCATAATCCAGTTCCTAGGTAAAGGTATATTGAGGTTTTTCTTACGCTGCAGAAATAAAACACAATGAAGTTAAGATTTTCCAGGGAAGTATTAAGAAAGTAGTACCCAACGATACAAATGACCCTGAGCAATTAAAAACAAACATCCATCTAACTTCTAACTTCTAAGTGAAGAAAATAGCCTTAGTCAAAATCCTACATGTAAGGGGGAAATGGGCACAAACACTAGGACACATCATTTTCTTGAATTCTCTCCAAAGGAGGTGTAGCGATCCAAACACATGGAAACACTGTATATCACTGCATTTCTGCAGTGCCTTGACTATCCAGCACGCTTCTGTTGTTGGCAGCGATGCTTTTTCTACTGAGTGACTGAATGAGGTAGTCCCAGAGAGACAAACCCACATCCCCGTCAATCCTTTGTCTCTGCTCATCTACAAGTTGTTTTTTTTTTTTGTTTGTTTGTTTGTTTTAATGAAAGCAGATGAATCTTACCAGTACATATTAAAGCGGGTAATTTCAGGTGTGGCTTTATCAACATCAATTCAAGTGTGTACTGAGCAAGCCCTACAGACAGGATGATAAAACAGAGCCCAGCTTTCAGAGCTCAAGCCTAGAAAAAATGAAGATACATATTTGAAATTCCTCGTTCAAAAGATTTTAAAGATCACGTTGACACCTAGAATGACTGAAAACAATGCCAAGCATTAAAACCCAAGACATACATAACTAAACTGTGCATCTATTTTTATATAAAGAACAAAACTCTGCACATCTTAGCCTGTAAAGTACTTTCCCCCCAATACTAGACCCCTCAGCTATGTAAACTTAAAAACATAAACAGTTGGTTCATGGGCAAAGAATTTCCACTGGTCAAGGAACAGCCTAGAATAGTCATTAACTCAAAAGATCCTAAAGGCAGGCAAAGAGCGATGATGATTAGTTTGATAAGTTCTGTTTTGAATTCTGAGGTTACCGGTGAGGAACTAGAAAAGGGGAAGCGAAACACAACTCGGAAAAGCACCCAACAGAGAGGGGAAAGGAGAGCGAATATAGAAAGTGACAGTGAGTTCTGTGCAGAGATGTACAGTTGGGCTCAAGTTACAGACGCAGGACAATAAAAAGTATGTCAGGCCGGCGAGGGGTTTTCTAAACGACATTTAAATTGGAGATGGGAGGGAAATGGAGACACTGTATGGGGCGTCCTTAACGAAGCCACACGTTCAAGGGAGATTGTTTTCAGAGTATGGATGTAGGCTGTGACTGCAGGGTGAATGGCTGGAAAGTAGTTACACTGGCTTTTTAAATTTTTAAAACATATAAAGCAACTGCAACATTGCAAAGAGAAATAAAATAAACAGATTCAAATAATTAGTTACATGAACGGAATTTTTAAATTCTCACTTTGGGGTTACGGTACTTGATTTCATTCTTAGGAGCTACCTGAAACAGCGTTTCTCCTTTCCCCAACCCGCTATTGAAAATAAACGCAATTAAGCTTATCCTTCGTGCCTTATTGCGTCACATTAACGACTGGAAGGGCTTCAATCTTGCTAATACTAGGACAGCGAGTTCTGTAGACTGTGAATATCTTTACGTTTGCGTATCAAAACGATCCCACGCAAGTGAACACCGGAATCTCGGTTGGATTTTTGCAAACGAAAGCTTCTACTGCTACTGATCACATTTTAAAAATCCAAGGATAACATCCAATTAAATGCCTTAATCTTGTATGTACAGCTTGATCATGTTTAACATGCGCATACACGTTCGTATAGCCGCCACCCACTGATCACTTATTTTTAAAAAACATTTCCATCTGACAACGAAACCAAAACAAAACCTCTGCCTTCGGGAGCGAGAAAGTCTGTCTGGCTCCCTTCAGAGGAAAAGAAAGAGGCGTGGACTTCAAAAGACAGACATTTCGCCCGGGGAGGGGAAAACGTAAGGCGAAGGGCAGGACCCCAGCCCCGGCACTCCGTTCTAAGACAAAGCTCAGAACCGCCAACCGCGATAAACATACAAAGAAGAAATAACAAAAGCGACTTGTCGCGGCAGGGGGTGGGGGCGCGGAGACGCGAGCGGCCGTTACAAACGGATGACACAGCTGCGGAACTCGGCAGCAAGGCCACTTCGCTGAGACCCGCGGCGGAGCTCCCCGGCCCGGCAGGCGCGCAGGGGGCCGGCCCGCAGCGACACCAGCCCCCCACCCCTCCCAAACCCGCAGAGTTGGAGGCAGGGGGCGAGGGATCGGCGACAATGAAAGGAGGGAGGAGCCCCCTACCTCTCCCTCGGCGCGACCTGCCGCACCGCCGCGAGCGCGGAGAGCGGCTGACGGCGCGGCTGCTCGGCAGCGGGGACGCGCGCGCCGGTTCGCGGCGGGCGGCGGCGGTTGACGCAGCGCGGGCAGCGAGGCCGAGGCGGCGAAGCGCCGGCCACCCGCTTGCTCCGCCCGCCCCTTCCTCCGCGGCATCGCCCCCCCGCTTCCCCGCGCCGGTGCCGGTGCCGATCGCCGCAACGGCTCACCTGCAGGTGACCTGCTTAGTCCAGCCGCCGCCGACGCCTCCCCCGCCCCCCGCCCCCGCGGACGGGGAGGTGACTGTGGGGACAGGGGTGGGGGAGCCCGCTGCCACCAGCGCCGCTGCCGCTTCTGCTCCTGATGGTTTGGCTGTTGTTCCGGGAGCTGCAGCCTCCGCCATTCCTGTTTATCCCACACAGCAATGGCACCGGAACTTCCGGATCACATAGTTCCGGTCCGGCTGCGGGCAGGAGAAGGCGGCGAGACGAGGGGAAGGGAGAGGAAGGAGACAGAAGCGCCGGCTTGCTCCCTCCGACACCGCGACGCGTCTCGGAGCGGTCTCGCCGCTGGAACTGCCGGCCCGAGCCGGGGCGCCCGCGACCCGCCTCCAGCGCCCTCTGATTGGTGGACGAGGCCGCCGCCTGAGAGGGGCGGGACGAGGGCGGGCCTCCGCCTGGTGGGCCCCACCCTCCACTGCCCCCAGGCCCCGCTCCAGGGAACCAAAGTCCAAATTTCAACACGTGTATCACTCACTGACCCTGGGCAAAGCTTCCTAACAGAGGCTGAAGCAGTGGGAGGGAGCGGGGATTTGGAATCTGGATTTGAATTCAGACTTTACCACTTACTGGCTCTACCAATTACTAGCAGTATGAACCTCGGCTAGATACCCATTTTCTCTGAACCTCAGTTTCCCCGTCTCTCAAAGGGGGTGATAGTAGGCTCTACCTCGTAGGGTTGTTGTGAGGGTTATAAGACAACCATGGCAGTCACCGAGCTTGGTGCCTGGAGCCTAGTCAACAGTAAATGTTCTCTTTCATTCCTCCAATCAAAGGTGTGATCGCTAAGCCCAAGAGACCAGCGTGGTAGCTCAGCAAAAGTTCTGGAGACTTATCTCCCTATCTCCAGGCTTTTCCCATTCCTAGCTACTTGTCTTTGACCAAGTTACCTCACTTCTTAAGTGCTCCTGCTTCCTTTACCTCTAAAAATAAGTTGATACCGCCCCAGCCCGGTAGCTCAGCTGGTTAGAAGAGCGTCGATCCCCTACGCCAAGATTTCTGGTTCGATCACGGGTCAAGATATATATATATATATATATATATATACACATCAACCAGAGTACATCAATAAATGGAACAACAAATTGATGTTTCTCTCTCCCAATTCCTGTCTAAAATAAAAATATTTTGAAAAAAATAAATAGCTCTACAATACCTACCCCAGGCGAATGAGATAATTAACTGAGTCCATGTAAAAACTTGATCACCGTGCTTCACACTGCAGTTAATACTTAATCGATAACAAAAGGTGTCTGAAATATCCAAACTTCAAAGAGTTATTTTTAAAAATAGGGAAAGTAAAATGTTTCCAATCCTATTTCACCATTAATGCCCATTCAGTTGCTGCACATTAAATCCTGAGCTCCCATAGGCAGTTTTTTCATAAGCTCTTCTGTAGTTTCTACCTTGAGAAAGTGAAAATCCGACCCACTGATAATCAGATCACAATGTATCCAAGACACAAACCACACAGCGACAATGTTTTTCTCCCAATGCCACACACATCGAGGCTGCAAACTGACTAGCAATGCCTTCTTTTGAGTCATTACAGCTTTACTACTTCATTTCTCCCTCCTACCTCCGCAAGGGCTCAAGACTCTCAGTTCCTAAACAGCCCCCCAACTCATCACAACACCCACATTAGAGCTGGCCTTCTCTTCCCCCACAATCACCCAGCATGAGCTTCAACCCCATGAGGCCACCTCATTCCCCCTTTCCAAGACACCCCCATTCCTCTCCATGGATTCCCCTGCTCCTACAGAGTTAATTGATTTTGTTGGACTACGAGCGTATTTCTGGTAGTCGGTTAGGTGTTACCAGTCAAGTAATAAATTGGTTTTTTTAATGGGGAGGGGAAAAGCAAATTATTTAAACTTTTTTTTTTTTTTATGTCAAGAAAAAGGGTCACTTAAAACCTGAAACAATTCTATTAGGAAAATCTTCTTGTAGATTATGGATTTTTGTCTCTGCCATTGCCCTCAGCAGGAACAGCGGCACCCAGTTCAGAGCCCTCCGTGTGATCACATGAGGTTATAAAAGATCAGAGTCTCAAAGACATACCTGGACCTGAACTTTGGAAATAATCCATACCTGGTCCTAAAATGGAGGATGGAACCCAAGGCTGTCCCCAAACTCTTAGGTAAATCCCAAGGCCAAGAGACCAAAGAGGCAGGTAACTCTGTGATAATCAGTTTGTTAAGGGAACTTACAAGTCTAGTCTTGGAAGGAGGCAAGACGATGTGAGTATCCTCTGTGCCACGCTGAACGCCGCAGGAAGGATGCAGACCAGGAGGAATGGAGAGGCGGACTGGTTGTGACCTGCCCCTTATAAGGGGACAAAGCCTAACAAGCTTGCCTGGGGGCAGGGCAATGGGCTGTTCCAGGAACCAGCATGCCTGGGGCATTGGGGAGGGTGCAGCACTCTGTTCTGGCCTGCCCCTTAGCTCGATCTAGCTTGAGGGTCCAGCAGCAGTCAGGCCATTGAACACAAGCGCACAGGGGCCCAACCAAGCTGATTTCTGAATTTGAGATCTTCTCTCATTCAACCCCACAGCCTGTCACCCCTCTGCTCAGGGTCCCGCAAGGGTGGCAGGGATCTTCACCTGTTTTGATTTGGTTGTGGAGTAAAAAGAGAATCATAGGGCAAGTAACCACAGGGCAGCCTGACTGGGCAGATCGTGGTGGGTCGTCACGCCCAGGCCTATAACTAGCTTAGTGAAAGGTTTCTAAGCCAGCCCTGTCCATTGTCCTCGTCCATCTAAATTAACAAGTCTTTGAAGGAATACACCCGAAGGTGTAACCACCCTCAGGAGATCACATCATATTGCTAACTCCTGTAATCCAATCCCCGCCTTGCTTTCTCCCATCTTCTTGTAAAGTTCTTTTGTTCCTTCCTTAATTTCAAATGCATGAACCGCAGAACTCTTACTCTCCAGAGCATCTGAGATCTCACTTCTAGCGATTGCTGTCAGGTTGCCTCAAATTAATTCTAATAAAAATTCTCAACAGATCTGAACATTTCTTAGGTCAACAAGATGCATCCCAAGCCCCTAGAAAAGTCTGGTGTACAGTATGTGCTCAGTAATAGTTGGGTGATGAATGAAAGAATTATCTGATGTTAAAATTTTTACTATGCCTTGGCTTACTCACACCCATAGGAATAATGATGTTTTGTATTACCCGGAAACAAACTAACCAAAGAATCATTTTTGTTTCAGATGACTGCCAGAGAGGTCCAGCACAAGGGCAATGCATGCATTTCTTCACTCACAAATATCTATGGACAAAAGGGGCCACATACTAAACCTGACAAGCTCGGAGGCAAGGGGGGCGGTGAGGGGGGTGTCCCTGCATGGCAGCCTTACAACCTCAGAAACCTAAAGTAACCACACAGGATGGCCTGAAATTTAAACTTTAAGTCCTGTCCGAGGCTGGTATTTCTCCCTAACAAAAGTCAATCTTTACCATAACTAAGCCTGTCTGTTGTCTTTTTGCATCTGAGATAACATGCCTTTGGAATGTCCTGGTACCTTCCCTTTTTCCAGACCCCTCAGGGCACAACAAGCTCACAGAGCAGGGACCACAACTTCCCTAATCGTTATTATTATCATGTTAATTGTTGAGTGTTAACTGTCTTGTACTCAGCTTTGTAAAACTATGTCCATCATTTTACCTTTTATCCAATCCCTGAGGGTTCCCTGCTTTGCTTTCTCCCGCCCCACTAACTTATCACCAATGGATTTCAGGTAACCCCCTTAAGCCTTCTTTTTGCATTGTAATGTATAAGATAAGGTACAAAACTGCCTTTTTCCGGAGCATTTTCTTAATCCGTTGAGATGTCGCTTCCCACCAATTGTCTCAAATAAACTCCCAAAAATTCTCTACAGGTTTGAATGTTTGTCCTACATTAACGCTACGAAAACCTTCCCATTTTGTACAACTTGAATGTCCTTCTGATTGCTAAATGGGATGCCGCCTGGTTCATAAGTTGGCTTGAAGCCAATCACATCTTCAAATTTCCTTGTGTTTTCAGAGGTATGACGATCCCGATTTCCCCAGACGGTGCCCGGTGTCCTGGCAGCATTTCCTGAATAGCTTCTCTCTTCACTGATCAGAGATGCCATCCTCAGGGCATATTATGTTCTTAGACTTGAGTCTGTGAACATTCCGTTTTGTTCACTTTACTTCCTACTGTTACTGAAGGTATATAATATCTATTAGAACTACAATACTTTTCTTTTTCAGGAATATTCTCATTTATTTTTACATATGAACTTTAGAATGTGATGTCTAACTTCTATTATTTTTAAAAGATTTTATTTATTTATTTTTAGAGAGAGGGGAAGGGAGAAAGAAAGAGAGAGAGAGAAACATCAATTGGTTGCCTCTCTCGA
Source organism: Furipterus horrens (assembly GCF_987537825.1). Taxonomy (NCBI): domain Eukaryota; kingdom Metazoa; phylum Chordata; class Mammalia; order Chiroptera; family Furipteridae; genus Furipterus; species Furipterus horrens. Next base: position 94,540,882 of record NW_028327179.1, read on the forward strand.
GCCCCCCACCAGGGACCTGGCCCACAACCCAGGCATGTGCCCTGACTGGGAACCAAACCAGTGACCCCTTGATTCACAGGCCAGTGCTCAATCCACTGAGCCACACAAGCCACGGCTGATGGTCTGACTTTTAAAATCCTGTTACTTCTTTTTTTTTTTTTTTAATAATTTATTTTTTGTTTGTTTATTTATTTATTTATTTATTTACTTATTTGTAGAGAGAGGGGAAAGGAGAAAGAGAGGGAAAGAAACATCACTGTGTGGTTGCCTCTCACCCGCGGCCCCAACTGGGGACCTGACGTGCAACCTAGTCATGTGCCCTGACTGGGAATCGAACCAGCGACACTTGGATCACAGGCCGATGCTCAATCCACTGAGCCACAGCAGCCAGGGCCTGTTACTTCTATTTTTATCATGAAACATTTGGGGTAAGAACCCTACCCTCCAGCCCACCCCAGTCGACATGCAAAGCTGGATGCTCCTTCACCTCAGCATTTAGCTCAGGGCCTGGCTCATACTAGAGGATTAAAATAATTTGTCAAAGTAAACAGATGACTAGACAAACCAACTGACAGATGCAGGAATGATCAACAAATCCACAGGGCCTTACCTAGCTCTCAGCTCCCCACCCACTCAAAAGTATAGGAACTAAAGTTTTAGGAAAAGTATTAGGAAAACAGGGAGCAAGCTCGGTGCCTCAGCCTTTCTGCCCCCCAAAGCGTTGGGCTGACCCCAGAGCGTTTGCTGCTTGAGGGTAAAATATGTTAACGACGTTTCTAGCTTCCATTCAGCCCCTGCTACCTGTGTGAGCTGAAGGCAACAGGTAGTCTTCAAAAGTACAGAAAGGGCCTGGGCCACCTGTGTTTAGGAAAAAGATAAACTAGATATTTGGAAAAGGACCGATAGTAATCGTTTAAAATACCGAGAAGTCGTAGAAAAATCTTACTTGTTTCAAGTTTTGCTTTGTTGATGTTGTTTTTGTGGCTTAGAAGTTGCAAATGAAACTTACCCTTGTTCCCACATGTGTGTCTGCAGGGTTATTTGTGCGTGTCCGTATGTGTGTGGGGAGGTGTGCATGTGTGTGTATGGGGTTGGGCTGGTCATTAGAGCAAATGCTACTCCAACTCTCTTCTGCTATCCAGGCCAGGGAGCCTGGAGAGGGCAGCCTAAATTCCACAGCAATTATCCATTTCAATAGAGTTCTTGAGCCCTGACTGAGAAGTGGACGCTGAGAACAGATTAAGGATCCCTCAGCCTTACCTGGTTAAAATGTAGGTTTTGTTGTTTTGTCTTTTTAAGAAAAACTCTCTTCCAGGTATAGTCTTTCCTGGCTACAGTCTTCAGGGATGATGGCATCAGTGAATGCCTTCATTTATTCATTTAGATACGGTCATCAGGGGCGGCCTAAGATGACATTTGAACAGACACTGATGGGGGACTGGAATGTTGGAAAATGTTAGTGTCAGGTGACAGCTGATAAGCTTAGTAATCAATGTATGTAAAAAGCTGTTGTTTCAGGAACTGGAGGTATGACCCACCTTGACTCCAGGAGATCAGAAGGAGTCCCACCTCTGTGCCTCAGGAGGACTGCAAACAATCAAGACAGTATCTGAGCCTTTGTACTCCAGGGTGACCACCCCGGGACACAAAGACTCTAGCCCAGGGCACAGGGACCACCGCCCAGGGCACAGATGAAAGGATGCTGCAGCTTTTACCTGACTAACCTTTTCCCTGAATTCCAAACCCCTTACCTACACTTTTCTTCTTATAAAAAGGGTCCGTTTATAGTGAAATGGAAGATCTGTTAGGGCACAAACCCGCTGTCTAGTCAGATCACTGACCATCTGCATAAAGCGCCTGTAAAGGCTCAACCCCTGCCTCTGCTTATTGGGTCTGGTAGGTGACAGGCAGCGTGGACACCAGCTTTTCCAGCTTTAGTTTCACCCTCAATTACCTGTGCAATTTTTTTAGATAGTAAGTACAAGGTTCGAGATACATGTTACAGGGGGTGGGGACGCCCTTGGAACCCCAGGATTGACAAAAAGATGATTTTAAGCTGAAAATTTTTGAGGTTTCAACAAATGCAGAAAAAAAGAGCCTTTCCAGAGCTCCCCTTAGGAGACAAAGCCAGAACTGGAAAATGAGGTTCACTGTAAATCCCAGAGAGGCCCTTAAGAAAGACCTCGAACCTATGAACCTTCTCACAAACGTTCTTATCTGCCATCTGTTCTCCTGAAAACCCCATTTGTTTTTCCCGTGGAAGCCATTTCTCCCCCCTCCCTTTTTCCTGCAAAGATGGGTTTATCAACCTTTAACTTCTCACCCAGGTGAGGGCCGGCTACTTCTCCCGCTGACTCCTGTTATACATATGAAGTAAACTCTTTCCTCCTGTTAATCTGCCTTTTGTCATTTAATTTGCAGGCCAAGGTTATTCAACTCAAACAATTGGAGGGAAAGTTTTTTTTCTCCCCTCTAAAAGCTATCAAATCTAGAATGCGCTGCTGTACTCCTTCAGATGAGAGTCCCCTGATTAGTGTGAAGCCAGGAGTGGAAGCAGCCAGAAAGTTAGTCTATGCTTGTGATTACCCAGGATTGAAAAGGGGTTCAAATATCGCCCCTCCCCCCCACAACACCTCTCGCCTCTTCCCTTCCAGCAGCCACCCCAGGGTGCTCCCTGTTTCAGCATGGTTTTGAGGACTTCTGCCTGGCTGGTAGAATCAGACCCCAAAAATCCCCAAAGCATGCTGGGAACTGCAGTGCTGTATCTTTTCCCATTGCTCTGGAGCCAGCCTGCCCTGTCTCTGACCACTTTCAGCCTGGCTCACGGGGTTCCAGCCACACTGGAATTTGTGGTTCCTGGGTGGCCCCACGCAGGGCCCCATCTCAGGGCTTCTCCACTTGCTGTTTCCTCCATCCTGTACAGTATTCCTGTAAGGTTTTGGTTTTCGTTTTTTAATCCTCACCTGAGGATATTTCCATTGATGAGAGAGAGAGAGAGAGAACACGCCCCGACCAGGGATTGAACCTGCAACCTAGGAATGTGCCCTGACTGGGAATCAAACCCTCAACCTTTTGGTGTACAGGATGATGTTCCAACTGTGAGAAATGTTTACAATAAAAACCGGGACACAGGACTTGAGCAGCAAAGCCAGGTGTTTATTCACGAGTCTGCAGAGCCGGGCGCTCCCTCAGCCAGGAGCACGTGCTCTCCAAGTAGACAAAGGAAAACGGTTTTATAGTAATGCGATTAGCTCCCCCTCCCTAACCAATTAGCTCCCCCTCTCCTCTCCTTCTTCCCCATTTCTCCATTACTGGTTACTCCGGAGTTACAATCTAACGCGATTATCTAAATGCCCCTTTTTTGATTTGTAAATATGCTAATGCTGTCAACTTCCTTCTCAGAGATCCTCTAATTACATTTGTCCTTTGTTACTAATGATTTTCTACTGGTTTGGGAGTCACTATTTCCTTGTTTCTTACACAACCAACCAAGCCACCTGGCCAGGGCTCCCTTGGGTTTTCATATGGGTTATTCTTTTGACTCCTTTAGGTGTTGAAACCAGAAAAGCCAGTGTCTGCGCTGCCTGTCACCTACCAGACCCAATAAGGAGGGGCAGGGGTTGGATCGTTATGGGCACTTTATTCAGATGGTCCGCGATCTGAGAAGACAGCAGGTTTGTGCCCTAACAGACCGCCTTGCGCTTCATTATAAACGGACCCTTTTTATAAGGAGAAGAAAAGTGTAGGCAAGGGGTTTGGAATTCAGGGGAAAGGTTAATCAGATAAAAGCTGCAGCGTTCTTTCATCTGTGCCCTGGGCGGTGATCATCTCTCCCTGGAGTACAAAGGCTCAGATACAATCTTGGTTGCTTGTAGTGCTCCTGAAGCACAAAGGTGGAACTGCTTCTGGTGTCCTGGAGTTAAGGTGGGTCCTACCTCCAGTTCCTGAAACAATAGCTTTCTACATGCATACATTACTAAGCTTATTAGCTGTCACCTAAAACTAAAATTTTCCAACATTTGAGTCCCCCATAGAAACCAATGCCCCTGAGTCTGGGTGGGGTGGGGGTGGGGGGAAGGCGGGGAATACCTGCATTTATATTTCCTAATAAGGCTGGGATCTGAGCTCCTGGAACTCACCCCTGAGGGGCACCACCACCCAGCTGCCCCTCAGCCTGCAGCCCCTGTTGGCTCTCAGGGCATGAGCGCAGCTCCCTGCTCACTAGTTCCCACACAGGAACCACCAGCAAGGCCCAGAGGTCACCAGTGACTCCCTCTCCTGCTCTCCCTACAGCCCCTCTGTGTCCAGGTGCTGGCTTTTTTGCTTCTGAAATCTCTCTCACAACTGCCCGCCCTCTCTCCTCCCGTCTGCCACTACTCCAAGCCAAGACACTGTCCTTTCCAGGGGGACTGTTTCAGCGGCCTCATAACTGGTCTGTGGGCACCAATCTGGCCCCTTTCCTTCTGTTCTTTGCATTGTGGCCAGTGATCTTCTGGATCTGCTGATCTCATTCTTTGGCTTAAGACTTTTTCAGCCCTGGCTGGTGTGGCTCAGTGGATGGAGCACTGGCCTGTGAACCAAAGGGGGGGCTGGTTTCATTTTCATTCAGGGTATGTGCCTGGGTTGTGGGCCAGGTCCCCAGTTGGGGGGCATGCAAGAGGCAACCCATCAATGTTTATCTCACACATCGATGTTTCTCTCCCTCTCTCCCTCCCTTCTCCTCTCTCTAAAAATAGGTAAATAAAATGTTTTTTAAAAAAATACTTTTTCTTAGTCTCTGCTTACTTATAGAATAAATATATAAGTTCTTAACATGTTCTACAGAGCCTTATGAAGTTTGGCCCTGTTATGAACTGAATTGTACCCCCCCCTTCCAGTTCCCAATTCATATGTTAAAGCTTTAACCCCCCAGTACCTCAGAATGTGACTGCGTTTGGAGACAGAGCCTTTAAATAGGTAATTAAGGTGAAATGAGGCCATTGGAGGTGGCCCCTAATCCAATATGACTGGCATCCTTATAAGAAAAAAAGGTTAGGCCCTGGCCAGGAGGCTCAGTTGGTTGGAGTGTCATCCCTAAAGCAGAAGGTCGTGGGTTTGATTCCCAGTCAGAGCACATACCTAGCTTGTAGGTTTACTTTTCTGTTGTGGTAGGTACAGGAGGCAACCAATCAATGTTTTTCACACTGATCTCTCTCTCTCTCTCTCTCTCTCTCTCAAAGCAATGAAAAAATGTCCCCAGGTAAGAATTTAAAAAAAGAAGAAGAGGAATTAGGAAACAGACATGCACAGAGGGAAGACCTGAAGACACAGGGAGAAGACGGCCATATACAAGCCGGGAAGAATCCTCTGAAGAAACCAAATGCCAGCCTCCGGAACTGTGAGATAATAGGTATCTGCTGCTTGAGCTACATGGTGTGCCATACTTTGCGATGGCGGCCTTCGCAAACTAACACTGGCCCCCACTTACGCCTCCAGCTCCACGTCTTTACAAAGTCCCCTTTGCTCAGTCTCTAGAACTTGCGTTGCTCCCTCCCGCCATGTGGGTACCCCAAGCCAGTCCCAACCTTCTCTCCCTTGCCCATTCCCACTGCAGAAGCCAAACCCTGCTGGCTTTCCCAGCAACCCTTGCAGCAAAATGTGGCCATGTGCTCAGCTCTGGCCAATGAGCTGTGCGGGGAAGGCCCCGGGGAGGCTTCAGGGAGAGGAAACCTGGATTTCCTGGATAAGAGGCCACCTCCTGCTTGGTCCTTCCTGCCTCTGGCCTCTGAAAACCATCTCGAGGTCTGGAGCTGGGCTGATAAGAGTTTAGGCCTGAGAACAAGACTTAATGCACAGAAGAGGGAGGAGCAGAGAGAGTAGAAGGAGCCTGCCTTCTTCTTGACAGTGTGGAGCAGTCCGACCAACTGCCACCACCTGCATCCTTCTTGTTGTGTGGAAAAACACAAAACAAAAACCAAACAAACAAACAAAAAAACACCCAATTTGTTTAAGCTACCAACAGTCAGATTATCTGTTTCTTGGAGCTGGAAACATGTTGACAAATCAATATATGACTCAAGGCTTTGCACATGCTGTTCCCTCTTTCTGAAATGCTCTTCCCCCCTCTCCCCAACCTTCACATCTCAGCTCAAGTGCCACTTTCTTGGGGAAGCCTTCTCTAGGCTCCTGGCCAAGTCCAACCCCTTCTGATCCACTCTCACACTCTATCCAATCCCCCGTCCTTTGTAACACCTGTCCTGATGGCAACATTGCATTTGTTTGTGTGCAATGTTGTGACTGTCTTTTCCTGCCCCCATAAGCTCTTAGAACAGGGGCCATATTTATATTTGTTCACTATTGTCTCTACAGTATCTATCACACTCAATATATGTAGAATGAATGAGTGAATGAATGTCACAAAAGGCCCAGTTCGGAGGCATGCATTTATTCAGATTAGATAGAATGGTGCTTAACACGTCATTGCACTTCAATAAACACGTCAATTGAGTAATGAAGGGATGGTTGGGCAATACAGGATGAGAAGGAGCAGGATCTGTGCTCAAGGAGCTTAGAACCCAAGAAAAGAAGCAGACCCAATGTAGAGCACTTTATTGGGGAATGTCACAGCATCTTCAAGTTGCAATGGGAGCTCAGAGAAGCTTGAAGGCTGGGCTGACTAGGGGTGAGGATGTTGGGGACCCCGACCCGCAGAGATCCCCTGGTGTTGCGGATGAAATGAAGACTTCCCAGGCAGCTTGTGCTAGGGGAGAGAAGGCCCGCAAATGTCTGAGAGACAAATGCTCCTATTGCCTTCCTCCAAGGTCTTTGACTGAGTGCAGTCAGCTTAAGGGCATACAGCTTGCAGGTAAAGCTCATCAACCAATGCTGAACAGTGCTGATTACAGAAAACAGATGTTGTTCAGGGATAACAATGGAAGGAATGTTGAAATCTCCCTCAGGTCAGGGTGCATTGGACACAGAGACTTCAGAGGGCCGTAAAATAGGGAGGGTGAGTTCATTTTGAGTTAAAGTTAAAACATCTGCTGCTGGTACAATAAAGCCACCAGGCAAGGTAAAGGAACAGGGCAAGCTTCAAAGGACATAAAGCATTTTCTCATGGCCCGATTCCCACCCGGGCCCACTGGCTATAGCATCGAGGCGCATATGCACCCGGCTTTCCCGGTTTCCCGGGTCTTACAGACTTCGTTTCCTTCCCCTGGCCTGCATGGGGCTCCAAGTCTTGATACTTTCCCAGGGGGACCCCGACATGAGGGCAGCAAGGAAGGTGTAACGTGAGCTGAGTTTTAAGTCACAGATTGCAGGACATAGGTTACACACTGAGGGTCAGGGTGATGTAGGAGGCAAGGAGGTGTGTAGGGGACCACCCTGTGTGGTTTCGAGAAGTGCAGCCCAACCACAAGCTATGCCCCCCAGGAGGCCTATAAGTCTTGACTGGAAGACTGGGAAGGCTGGAGACAGACATGACCTGAAAGCCCATTCAGGGGGTTTCCATGGGAATTGGATTTAAAGAATGAATATTCTGTTTTGATGCTTGCTCTGTTTTTCTCATCTCTTAAGTTAGCTGCAGACCTTGTGTGACATCAAGTACCTGGACGGTGTATGCACTTGATGTCCATATTGTGCCAGGATGCCTAGCGGACTGTGACCCAAATGCTCATTGTGTTCCTTACATTGTTATTAGTGACCAGTGATTGTTCACAGTAATCCAAGCGCTTGAAATTGATTGATGATTTGTGTATTCTGACTCTGTATCCCCTGGTACCCTCATCAGTAAAAGGAGCTTGGAAGGCTTGATCGGGGCTCTTCTCCCCTAGAGAGATCAGCCACCTTTCCTCCTCCCAGAAAAACTACAGTGTTTGGGTGACTTACTCTCTCATCTGCGATCCTGAGACCACAGCTGGACAGTGAGTTTCCACCAAGCCGAGGGCGTTGGGGGCAACCTGCCTTGGTGTTGGCAGTTCTATTCATTGTTGGAGCATGAAGTCCTAGGCAGGACGGGGCTGGGTGCAGCCACGGGGTGAGGTGGGGTGAAGGGATGAGACAGGGAGGGATCTGACTGGTCCTGCAGGCCACGGGGAGCCCCTGGAAGGTTTAGGGTGGGTGGGGACAGGCACAGTAGGTCAGATCACATCCTAGCAGTGGAAGAAAGCTAACTCTGAGTCCCGAAGCTGCCAGCTCTGCCACTGTTATCTACCCTTCAGACTGGGGTGCTTCCGGGGCCTGGGCAGGCCTTCTACACAGTAGCTGTCCTGAAAAACAAACCGGCCCTGTTAACTGAGTCATGTAAACATGTCCTGACCGTTGATCAGGGACTTTGGCACCTACCCCGCAGTTTCTCTACTCCAAGCCAGGTCATAGTGCCAGGTATCTTTCAAATCAAAATGATGATGATGATAATAATAAATAAAAATTAAAACATAAAATAAACTCCACACAGACACGCCTGTCCTCTGGTGTTCCAAGCCCACACCCTCAGTGGCCTTTGGCTACTTTGTTTTTTTTAACCCCAGATGCCTTTCCCAGTGTTCACACCCAGGTCTTTCAGCCCCTGTAACTGCTCCGCCTCCATCCAGTGCTGTCAGAGCCCACCACCTGACCACAGCTTACACCTTTTCTTACTCTAATAGGGGGGTCAGGGACAATTGTCATGTGAACCCAGGACTCCCCACATGTGTCACCAGATCCTCCCCAAAACCAATGACAGGTGGGAGGCTTTAAATAGAAAGCTGGTCAATGCCACTTGATTTTAATCGGCAGTGAGGGGTTCTGGCTCCAACCCTGCATTTGAAATGTAAAAATGTATGATGTGACCCAGCTGTCTGGGACAGGTGAATGGATAAACAAAATATGGTGTCTACAGACAATGAGTGAATATTATTCAGGCTTAAAATGGAATGAAATTGTGACTCACGCTCTGTCAGGGATAAACCTTGAGGACACCGTGCTAAGTGAAATAAGCCAGTCACAAAAGGACGCCCTCCGTGATTTCACTTGGATGACCCAGGCTAGTCAAGGTCATCGAGATGGAAAGGAGAATAGAGGCTGTCTGGGGCTGCGGGAGGGAGACTGAGGCACAGAGGGTCAGCTGGGGATGGTGAAAAGCCCAGGAGGATGGTGGTGATTGCTGCACAACGGTTAGGTGGGAAATTTTACGTTACATGTGTTTTAATACAATTAGACACAATGGATTTAAGAGCATTTGGAATGGATAAGGCACACATGGTTGTGTGCTGGCTGGGGGAAGCCTTGGCTGGCCTGAGCTGCACCCCAGGGCCTGGGAGTTCATCAGGAAGGCAGACCTCACCTCCAGAACAAGACCCAGCACCAGGCAGGGCATTCAGCTACCAAATAAGGAGGTGTGTGAGTTATAAATAACTGTTCAGACTAGCTGGGGCATGCCCTGACCTTAGGAGCCACGGGGACAATTGCTCACTCTGTCTCTTCCTTCCTCCCCAGCCACCTGTCCTACCCAGGCTCCAGCTGCCCCTCCCTCTCACATCTGCCCAATGGCACCTGCAGCTGAAGGCTCTGGGATTGGGCCCTGAGCAGGCTTCTAGAACACACTTCCTGGGTAAGAAGGGACCTCTCCCTATTTTACAGATAAATGAGAGAAGGGCAGGAGATGGAGATGTACCCCAGGTTCCACAGTGACGTGCAGACAGAGCTGGGCAAGGATGCTCTGCGCCTGCCTCTCTCCCCTACTCCACTGCCCCTTTGGTGCCAGGGCCTCTGTGAAGACGGGCAAGAATCTGGAGTGGTGACTGAAATAAATCTCTTCCCCTAGGGGAGGGCGGACATCATCAATTTGCCAGTGAGATGACGAGCTGCTGGGCTGGGCACATAGCACCCAGAGGGGATGATGACTTTGTCTTTTCTTTTCTTGCTGTGTGTGTTTAAACAGAAAAACAGAAGAGTGACCAGAACCAACGTGCACAGTCTAAATGGAAGGGGATCAGGATATGCCACCCCAACGCAGGCCAGTTAGGCATGAAGGTTATTTTGAGCTGAAGGCAGCTGAGAATCAGCAGGGGCAGTGAGTGCTCTCTGCCCCCTCCTCCCTTCCCCTTCCTAGTAGCACCCCCAGTTCCTCTGTGAAGGTGGCCCCTCCTCCCACACCAGGAGGAGGAGAGCCATTCCTCCCTGGAGATGGAGTGTCAGCACCCGATGAGTCTGCTGAACCCTATCTTCCCAGCACAGCCCTATCCCTCAGCAGTCTCCCCCAAACATTTCCTACCCACTTTCCCACAGTGCTATCGGCCCTTGATGCCCCAAACCCCTTTCCTTTGTTTAAATCATGTCTAAGCCCTTGTATTTTTAACCACATTTTAAAAATTGAGATATTCACATACAACAATATGTACAGAGCTTAAGTGGTGTTCAATGAAATTTGAGAATCATGTACGCCCCCGTGATCACCACCAAACTAAGATCCAGAAGACTCTCATCACCCCCAGAATGTCCCTTTGTGCCCTCTTCTAGTGAATTCTTTCATTCTAATACCATAGTTACTCTCTGAAGTCTATGACCATACATTAGTTTTGTCCCCTTGTTGGGGGAGGGGTGTATTTTTACATAAAAGAAATGGCGAGGTATGTAGTGTTTGGCTTCCGGCTTCTTTCACTCAATGAGGTTCCTGGGAAGTAGTATTCCATTGTGTGAACATGCCACGATTTGCTGATCCATTCTTCTCCCTGGATAAAGTTCTCGTTTTTACTGTATTCCAAAGTATCCGTCTTTTGCTTTGTAGTTTGCCCTTTTTATTTTTTAAAGGTTTATTTATTTTTAGAGGGAGGGGAAGGGGGGAAGAAAGGGAGAGAAACATAGATCACTTTCCTCTCTCATGCGCCTCAACCACGGACCAAACCCACAACCCAGGCATGTGTCCTGACTGAGGATCAAACCAGTGACTGAACTGGTGACCTTTCACTTTGTAGGATGACGCCCAGTCCACTGAGCCACACCGATCAGGGCACCCATTTATTATGTCTTGTTAGAGGACTCCTTCCCAACCTTGAGGTCAGAAGATATTCTCCCATATTGTCTTCTAAAGTGTTGGATTTATTTTTTATTGTTTTTTAAATTCGTGTAAGAGTTTATCTGAGCCAAACTGATGCCATATGCTGGGGAGCAAGACCTCAAATGCTCCTTAAAGTATTGAATTTAGCCTTTTACATTTTGATTGTTTTACCAAGTAGCTAAATAGTACTTGACAGGTTCTAACCACTTAAAAACATGCACTAATTTAAACCTCAAACAAACTCTAATTATTACGTCCATTTTACAGATGAGAAAACTGAGGCTGAGACAGCCAGGAACTTGCTGAGAGCCCCACAGCCAGCAGGGACTTCGGACCCAGGCGGTCTCAGGCCTCACAGCTGACAGACTTTGATGGCTCTCTGGAACTACTGGGTGGGCCAAAAGTCCATTACATTTTTTCCATAAAAGACATATTTTCACCAATAACATTATTGACTTGGATATTCTGAGTATGTCAGCTGTCTCCCGCTATTGCCTTCTAGTGGGCAGAGGCCAGGGTGCTGCTCAGCATCTTCCCATGCATGAGACAGCCCCACAGCAAAGAACTATTTGGCCAAAATGTCAATAGAACCAAGAAACTTCACAAACCACTTTTGACACGTCCAATCAGTCACAGCACCTTCTCCATACACTGCACAAATCTTTTCCTGCATTTCAGTTGCATTTTTACCTTTCCTGAAATAATAAAGCATAATACTCTGTTGTGTATCTTCTTCCATCTTCAGTAATAAAATGGCTATACAAAAATTCACCAATTTTTAAAAAGATTTTATTTATTTTTAGAGAGAGGGAAAGGGAGAGGAACATCAATGTGTGGTTGCCTCTCGCTTGCCCTCAGCTGGGGACCTGGCCCCCAACCCAGGCACATGCCCTGACTGGGACTCGAACCAGCCACCCTTTGGTTTGCAGCCAGTGCTCCACCCACTGAGCCACACCAGCCAGAGCAAAAATTCACCAATTTTGATCCTTTTCTTTTAAAGGCACACTGATATGACAGCTGTCACAATACAATCGAACAAAACTCTTTTGAATGAAGTTAAAGACAACTAAGCACTACTAGAGCCATCATACAGAAAAAATGTAACAGATATTTTGGCCAACCCAATAATCTGCACGCAAGACCTGAGGCCGGGGACCCAGTTTCTTCCTTTCCCATATGGGAAACCCCATTTCCCAGGTAACAGTGTGATTCAGGGACGCTCTGAAGCAGCTTCAGAACAAATCATTGTTCTTTCAGGATTAAAAACAAAACCAAGCACCCAGTCCTCCCAACCCTTGGCCCTACAGGTCTTCAAGGGTGGGGGAAGCCTCTCTCTCCCACCGTGGGCCTTGCTCTTCCCTTTCTAATAGGGTGCAAAAGCCCCCAAACGCCCTCTCCCAGCCGCACAGGGGTCAGCATGGGGTTGAACTGGGAAAACGCGTGACCAAGAACTTGGACTTACTCATTCTCATTCAGAAGGATGAGGCTGATTGCCACCTTGGTCTCCTTGTAGGGGACACTGTCTGCTGTGGTAAGATGAGCAGCCGTGTTCTCTGAGGACGTGACCTCAGAAGGGAAGACTGAGTTCCGGGGGTGGCCCGGGGAGGGCGGTTGGCTGGCTTGCCCGGAGCCAAGTTAGAGAAAGGGAGCAGAGAGAGGAAAGACCAGTTTTTAGCAAAGTCCTGTGGGGCCAGCCACACCTTGCAGGGTCCTAAGCCTCCATTTGTCATTTCCACACCTCGGAGGAAGGGCACTAAAGAATGCCTTCGCCATTTTCTGCACTAGTCCTGAAATGGCAAGAAAACACAGTTTAAGCGGAATATATATATAACTGTAGGCTTAGTAGGAAGTACTTTAAGGCTCGCCACTTGTGGAGTGGAAGAAGTTGGCATTTATCCTATAGAAATAGTGGGAATCACCTCGTAAATTACATACATGTCTGGTCACTGTGCTGCACACCTGAAACTAATAGAAAATAATACTGAATATCAACTATAATTGGGAAAAAAAATCTCTATGAAAAGAGCTATATTTCAACAGCATTTAAAAGACCACTTCAGTTTTTAATACTTAATATAGAGTCATATTAAATAAAAGAAAAAGAAATACATGTGTAAATGATGTGTGCCCAATGTTAATATCATTGCACTAGAAATGCGTGGCAACATCCCTGCTGCCCCGGGGCCTGTGGTAACAGATACATAACATAACATGTGTCATGTAAACCGTCTTTAGGATGTGGATTCAGTGGCAATAAGTATATTCACGTTGATGTGCAAACAGCACTGAATTTTGTTTTTATTTTTTATTATTTTATTTCATCCTTTTTCCACTTCTTTTTAAAGATACAATTTTTTTTCTTTTATATTTTATTTATTTTTAGAGAAAGGGGAAGGGAGGGAGAAAAAGAGGGAGAGAAATATCAGTGTGTGGTTGCCTCTCACACGCCCCCAACTGGGCACCTGGCCCCCAATCCAGGCTTGTGCCCTGACAGGAATCGAACTGGCAACCCTTCTGTTCACAGACCAGCATTCGATCCACTGAGCCACACCAGCCAGGGCTCCTTTTTTTTTTAAGACCTATATTTTGACATGGCTAAAAATTGTAGGATGGTGAAGGTCCGGCTCGGTGCAGCATGGCCCTTACCCTGCTTGCCTCCCAGGGGTGGGTGTCCCCGTTTTGCGCTAAGAGGCAGCTTTGGGCTTCATGCTACTTCCTCAGCCCCATCTCCTCACAGAGCAGGGCTTTGCTAGCTTCCAGGGGCCTGTGGTTGCCAGAACTAAGAACATGGGGCTGACGGACCCCATGCTGCTGGGCCAGCCTCGTGGCTGCCCTGGCAAGGGCCCAGGCCTGCTTTGCCCTCTCTGTTCCAGCCCAGAATTTACTTCCTTCCCCGAGACCAGATAACTATGTCAGGGAGGGGAGCAAGCAGCTTCCACCAGAGAACTGAGCTAAACTCCAGGCGCTGGGGCTCTGGGCTCGGTCTGCGGGCCAGGCCCTGCCAGCTGGTCTCTTGGCCTCCTGCCTGGGGCTTGGCCTATCCTGCCACCACCCAGAACCGCACTGGAAAGGCCCTTTCATACCCGTCCAAGGGCCTGGTGAGACACTGAAGGCTGGGTCTGCATGAATCTGGAGCTCTCTGCCAGAGAAACAACTCAGTCCGCATGCCGTCCTTGTCGGTAAGCCAATTAGTCTTATTGTAGAAGGACAATGGGGTTGCGAGGTTTCGTGTCAGGGTTTCACTGTGTGCTCTTAGGATTATGGTTCAGGCGGGGTGGGGTGACGACTGTCAGCTGAGGAGAGGAAGAGGGGCAGGTGAGGAGCCCAGGGTTGATCAAAGGTGAGCTGTTTGCTCTCTGGCTCAGTGCCGGGGAAGCTGGCGCCAGGCCTCCGTGATTGTAGCCAACAAGGTAGAGGTTGGCAGCGGGGCCCCACCCGAGCGCCGGGTGAGGACGAGGTGTGTTCCCTGGACACGTCACACGGAGTGACGTTAATTGGCCTTGACAGGTGCCAGCGGTGAAATGGCCCATCTCACTCGCCATTTGCTTTTACCAACCTTTGGCCAGCCCCTCCCACCCTCCCGAGGCTGGCTCTGAACACAGCTCCTGTCAGCTCGCCATGAAGTCTGAGCTCAGCCTGCCAGACCTGCCCTCCGCTGCGTTTGCCCTGATGGCAATCTCTTCTTAGGAGTTTTGGGGGCTACGCTGTACTGCTTTGGGTTTGCTCTCAAACGTATGCAAGGGAACTAGAGTAATGAGACCTTAAAAACCACAGCAACAACTAAATTCACTGGGCTCGATCGGCTCAAAGGACTGTGGCCTCTCTGCGGCCCCTGGCAAGCTTATACCTGTTTCATTTATGTCTTTATTCTTCAGCTCATTTTAGAAGCCCTTAGTAATGCTGAACTCAGGATGTGCATCCAAAAGCCTAATATCTAAAACTTGGCCCAAACATTACTCTCTATCAATTCAACTGAAGGGAGAGTTTGCATCTAAGAGAGGAAGATCAGTCTAAGACTGAACCCTACAAATGTTTGGAGACATTTAGGGAACTTCCGGCCAATCAAAGGTTCTAGCGCCAGGGAAGTCAAGGTAGATCCCAAGAATCTGCTTTTCAAGCTAGTATCCCAGTTAAATTAGATATAGGTGGTGCCAGTCAGCCCTGAGGAATGTGGGGTGCTCTCTGAGAGGCGCGGCTGGACAGTGACGGAGAGGGCTAGGAGAGAAAGCGGGTGACCTCTGGACACCGTGGGTGGGAATGTAAAATGGTACAGACACTGTGGCAAACAGTTCAATGGTTCCTCAAAAATGTAAATGTAGAAATTACCATATGACCCAGCAATTCGTCTGCTAGGTATATGCCCAAAGAAACTGGAAACAGGTAGTCAGATAAACACGCACATATGCGTTCGTAGGAGCTCTATTCACCACGGCCAAAAGGCGGGAACAGCCTGAATGTCCACAGCCAGATGAACAGATATACAAAGTGTGATATATCTACACCATGAGATACCACTCAGCCATAAAAAGGAATGACGTACTGATAGATGCTCCAACGTGGATGAACCTTGAAACACTATGCTGCCCTGGCCGGAGCAGCTTAGCTGGTTAGAGCATCGTCCCCATATGCCAAGGTTGTGGGTTTGATCCCTGGTCAGGGCACATACAGGAGTCAACCACTGAACGCATAGATAAGTGGAACAACAAATCAATGTCTGTCTCTCTCCCCACTTCCTCTCTCTCTCTCTAAAATCAATAAATAAGAAAAATAAACAAACAAACAAACAAAAAATCACTATGCTGAGTGAAAGAAACCAGGGACAAAAAGGTGACATATTGTGAAATATCCGAAATAGGTAAAGCCTCAGAGATAGCAGAACAGAATGTGGTTGCCAGGGGCTGGAGGGAGGAGGGAGGAGGGCAGCTGCTTGGAGGGCACGAGGTCTCTTTTTGGGGCGATGAAGACATTTTAGTATGTACTAAACGCCACGGAATGGTTCACTTTGAAATTACATGAATCACCCATGGTAAATACAAGGAGAAAAAGGAACGGGGGGTGGGGTGCCAAGGACTGAGGAGTCAGCAGGGTTACCCAGCCCTACCTGGGAAACTGATCCTCTGTGAGACGGGGCGGGGAGGGAGGGAGTCTGTCCTGCATGCCACCCCTCCTGGGGAGCTGTCCGTCCCCGAGACTCTCCAGTGCCCTTTGCTCTGACTTTATTCTCTCCAAGAAACCTTCTGATTGTTAGTGTGGTCTCCGAGGTGGGTGCTTGGTGCTCAGACAATGCATCTGAGATGCTGGGAATGGCTATTGCAAGTCAGGCTGACTCCTTTGGCTTCATGGGGTCTGCATCCATCTCCGATGAGCCTGCTGCCTGCCATGGCAAGTAACACTCAGTCCTGTTGTGTGAATGGTTTCTCTGGTTAGTGAGCACTGAGTCAGAGCCCACTGTGTGCCAGGTATTGGTTTTAGGCTCCGGAAACTCAGCAGTAAACTTGCCAGGACACAGTCACTCATGAAGCTGGCATTTTAATGTTCAGGTAACACAGTGATGCACTCAGCATAGTGATGGGTAAAAAGAAATGCTCACTAAATGGCAGCTGACATCATTAGTCTTTTGAGTAGTAGCAGTGGTAATGCTGCCTCCCCCTCCAGTGCTCTCCCTGTGGCCTGTCTCCAAGACACGTCAACCATGTGGTCCTCACTCCTACCCGTCCCTGTCCACCAGTGCCTCCGATATTCTGTAGCAGTAAAACCCACCCAAGAATCCTGCTCCAGCTGTTTTTCATGACCTTGAGCTTCATTGTGAATTGCGCAGTGATGGACGCTTCTGAACACATACGCGTCCTTCCTGCAAGACATACGCTTCGCATGACCATCCAGACCCTGCCGCCGACGGGGAGCAGGAGTCACAGCTGTACTTTTTCCTCTGGCCTCTCTGACCCGCCCCAGCCTGCTTTCCCACTTTGCAAGTTGTGGGGCATTCGTTAGTGGCCTGAAATGTCCACGGAGTAGGGGGGAGGGACGCGGGGAAGACGGTAGGAGGGGCCTCTGGGTCCCACGGTGTTCGGCTTCCTGAGCTGGGTGCAGGTTACACGGACGTGGTCACCTGGGCAGGCTTGTCAGCCTCTGGGCTCCTGACCTGAGCATTTTCTGTGTGTGTTTTACTTCACGCAAGCATTAAAGTGAAATGGAGCCAAGGTGCTCTTCTCAACGCTCTTTGTGAGGTTAAACACTGGAAATATCCTGCGTGCATGAGAGTAGAGGATTGGTAAAATAACCTGCAATATATCTGTAAATAAAATATGATACAATTCTCAGAAATATTGATAAAATGTATATTTATTCACTTAAAGGTTTAAGTAAACAATATAACATAAAATAAGTTAGAAAAGAAAGTATATTCCAAAATATTAAAAGTGATCATCTCTGGGCAGAATATTGGGTATTAATAAAATTAACTAATCTGAGGAGCTTGTTAGGTACAAATTCCTGAGTCCCCACCCTCAGAGACCCTCACTCAACCTTTCGCCCCAAACCCCAGACCACACACCTACTCAGGTTAATTGTTAGACATAGCTTGGTTCTGACCAGTTTGGGGGCCCTGGGGCCCCGTTGTGAATCTGATGTAAACAATGCATCCTTTCCCCTGAAAAGTACATGGGCACACCAAATCCTGGATGCAGTTTAGAGAGATGGTCTGTGACCCCAGGTAAGAACCCCTGATGTGGAATGAGAAATCAAGGTCTTTTTTTTTTCTTGTTCTTTTTTGCCCTTCGAAGACCCCTTGGTCCCAACTCCCTAACGGCTCAGGACCTCTGCCAGGCAGCACCAGCGGGGCCATTGCGCGATCAGAGGGCATCCCCTTTGTGTGTCTTTGTTGTGACTGCTGGTGCCATCGAGAGGGGCACACAGTGGCGGGTGGGCCGCAGTGGTGGCCCGGAGGCTTCTGCTACCCAGTCTCTTCTTGCCTCCCCACTGGGTCCCTGGCAGGAGGGCAAGCTGCCTGGATGGCTGCACAAGTCTAGTGAAACTGTCCCTCTCTCATGTATACCAATCGCAAAAGTCCCTCCATTTATCCACGTTCCACTTCATTTCTGCTGATGGGGCCCCTACAACAACATGGGGGTGTTTCACACAGTAGGAATGGGAATGGGGTCAAAGGAGTTTTAAGGTGGGCTCTATGATACTTTGTGATCATAAACTTTGGGACCCTAAGAACATTTTATTAACAGACTTCATGATTTCCTCTTCTTGTGTGTACCTCAAAAGTCATTATGGCTCTGGCAGTGGATGCCTTACCGCTTCTAAGAAAAAGAGGCCGTTCAGAAGTCAGGTCCTTGGGGAGTGGGTCGCGTGACAACAATGGCCTTGGCCACTAGGTGGCAGCACTGGCCACTGTGATAGCGCAGCTGGCTGGGCAAGCCCAAGTCCTTGGAGCCCCCATCTGCCTCTTCCACAGAAGGGCCGTCTTGTCCTCACAGGGCTCTGTCCTGGAACCTGTGGGCCCCGCGTCTCTCGGGGTCCCCACAGCCCTCGCCCGAACACCCGCCTCTGTCCCCAGTTCGGCCCAGAGGAGGGCTGCCGGGCAGGATGAGCCAGGGAAAGATGACACAGGGCAGGACAGAGTTTTCTTAGCCCTGGCATTGAAAAAAATAAAAACCCAAACATTTTTATATTATTTAATATCTGATATTAAAAAAAATTAAAAATCCAAAAGCCAACAATCGGAACAATCCATCTGAATGTCGAGGACACGCCTGGTCTCGGGTCCCCGTGCCGGAGCTGTGCTGAAGGAGTGGCACCTGCTGGGCAGCTTTGGGGCCAGGGCCTGGGACAACCCAGCAGTGGCCGGAGTCCACCCTGGCCTTCACCCAGCACACCGGGGACAACCGAGGACCCCATGTTCCCGAAAGGCCACCAGGACTGCGTTTAAAATGTGTGGTTGCTCTAGGAGGAAGTTGTCCTTCGAGTCTGGCTGAGGGTTATTTCTTGTGGAGAAACTTCATTTTATTGCCTAAAAGAAGAAAATGAGAATGTTTCACCAGGCAGACGAAGGAGGCTGAGTGAACCCTGCCCTTTCCACCCCAAGTGCAGTGGGGACAGCCACGGCCGCCCACGCCGGCCCAGAGGGAGCCGCCCCCCGGGGCTCCACCTGGCGCTGCCCCCTGCACGCCTTGTGCTCCCCCCAAGGAAGGGGGATCGTCCTCGGACTTAGGGAGCTTCGAAAGGAAGATGTCAGGGCTGTAGACGCTGCTTCTGAAATGCCGACACAGGCATCTCTGAGTGTGACGGTCCCCGAGGAGCCGAGTGAGGAGCATGCTCCCGCGATGTGGCGGGCAGGCGGTCCCATCCGAGGTGGCATCTGTCCACCCCGGGTGAGGGACAAGCAGGCCCCTTGCAGGTCCTCGTGTGGGCTTTACCGCCTCAGCGCCTCCTCACTGGGCCCGCGCCCGTGTTCCTCTTGTCTGATTTCTCCTTCTCTGCCCTCCCTTTCCCAGCAAGGGCCTAGTTACCAATTCAACTGCAGTCCTTATCATTCCTGTGTTCCCACTTTGCGGGGACGCGGGGAGGCCGGGCCAGCTCTTCACTGCCAGACCCCCTTGTCCGCGTCCGCTCACGGCGCTTCCTGAGCCCAGTGCCCGGAAGACGCGGGAGTGTGGGGGATGGCAGAGAAAGAAGGTGGCAAGCCAGCCCCGAGGCCCAGGGCACCTGGGCGGGGCCTTGGCAGCCTTCGCTGACACCTTGGAGTCAGGTAGAACGGGTTAAAATGCCGTGTTAGCCTGCCCGGCACGGGTCAGAGCGCTCTGCGCTATTTAGGGTCTGGCTCCAGTGGTGGGGGCTGGCCGAGAGCCCCTGGACCGGAGGCTGGTCGGTGGTGGCCACCGAGACCCGCTGGCCTTACCTAGTCCCTTCAGGAACCTGTTGACACCGCTGTGTTCCCCACTGGGGAGTGTCTCCAGGTACTCTTGGGCTCGGACCTCAAACAGACCTGTGGACAAGAGAAACCCCAGCCGTGGGTGTTCCTTCTCTCGGCCCTTCTAAACACATCCGGTTCCCACTGCTACCGAAGAGAGGGCCCCTGCTTCTGAGATGGGCTGCTCCTATAAACATACTCTGAACCATAAGGTTTATTAGAGTTTTTATGACTCTTGCAATTGCTCAACTTTGTAGAATAAACTGTCTTTGGAAAACTGTACAGCCAGCTCCTAAACAAAATCCTATTTTTACTCAACACACACCTTCCAAGTGTCTACACTGTGCCAAGCATGCGGTTTCCAAGATGAACCAGACGGTTCTGGCTCCCAGGAACTCCTGGAGTTTCCCCTTTTCTCGTGCTCTCCCATAAGAGGGACTCTGTCCCTGTGGGGTAGCTTCCTGGGGATCTATTTGTCATCCGTGGACTCGGGAAGGCTGGGCAGGCCACCTCTGAGGGGCCTCCAGCTCTCACCCTGGGGCCTGAGCCTCAGTACTCTGCCTTCATTTCTCTCCAATCTTCGTGGACGGAGGGCTCCTTCCGGGCTGCTTTTAAGCTTTTATGTCTGAACCTCTATCCAGCAGTGACCTGCAAACAGATACTGATGTGCGCCCAGCAGGTCTTGTATTTAAAAGGGCCCTTTCATCGGATGCTGCATGACTCACATGCTCTGATCAGTTTTCGATGGTCTCTGCAGAAGCCACTCACTGTGGCCCGCCTCTGTCTTTACTTTGCAAAGAGCTCTGAGAATGGTTTGCTTCCTTAATTCAGTGCCTGCGATCCCAGCAGCAGAGGACACCGAGGCCTGGGGCCAGCTGCTGCCCCAGGACGGTCCCTGGCCACTGCTTGGCCACTCCCCGGCCACTGCTTGGCCACTCCCCGGTGGTGGGCATCCAGCCGCTGCTCAGGTATGACTCCCCCCTGTGACAGCCTTCACCGACAGTTCTAGTTTGTAGATTCCCAAAAGGGCTTCAATGACGTAAGAGAGAGACGGGAATGACGTCATCCTCTTTTCTCTCTCCCACCTTCATCCCTGGAAGTGTGATGGGGCCCAGCTGACAGGGACAAGGAGAAGCTGGGAGAGAAAAGAACTCCAAGGAGAGGGAGAGTGAGGAGGGGAACGGATGACCCACAAGCCCCCAGGCTGGGGGACGTCACAGCTGTCCTGACTCCCCTGAGCCAGCCCTGCTGGGTGTCAGCCGGTGCCCATGTGGAGCTTAGGGGGTGGGGCCGTCCTCCCCTGTCCCACCCCAGCCACCTCCGGCCTGCGCCATGGTGGAGAAGGGCAGGAAGGGAGGGCAGAAGGGACATGAGGAGGCCCGAGAAAAGGACAGAGGGGCCACAGAGAGAGAAAGGGACGGGTGATCACGAGACTCTCAGCAAGTTGGAAAAAATGGAAGCGGAGAACTTGCCACCAGAGCCTGGGATGCGCTCTGGGAGAGGCGGGAGAAGGGAGGAGAGGGCCCGAGGAGACGGGCGTCAGACAGTTTCTAGCAGCTCAGAGGCGCAAAAATGGACGGTCTCCGCAGGTGGCGGCAGAGCTGCTCTGTCTGTGCCCAGGCCCTGGGGCCATTCTCCCTGCTCACCAGCCACTGGGGGCTGGGCCCCTCCAGCTGCCTTGCCCCACCGTGGCAGACGGCCCCTAACCTTTGGCATCCTGCCGACGCAGCTCCCGCTCCTGGATGAAGCCCCGGAACATCTGGGTCTCCATGAACACCTCCAGGAAGCGGCGGAGGCTCTTGGAGGAGACGGCTTTGCGGAAGGCCTCGCGCTGCAGGGTCCTCTCCTCACGCTCGCCCGCCGTCAGGAACAAGGAGTAATGGCCCACGACCTCCACGAAGAAGCGGACGAAGGCTTCAGACACCACCTCATTCAAGGGGCTGGACTCAGGGCCTGAGCAAAGGTGGGGGGGATGGGCCAGGCAGGTGAGGGTTAGAACCTCTGAGACAAGCTAATTAGTAATACAAGTAACTGAGCTCTGTCGATGGAAATTTGTGATGATCCATAAAAAGGTTAATCCAAAGGTATTCATTTATTTCTTTCCTCCCTTTAAACAGATATTTTAGGGCCAAAATGGGGGAGGTGGGAGAGCTTTTCCCACAGCTCATTGCTACAATGAGACCCAGATGAATGGGCCAAGCACCCAGTTTCTCTCCTTGCATGTCCCTCCTGTTCATTTCCTTACGCAACCCACCGCCCAGGGGAGCCATGGCCTTGTCCACCAGCTCCCTGACTAACGATGGAAGAGGGGGATGTGGTCTGGGAGGCTGCTGAGCAATTACCATGCTTGCCATCGAGGGGCCCTTCATCCGGGTCACAGGCCAGGTCGTTCCTCTGGTCCAGAACGTGTTCCAGGGCTACCTGCAGCTTCCGGGGCAGAATGGAATCCTCATCATCCATCTGTAAAGCAGAAAAAACAGGGAGGCCATTGCCCTCGTGCTTCTGGAGATGGTGGCCGCGTCCCAGCCGGCCGGATGCACCGGGCACCCCGCAGGGCAGGCCTGTGCAGTCTGTTAGTGGAAGGAACCTGACTTAGAGTCAGAGATCAGAGGCTTGAATCTCAGTTCCACTTTTTACGAACTGTGTGAGCCTCAGTTTTCCCTTTGTACCTCATCACGAGGATTAAATGCAGTAGGTAAGATCGATGAAATTGAGGACACAAATAAATGAAAAGGTATCCTGTGTTCATGGACAGGAAGAATTTATGTTGTTAAAATGTTCATGCTGCCTAAAGTGAGCTACAGAGTCAATGCAATGGCTATCAAAATTCCAATGGCATTTTTCACAGAAATAGAAAAAGCAATCCTAAAATTCATATGGATCCACAAGAGACCTTAAACAGACAAAGCAATCCTGAGAAAGAAGAACGAAGCTGGTGGCATCAGAAGTCCTGATTCCAAACTTAATTACAAGAGAAAGTCATCAAAACAGTATGGTACTGGCATAAAAACAGATACATAAACCAGGGAAACAGAATCAATAGTCCAGAAATAAATCTACACATATCTGGTCAGCTAATAGTTCACAAGGGAGCCAAGAATACTCAATGGCAAAATCACAGTCTCTTTAATAAATGGCACAGGGGAAACTGGATAGTCACATGTAAAGGAATGAAGTTGGACCCCCATCTTACACCACTCACAAAACTGAACTCAAAATGCATGAGGGCTTAAATGTAAGACCAGAAACTATAAAACTGCTAGAAGAAAACATAGGGAAAAAGCTCCCGGACATTGGTCTTGACAAGGACTTTTAAAAACTTGCGTTTTTCCAGAGAAGACATCTGAGTGGCCAAGAGGTACATGAAAAGATGCTCAGCATCACTAACCATCAGGGAAGTGCTAATCAATACCACAATGACATATCACTTCACACCTGTCAGAATAGCTACCATCAACAAGACAAGAGATAATAAGCGTTGGTGGGAATGTAAATTGGTGTAGCTTGTGAGAAAATAGTATGCAGGTTCCTCAAAAAATTAAGAATAGGACTATCATAGGATCTAGGAATCCCTCCTCTGGGTACTTATCCAAAGGAAATGAAATCACTGTCTTAAAGAGATAGCTGCCCCCTGTGTTCATTGCAGCATTATTCACAGTAGCCAAGACATGGAAGCAACCTGCATGTCCATTGATGGATGAGTGGATATAGAAAAGGTCACAGACACAGACACACATGCACGCACACACAGGGGAATATTATTTAGCCGTAAAAAAGAAAATCCTACCTTTGTGTCAACATGGATGAAGCTGGAGGGCTTTATGCTAAGAGAAATAAATCAGATAAAGACAGACAAATACTGCATGCTCTCACTCACATTTGGAATCTACAAAAGCCCAACTCACGAGAAACAGAGCGGGATGGTGATGGCTAGAGGCTGGGACTGTGGGACACGCTGGTCAAAAGGCACAAACTTCCGGCTCTAAGGTGAGTAAATTCTGGGGATCTAATGTACAGTGTGGTGACTGAAGTCAACAACACTGTACTACACCCTTGGAAATTATTGAGAGAGTAGCTCTTAAACGTTAACAGCACACACATGAAAAAGGTAGTTATGTGAGGCAAAGGCCGTGTTAACTCAACCTGTTGTGGTAATCACTGCCCAACAGACACATGTATCAATCTGTCACGGTGTGCACTTGAAGCTTACGTATATTTTTGTTTTGTTTTTAAGGTTATGTATGTTATATGTCAATAACATCTCAATAAAGCTGGGGAACAATATCAAATGCTATACAATGGCCTTGTGAAAGTGCTTGGAACTTAGTGGCTACTCAAGAAATGTTTCCCACTGCCCCTCCCCCAAAGGGTGGCTCATGCTGACCAGGGTTCTCTGGCCTGTGGACCAAAGCTGGCTTTCTGATCTGGGCCTCAGCGCAGGAGAGCCTCGGGGAAGGGCCTACCTGGGGGGGTCACTGGGAAATGAAAGTGAGCGGAACTAATGATAAAAAATGGCATTAACATGACAGAACTTCCCAACCTTGCGGCAACTCCAAGTTTAAAGGCCATCCAGTAGAATGCCCTAAAGCCTTTCTGTAATGCTTTGCAAGATCTGGTAGGAGTCTGACCTCTGGCAAATGATAATGAGAAAATAATAATGTATTACTTTCTCTAATAATGAAGGTAGTTTATAATCATTATGGAAAATACATGAAAGTTTGGAAACAATTTAACATCACTCATAATCTGTCTCCCTTTCAGTCACCCACAACCAGCATCAATGTTTTGGTGAGTTTTCCTTTCCAACTTTTTTAGAGGTATGTATTTTATACACACACTCACACACACACACACACACATATATATTCACTCGATCTTTTTCTCTCCTTTTTTAGAAAATAAGGTGAGCAAAACATGTTTATAGTTTTGCATCCCGATTTTTCCCATTTAATATTATATCCTAAATGTTCTCAAATATATTTTTTAAAGATTTCTTCCATTTTTTAGAGAGAGGGGAAGGGAGAGAGAAAGTGAGGAAGAGAAACATCAATTGGTTGCCTCTCCCATGCCCCTAACCGGGAACCTGACCTGCAACCCAGGCATGTGCTCTGACCAGGAATCGAATTGGCAAAGTTTTGGTTCACAGACCAGTGGTCAACCCACCGAGCCACACTAGCCAGGGCTCAAATGTTCTTTACAAGCATGTTGAAAAAAAAGACAAGAGTCTATAGTTAGAACCTATACAAAGATTCTCATCGTTAGCAAACTATTTGCCGAACCCATCCTCTTCGGCCTCAGTCGAGCCCCGGCCGGGGATCACCCAGCCCCACCAGCCTGTGTGCAACCCCAGACCCACCGAGGAGCCTTCCCAGAGCCGGAAAGCTGAGCCCCAGACACCGAGGAGGTAAGAGCAGAGGGCGCAGCGAGTCCACGCTGGCCTCCTCACTCACCTGTCTGAGGAAGCGACTGTTGACGAGGTCGACCACAAGAACCTGCAAGGCGAGGAGAGGGGACTGTTCCTGTCACCAGCTTCTGGGATATACCCGTGGGCTCTTAGCCCTCTTCCTTCTGGACACCCAGAGAGGCTGGGGGCGGGGGTTGGGGGGGAGTGGGCTCTTTGTGGTTTCCTGGTGTTGCCACTGTAGCCACAAGCGACGAAGAGGGCAGCGGGGGCCGGGGCTGTCCTGAATCGCATGCTTTCAGCACTGACGCCGCAGGCTGGAACATACGTGTGCCACAGCTGGACGCCCTGCCCGGTTCCCGACGGGGTGGGGCAGAGCCTCTCAGCCGGCTTTTTCAGTGCATGGGTTTACTGGGGTGGGCCAAAGGGGCTAGAGGCCCCCACTTGTTCCTCCTCCACTTGACTCTGCCTCTCTGCACCCAGGGGCTCTCTCTCCTTCCTCCCAGATGCCCACCTGGCCCTGTCATTTCTCTTTCTGGGAGAGGAGGGGGGCCACCTGGAGAGTAACGGCAGCTGCCGGTGCCGTGCGTCCCTAGTCGAGGCTTTGGGATACAGCGCCGTCCCCTCCCAGGGCCAAGACCAGGTGGCACAGTGCTTTGCCTGTAGGACTCTGAGAGGGAGACCTTCCCTTGGCCCCAGCAGAGGCCCCTGGCTGGGAGGGAGGAAGAGCAGGGGCCCGGACGGCCACCAGGCTTCCACAAAGAGCTGACACATGGGCTCTAACACATCCCAGGGCCCCTTCCCAGGAGTGGAGGACCTTCCTTCTTCCTTCCCGAACACCCTCTGGGATTGAACTGAGCCATGTTAGGGATCACGGCTCACAAACCTGCCCTCAAAGACCTCAGCCTGCTGGTTAATATTAATGAGATTTGAGGACTACCCGGGCAATTAGAGGAGCCACATCTGGGGACCCAGGTTGAATTTCAGGGCCAGGTGTCCCCCCGGGTGTGCAGAAGTGGATGGCATCACTTAAGTCTGGGTGGCTTCCTCTCTGACTGCGGGAAGTGCTCAGCACAGGGGACAGGGGCTCTTTCCAGGAAGGGGCGGGGACTAAATTAGCACAGAGATGCCAAGAAGAGCTTTTCCCACCTGGATGCAAACCTGAAAACCTGGAACCCGATCATTAAATGCATTTTGGTGGCTGCCTTTATAGTGATATGAAAAAGGACCCATTTGCAGACTTGGCGGGGCGCTATCTCATAGACAAAGCTGGGGTCCCCACGCTCCCCTGACACTGTTTATTATAGTCTTAGCCAGGACGTCCCCTCTGCCCCCCATGGGAAGGGAGCAGGGACCTCCCCTAGGCAGCACCTGCCCTCTGTCCTCTGCCCCCGGACCCCCACGGGAAGGGAACGGGACCTCCAAGGAGCTCACCTCTTCCAGGGGCAGCTCCCTGAGCAGCGGCAGCGAGCTGGTGAGCAGCCCGACGAGGAAGGGTGTCGGTGAGCACACGATGTCCACCATGGCAGGCGGCAGCACGGGGATGTAGGTGTGCTGCCAGGTGAAGGGGTAGGTGATGGCCACCAGCGCGTGGCAGCACTTGGACAGCGTGCTGCAGCGGGGAGAGAAGGGGACGAGGGCCGCTCACGGGGGGGCCGGAGAGAAATGCTTGCCCGCCATCCCAAAGGCATGTTGGGGACAGAAGGCGTCACGCACGTGTTGGGTGTGCCATGTAACAGAGCCCTGACACGGGTTATTCCAGGCACACGCGGACTCCGTGAGACTTTGAGACAAGCTTAATGCCCTGGCTAATTTTCCCAAGCGGCCTGCATACATGAGGGCCTCTCTCTTGTATGGTGTAGATGCAATCATTCACTGCCACCCCAGTCCCCACACCCTCCTTCCAAACCACACCCAGAGTGACTAAGGCCTGTCTTCTCATGGATGTATTGAAGGTGAGTTATATTATTTTTTCAAAAAATATTTAATTTATTTATTTGTAGAGAGAGGGTGAGGGAGAAAAAGAGGGAGAGAAACATTGACGTGTGAGAGACATGGATTAATTGCCTCTTGTACAGCCCCAGCTGGGGACCTGGCCTGCAACCAAGGTATGTGCCCTGACCGGGAATCGAACCGGTGACCTTTCACTTCAGGGCCGAAGATGCGTTATATTCTAACAGGAGCCTTTTCTTTGTTCTCACGCACACATTCTCGCAGCCAAGCTGTACACCTCGCTGCAGTCAAGGAAAACCGGGAACTCCCAGCGTACTCACAGGGCAGCGGTCAACTGCAGGCGACTGTTCTGTGAAAGCGAAACTCTAGGGCCAGCAGCCCCCGGCCCAGGGTTCTAAACTTCAAGAAATAACGGGAGCCTCTCCGTCTCCCGCTCTCTTTCTAAAATGCTTATGTTACATCTGTATTTTCTGAGAATTGCTTCTTTTTCTTTCTCAATTACAGGGAGTCTCTCTGAAAGAATAATGACCCTATTGTAGCGTTTTGTTGGCAAGCGCCGGGCCTTATTAATCACTCTCCACACTGCTCTGCCCAGGGCCTGGGCTGGGTTCCTGCTCAGTTTACTCAGTGAATGGGGGGATTATTCGGGATTATCGCCTGGAAGGTCGATCCTACTGTGGCAGGACAGTGAGGACGGGCGGCCAGCCTCCCAAGGTGAGTGACAGCCGACTTTCTCGTCTTCCTGGCAGTCATTCCCTGTTGCCGGTGAGCCTGCTTCCGGCAGCCCTCTCTCCTCTCACTCTCGGGTGCTGCTTCTAGGAGCCGTGAGAAGTATGTGGAGCATGGGAGTGAGTAACAGCCAGGGTCCGGCGGGGTCTCCTGTGCGTGGGCCGTGTCCTCCGAGGGCGCAGGCCCTGGAGCCAGCGTTCCACCTGCTGGGCCGCCTGTCGGCCTTTGCCTGGCTTCTCAGCTGTGCTTTGCTCGGTTGAAGCCGGAGGAAGCTGAACTCTGGGTACGTGGCTGCTCCTGGACTGGGTCCCCACGAGGCCAGGCAGCTATATTCTCCTTGTCATCAAACCTTCCTGAGCCCACTAAAAAAAAAATCACGCGGTGCTGGCTTACTTAAGAAGAACAGAGGTGACTAAAACATGCTGGCTAGTGAGTGAAATCAGCCAGACAGGAAAAGACAAATGTGAGATCCCATGTACACGGAGGGACTCAGGGTAGAGACGGGAAGTAGAAGAGGGGTCACGCGGGGCAGGGGAAGGGAGAATGCGGTTGATGGGTCCAGAGTTTCAGATTGAGATGAAGAAAAGGCCCTAGAAATGGACATTCGTGGTGGCTGCAGAGATTGTGAATGTACTTAATGCCACTGAATTGTATGCTTAAAAATGATTAATGTGCACAATAACTCTCGGCCTTCTGGTCAAGATGGAGGCCTAGACTGACAGGCTCCGTCTCCCTCCACAATTAAGAAGGAATACAACTACCGCAAAACCAGGAATAACCAGAAGTTTCAGAAAATAAATGGAAGTCCAACGTATGAAGTTATAAAGAAGTGGCGCTCGTCCAGATGGGTAGGAGGGGTGAAGCCTGGGGAGGAGAGGTCAAGCTGTGCTGGCAGCAGCAGCAGCAGCAGCAGCGATGGCGGCGGGACAGCGGTAAGCACAGACACCTGTATTTAAGGGGAGGTGAGAAGCACCTGGGGAGCACCCCTGGCTGCAGACCAGTGCCGTCAGCTTGCGATTCCAATGCTGGGGAAGGCAGACCCCCATTGCCTCAGACTGTGAGGGCCAGAGGGCGTGGGGAAGTAGGAGGAGGCTCCTAGTCTCTCAGCAGAGAGTGAACGGCAGGAATCCATCTTGGACCCCCACCCCCACAGAAAACGCCACAGCGTGGTGAGAAGGGTCGCCTGGTTGTGACGAGTGCATGGGGCTCCACCCCCTAAAGCGTAGGAGGTGTGACAGCCCAGCCCAGGAAGCAAAGGTAAACACAAAACTGTCAGGATGGCACAGGTCATGATAGAGATCCCAGTGATGCAGCTGACCAGACAGCAAATATCTAATCTAATGGACCAGCAGATAGGAAATCTTTCTGAGGCTCAGTTCAGAGCTTTGGTTATAAAAATGCTTACAGACCTAACAGTAGATCTTAAACAAGATGGGGAAGGAATGAAGGCTAGTCCTCCTGAAGTGAACAAAAACACATATGAAACTAGTGGTGAGGGAAAGAAAACCAGGGATCAAATCAACAAATCGGAACATAGGGAAGGAACAAACAGTCAACCAGTGCAGAAAGAGGAAATGAGAAGTGAGGAAAACGAGGAGAGGCTCAGAAACCTATGGGAAAGCTATAAGTGGGCCAACATCCGAATCATAAGGTGGCCAGAAGGTGAAGAAGAACTAGAAATTGAAAAATTATGTGAAAAAATAATGAAGCAGAACTTCCCAAACTTGGGGAAGGAAATAGACTTACAGGTCCAGGAAGCACAGAGAGTTCCAAAAAAACTGGACACCAGGGAGAACCACACCAAGACACATTATAATCAAAATGTCAAAAATTAAGGACAAAGAGAGAAGCTTAAAAGCAGCAAGAGAGAAGAAGAGAATTCTGTACAAAGGGGTCCCAATGAGACTCTCAGCTGATTTCTCAAAAGAAACTCTGCAGGCAAGAAGGGACTGGCAAGAAATATTCAAAGTAATGAAAAGCAAAAAACCTACAACGATGATTAATCTCTCCAGCAAAGCTGTCATTCAGAATAGAAGGGCAGAGAAAGTGCTTCCAGGACAAAGTAAAACTGAAGGAGTTCATCAGATCCGAACCACTGTTATATGAAATGTTAAAGGGACTTGTTTAGGAGAAAGAGGATCAAAACTATGAATGTTAAAATGAAAACTCTATCACAACAACCAACAACAGAAGCCAGGGAACTGAAACAAAAGCAAACTAAGTAGGCAACGAGAGTGGGAAAAGAATTATTGGTATGGGAAACATTGGGGGGATTCAGTAGGGAGGGGAAGGGGGGAAGGGAGGGAGACGGTGCAGGAATTAGGAAGCATAGTAGGAGGGAGTGGAGTAGACAGAAAGATGTTGAGAAGAACTATATGCACAACCAATGGGCATGGACTAAGGGGGGGGGGACGATTGGAGGGAGGGGGGCTCACTGGGTGGAGGGGAACAAAGGGAAAAGAAATTGGGACAACTCTAACAGCATAATCAATAAAGCATATTTAAAAAATGATTGATGTGGTAAATTTTATGTTATGCGTAAAAAATATTCACTAAGCTTCCATGCGAGTTCCTCTGAATCGAGCAACCCCCACACCCCCAAAACATCCTCAAACATGCATTAGCCCTCTACTTCATCCCATCCACATTGGGGGTTCCTAACGCCAATAAGGGTAACGTGGAATCTGTTTATTTACTGGTGTGAGTCTCCTAACTGTCCCCTACCTTTGCAAATAATCATTTTCATGATACTCCCTGGAGTCGGGAAATACTGCGGAGTAGCACAGCATCCAGATGTTTCAATGATATTTAGCCCTTGTCTTTTCTTTTAAATAATCAGCCCCTAAATTAGAAAGATGCTACCCCAATATTTCGTTCTTATCACTACAACACCTTCTTTATTAAAGCTGAGTAGAGAGTGAGACAGAAAATCTAATTAGGACTTCTATCAAGGAGAGTAACATCAACAACTCAGCCACCAGCTCACGGTGAAATGACTCCTGTCCTTCAAAGATAATCTCTCCAAGCTGAAACACTTTCTCCCCCGAAGGCACCACTTTCTCCCAGATAGTCAAGAATATTACTACTTCTAGTAAATCGCTTAGCATTCGTGTTTAGGTTCCTTGATGTATAGATAACTGGATGTGTAGCATCTACTTTGTTTTCTGATTTTAGAGCTTATCTGTGTTCAGGGGCGGCCAGTGGACAAAGCTCACCTGCTCATGCACTGCAGTTGTGGGGCCCCGGCTTAGAAAACAAGGAGTTAAAATGTAAATGAGAAAAGAAATATAAATGAGAAGAGGAGTGTCCAGAGCAGGCTTTTTCAGACTAGACTTTACAGCCCATTTTAGAGAGTCCCGAAATACTTTTAGTGGGTTATAATTAGCACTACAAACAACAACAAAAAGAACAGAATAAAAATAAGAGAGGTCCCTGCATTTCTTTCCATTGTACACGACAGCCTGAGTCCCTGTGCGCTGCACGTGCCGAGTCGGAATGTAAACTGTATTCCACTCTGTAGACCAGACCGCAGTAGCCAGTGATGTGCACCAGTGAACTGAGGGTGGAGAAAGGTGGAGAGCGAAGGCTGAGTTGGAACTTTGATATGTTACATGTTTTACCGGGATGTTGGCTTTCATTTCTAAGGGACTAGGGGGAGTCCCTTAAAAGACCTCTAGAAAGAATTCCCTGAATGAAGAAGTGTTTTGTATTAAACCCATCTCTTTTTAGAGCATGTATGTTATAAGTTCCTGAATATTGCTTGGAGAAAGAAGTGGATCATGTGACAGTCTAGGGAGTAGACGCTGTCACCTGTGGTCCCGGTCACCAGTCTTTGAAACTCTCACCTGAGTCAACTCACTGAGAGAATAAAAAGGCAGAACTCATGGCTGTGTCCTTTTGCATTTCAGAGTTGTGGCTTAAGACCTATCGATTCCAGGGAAGGCAGAGAACCACAGAATGTTTGGCCTAGGAGCAATCTCAGAGACTGAGGTCACCTTCCTTGAATTTTATAGCTAAAGAAGCTGAGGCTAAGCCAGGGCCCAGTCCCCTTGGAATTCAGGTGGGGGCAGGGCAGGAGAAGAACCCTGCAAGGCAGGAGCAAGTGAAAGAGATGCAGAAAGAAGGACGGAGCCAGAAGAGGCACTGCCAGAGCCTTTGAGTTTTCCTCAATCACCACAATAGAACAATAAAGCTGCTTGACTTTTTTCCCAAAGAAAAGGCCGCATGCCCTTTTGCTTTCTTGGGGCCTCCTCCCTAGAAGGAGAAAGTATAATTGGACACTCCCTTTTCTCTGCTGCGACAGGACAGCACGTGGGGGGGGGGTTGTCTCCCGGTTGAAGCCCTACGCTGCCCTGCTGTGCTGGGAGGCCTCCAGAGGGCAGGAGGCGCCTAGAGGGTGGGGGACCCCCGGACAGCAGCGGGGAGGCCCCCAGGGGGCGGCAGGGAGCCTCTGGTTCCGCTGCAGTGAGTATGAACCAACGGGATGACAAAGACAGCTGGAACTAGTTTTTTTTAAAAAACGGTAAGCAATGCCAGTGCCATAGGGTGGATAAATACACGCTATGGAAAGAAAGATAAAACTCATTCCAGTCACTGCAATGCAGGGAGCTAAAGGACAACTGTATTCAACTGTAACAGGGACAAATAACGACAATTGAACTGGGTGGCCTGCCAGCCAGGTAGGCGGGTGTTGCCACTGTTGACTATTTGCCCTGACAAGTGGCTCTGGTTGGTTTGTTTTCTGAAGGAGGCCGAGCCTGCTGCGGCTGGATGCAAGTGTCTGCACACCCGGCTGTCACGAACCCCTTGCCGGCCTGCGCACACGGAGCCCAGGGGGCCAGGACGTGACAGGTGGGCCGGACCGAGGAGCGGCCCGTGCCCCTTGCTCTCCAGTCCACATTACTAGTCTTTAAAAAAGGCCTCTTGGAACACTAGAAGGAAAGGTCAAATTCTGCAGATAATCAGTTGGCGGCAGCCT
Source organism: Furipterus horrens (assembly GCF_987537825.1). Lineage (NCBI taxonomy): Eukaryota > Metazoa > Chordata > Mammalia > Chiroptera > Furipteridae > Furipterus > Furipterus horrens. The sequence goes on from NW_028327179.1 coordinate 94,573,877, forward strand.
CTCCCCAAAAATAAGTGGTAGAGGAGAAAAGAGGGGCTATTTTAAGTGCAGCTAAAGTGTTTTTCTCAATCCCTGCTGCAAATACTAATGAATTTTATTCCCCGACTTATGAAAGCTGGAGGAGCCTTCCCTGGGGGTGGGCGGAGACCACTGCTAGGACTGGCGGTTTCCTAGGAATGTGCGAAGTCTCTGGTCTTAGGGATGCTCAGGGTGACTGTCTGTGCATGCCTGCTGCACAGCCTCACGGAGCATCTGCTGGCTGGAGGGCAGGTGGGGTTGTTGAAAAAGGGCCCGGGAAGAGAGCTGGGCAGCTGGCTCGCATTACAGTGGGGGTGGAGGGAAGGAACACCAGCCACGAAGCTGTGATCAATTTGTCCAGAAGTGGGGGAGGGAGATGAGATGCTCCAGTGGGAGTCTGGCTGGGACACAGGGTTCAAAGCCGGGCACAGGTGAGAAGGATCGGGTCCCAGAATGCTTTGCTGTTTGGTGGTGGTTCCTGAGGACTGAAGGAGGGCAAAGACATCAGGATGCACTTGGTGTGCTAGAGTTCCCCTGTATAAGACGCTTCCATTCTGTGCTACTCCGTCCCTGTGCCACATATGTGGGGTTGCTAAGCTCACAGCCTTCCAACTCACCTAGGAACCAGTAAGAATCGCGCACAGAGCCTCGTCTCAGGTGCCACCACAAGAGTAACTGACGAGGTTCCTGAGGTAGACAGACACCCCAGGAATTTGAAGGATGCTCCCATCAGCATCCTTTAGCCTCCCAAGCAAAGCATCTTTTCTGCTAATGCATCGTTCCCAGGAACAGGAGTGACAGGTAGACTGTGGTCTGGCCTGGTGCCTGGTGAGATCTAATGGGAGGTGGGTGTCACCATGCAGTGGCTGCCATATTGCCATTCCTGTACTTTCAAACCCTGAAGTAATGTGTCACCGAGTTTAAAAAGAACATAGACTGGATCGCAAGAAGACTGTGTGATTTCAGGTAAAGCCCTCAACTTTTCCAGTCCTCAGATTTCTCTTCCGTAAAATAAGGAAAGTGGACTAGATCATTTCCAATATCCATCCAGCTTTAATGTCCATAAACCACGAATCTAAGAGAAAGCCAGGAGGAGAAAATAGCTGAAATTGGAAAGAAGCAAGGCTTGTCCTCGGAAGGTCCTTCTAGGGCTCGTTAGCAAAGACAGGACCAAAGAGCAACGGAGCTGCCGCAGTAACCCCCACAAGATTACAGCACAGAGCCAGAGCTGCCTGGGAGGCCCCTGACTCAGAGGGAACCAGATTAAGTGTCCAGCCCAAGACCAGAGCGGAAGACAATAATCTGTGGCTACGCTATTCTCTACCCATTGCCCCAAATGTTACCTTCTTGGTGTTCATGGCCAAAAACAGGTAGTTAACACTTAATGTTCAATCAGACGGATGCTATTGTGTTATTACAATTGCACTTATGTAGGACTTCTGCGAATTACATGTGCAGCGGCTGGTAAAAATAGGCTGACGGTTGTCCGTATGGGAAAAGGCATGCGGGCTATCGTGACGAGAGCTTTCTTAGCTGCGTTTCGCACTCACAACGGTAACCTGACTTTGCCCACCCCTGTGTGTATGTCAGACTGTCAGCCTCCGAGGCCCTCTGAAGTGGTGTTTTGGATGCCAGACCACCAAGGTGGCAGCTCCTCACACTTTCAGGTGGGCCTTGAGCAAACTCACCTGCCTGGGAGGGGGTGGGCTCACCCACGGAACTTCTTTCTGAGACAGCAAACATTACTGGGTGCAGCTGACTCTAGACAGGACACGGGACCCCATGTGAGCTTACAGAAACTGATGAAAAATGAATTGAAACAGCTACATGCGCACTTATCTGGGTAGTTACCCACATGTTCAAGGCAAGGTTCCAACTCCGGGGTTGTCAAGATTTGACACAGACTTATCACTAGCGAGCAGTCTGTCATTCAGCTTCCAGCGTGACTGCACTATAAGAAAGTCAATTCCTTGAATATGAAAAATTCTGTCGCAGCTCTGTCTGTCTGTCTGTCTGTCTTTCTCTCTCTCTGGAGCACCGCCTTTCCCTTGCACCCCCCTCGTCTCCCCCCACCGGCACGTTACCTTTACCCTTCAAGGTCCTCCTCAGCTCCAAGGGCCCCTCTTCTGCTTCTGTAACCTGTTTCCTGAGCCCACGCAGTCCGGCTGGCTCACTTCTCCTACCTCTGTGACTTTCTAAATAAACTTTCACTTGTATTAAAACAACAACAACAACAAAAAACCGAAAAACCTCTCTCCCATCTAAAACTTTTGTACAAATTTGTTCATGTGCAGCTATGACTTTATTCTTCGGCCTTGTCTATAGATGTAGCTGGAACTTTGGGAAGGGAAGTTAATAAACTAACAAACAAAGTGTTTCTCATCAGGGAAATGAAGAAAGGGGTATCGGGAAATATTTATTTGGGTTGTTATGACAACAGAACCAGCCATCAAGACAACATCCTTTCTTCTCCCTCTGTCAGATTTTGGCCTGACAGAGCTTAAGAGACACTCAATGTCCATCCTCAAGATGAAACAGCAAAAATGGCCGTCTGAATTTGACAGGTTTTTGGCTCCACTGAAAACCCTTCTAGAACTTGTACAGTACTCGCCAAACTCTCGGCTACTTCCTCTTGCAGGGGTGGCAGGCGCCCTGACGGGGATGATGATGAGTGGATGACTCGTGTGGCAGGGGACGGTGCCGGAGGATGGGACGACCAGCCTACAGCCGGCTGACACCTGCCCTGGGAGGTCACAGGGCCACTCGCTGAGCGTGTGGCATGCCCTGCTCTCGTGCACTGCCCTCTGCTATTGAGAAGCTCAGGGCTACGCATGGCAATCAGAAGAACGAGGCACCCTGCTTCCACTGCTGGCGGCACAGGGCTAGAATCGGGGCCCGTGCCGCGGACGGAGACCTGTGCCGAGGAGACGGGGTGAAGGCGCCAGCACGAACCCATGCGGAAGGCTTCCTTCATAGGTTTTTCTAGGTCAGACAACTGGCAGCCAGCCACTGCCTCCCAAGTCCTGTGGGTCATGGCCTGGCCAGAGACTCGTTGGTTTCCTACAGCTCTTTTCCCATAAGCCAGATGGAGCCAGGTGTCTGCTGATTCCTCCCGGAGCAACCCTGTTAGGTGGGAGGCTGGGTGCTGGCTCTCCTGATCTGGAACCTCATATACGTGAAGCTTTTGGGTAGAGTCTCTGGCTCCGATCATTAGCTAAGTCACTGTCTACAGGTGAGCCAGACTTCCCTGGACTGGCTAACTTGGCCTGTAAGGGGAGGGAGCACCACTGAGGGTCAGAGAGACCCCCAAAGGAAGGCTAACGGAGGCCCCTGGAAGTATGTAGTTAATGCTGCAAGAGCTGCTGGAGAATGTGCCCTGACTTCTGAGCACAGCCTAGGGCAAGGCCTGGGGGGCCGCCTCTGTCTAAGGACACTGTGAGGGAGGCCACCATGGGTAGGCTGAAGAAGGGCACTAGGTGTGCATTTTGCCCTCAGCATCTCACCAGCGCGGAAGCAGGCAGCAGTGGCAGCGGCAGCGACATGCTATCCAGATGACTTTGTTTTTTTATCTTCACCCGAGGACATACGTATTGATTTTAGAGAGAGAAGAAGGGAAGGAGGGAGGGAGAGAAACATCGCTCGCTTGCCTCTCATACGCCCCCTGATTGGGGACCAAAGTGCAACATAGTTATGTGCACTCACCAGGAATTGAACCCTGACCCTTTGGTTTATGGGGCGACGCTCTAACCCACTGCGCCACACTGTTCAGGGCCCAGATGACTTCTAATGCACCCAACCAGCTGGGAGAAAAGTGAGCGTATGGAGGGTGGGAGGGAGACAGGTCTGCCTTTCCTGCTGCTCAGAATCACAGGGCGTTTGCGCCGAGGGACTGTGCAGGACTTGTGCAGCCCACGTCCCCGTTTCACAGCTGGGCAGAGGCGGTCGCCCCCTGGGACACTTTAGGAAGCACAGGAAGTCTTAGGGGGTGGGGCCTGGATCAGACAGCACGGATGGGAGTACTTAGCAGGTTCTGGGCCAGGGTGTCTGGGAGGACAGGCACAAGGAGCTCAGTCCCAGGAGGCCCAGAGCAAGGCCCACAGAGTCACAGAATTTCAGAGCTGGGAGAGACTTTGGGGGTCCCCAGCTGGAAGGCACAAGGGAACAGGCCTGGGGAGAAAAGCCCCGATGTCTTAGCTTCTTCAGGATACAATTCTGGCCCGACTACCAAGCACTAAGGAAATCCTAATGGTGTGTTTTTAAAAAGACTTTCACTCTACGTGTATTTCTGTAGGCAGAGAGCCCTGCACCCCAACCCCCGATCCTTCTCATCTGCCCTGGAGCCGGGCAGGCAGCCCCGTCTCCACCCCAGCCCTCCCACTAATGCTTCCTTGAGCAAAGTGACCCAACTGCTGCTCCTGAGTCTCCCAACAGTAGAACCTATCTGACCGAGTGGCGAGATGAGAGAAAACACGTAGAGCCCTCAGGCAAGCCGGGCCCAGAGGCAGCATTCCAGTAATCCCTGTTCCTTCAGCTGCAGGCGGTGCCAGGTCATGGTCAGGGTGTAAGGTCGCCTCCTGCTGTGTTTTCTTCTCTCCTGGACTCAGAGCTCCGTGGGCCTTTGCTTATTTACCTTTCTACCTCTTCAGGTCTGCCTGGAACTAGTGTGGATGGAAAGATAATTTATTGGGCAAGAGAGGGAAGGCTGCGAGCCGTCTGCAACAGGACAAGCACAGACCGCCTTTAGGGACAATGAGACAAGTCAGAGCGACGAGGGGCCTGGGCGCAGAGCAGCCCATGTGAGGAGACCCAGGGCCAACCGATGAGGATGTGCGGGGTCCTCCCTACTCTGAGAAGGCCGCCCCTGCGTGACGAGAGAGGAATACGTACGTCTGAAAGCGTAAAGGGTCTAAAAAGGTAATGAAGGTATGTTACCCACACACACAATAAACACTGCACTGTGGCCTTGCTCTGGACCGGAGGAGGACGTCAAAATAATCCGCATTCCTGCTGCTTCCTCCTCCCTTACAAAAATCCCATCATTGGCCCACATCTGGCAGCTGCGGCAAAAGCAAACACCCAGGGGGCAATACTGCGCTGCGCACACCCCTGGCCGCAGCCACAGCTGGCACTTCACCTCCTCGTGTTTGAAAAGACTAAATCTCGGAGGGGAGAATCCAGGCACCATGAAGGCGCGGTGAGGAGAGAGACTACAAAGTCCCTCCAGTCAGACCACACGGTGACCGTCTCCTCGCCAAAGCTGCCCCAGAGCCGGGGTAGGGGCTGGGGCAGGAGCCAGTCACGCGGATGGGGTTCTTTCACGTTCCGTGGTCTCTCATTACAGCAGCTCCATAGGAGGGGCTGTCCCAGGGTCCAGCCTGTCAACCCAGAGATCTGTCCAGGGACAAGGTAGAGGTGGCCAAGTCCCCTCCCACCCATCTTTGTCCTAAGCACTTCCAGGTGTCATGGTGCCCCTGACACCTCCCGCCACTGCCACTGTGGCACCAGTGATGCATTTGTCTTTGACAAGGCTCCCTCCCTGTCTGCTCTCCTTCTCCTTTAGGAAACCTGGTGGGATGGGGGCTGCTTATCTTTCCAGACGTTTTCTCAGGCTGACCTTCCTAGAGCCTAACATCTTTAGTCCCGCAGCAAGCTCCTCAGGGGACTGTCTGCCCCCATCTTGACCCCTGGGGGCCACTAGGTTTACTTCCCGGGCCTTCCCTTCTTGCCTAGGCCTTTCTGAGACTGTCCCCTCCCCCAAAGCCAAGCCTGAGACTGTCCGGCTAGCAGACAGTGGGGCACGGAGCAGGGCTGCCAGAGAACGCACAGTGCTAGCGGGCTGATGAAATCTGATCCCGGTCACTGAAGGGTTAGGACCAGTCCTTGGCTCCCAGGGCCCCTGCCTTGAGAAGCTCCATCTGAATTCCCCAGGGCCCTGGGGCTTGGAGGGCAGCCCAGCGCCCAGCACCAGCTACGGGCTCAGAGATAGGGCTGCTCCCCTGGCTGATGAGTGCGCCCAGGGAGCACAGTCGCTGTGGCCCAGGAGGCGCAGGGCTAACTGGGACACGTGGTGGGAGCGGGCTGGGAAGAGCCAAGTGGCTGCTGTCCAGAGGGGCGTCATCAAGGTGACCAGATGGCTGGAGAGCAGGAGCCCATCTCCTGCCACGCCCCCTGACGAGCCCCACATTCACACACTCTGTCCTTTCCACCCTCCCCTTTCCTTCTTCCTCCCCTTTGTTTTCCAGAGTGGAGATTCGTATTTCCTCTCTAACCCACAGTTCTTCCATTTTTGCGTTTTTTGGCGATGAACTTCCCTCCAGATGGACTTCTCAGCGGGCCGCTTCCGGTTCTCCTGGTTGGCTGGCCATCCTGGGCCAGGCCCCCCATCTCGGCCCGGCTGGCGCTGCAGCCGCCACCCATGGCTGTGCGCCCTCAGTTCCAAAGCACAGAGGCTCCGATTCAGGATTTTGTAATGACGAAAATGCCGGGGATTCTTTGTAGGAGTTCAGAATCAGCCCGTTGCTATCTGCGTCTTCTTCTGGACCTTCCTTGATTTGGGACACTACACGGCCCTTGCACATCACTGGGTGTGACCGTTAGGGGTGGGGGCATCATCCTGGGCGGTGAGTATGTGAAGTTCTGAGTCTGATTTCAACACTGACGGCAGAGACACGCCTGCGCTCTTCAGCGTGGCCCTGCAGCCCTTCCGTGAACCGGGCCGCCCACCTCTGCCGCTCCTCACTCCCCACTCCGCTTTCCTCTCTGCTCAGCCCCAGCGAACTGCTTTGTGCTCAGCCTCCTGTGTCCTCGCCCTTCTAGGGACATATCCTTTTGCCTGGACTGTCATAGACTCAGGAGGGATGCACCTGCTCTGGGAGTGAGGGCCCTTCTCGGTCTCCAGCCCACACCGCCTCCAGGGAGCCCCAGAACACAGCACTGGGTGGTCTGTTCACTTCCCTGTCCCCGCAATGTACTGAGAGCTCCTTGAGGATCTTGCCCCCCCATTCCCAGAACATGGTAGGTGCACAAAACAAGGCAGAACAAATGAAAATACCAGATACCAAATACCCAAGGAGGCCAAACACCAGATGAGTGTTGCAGAGAAGTGCAGGCCTGCTGCGTTTTACCGCTCGTGCGCGTCCGAGCCTGAAGTCTAGCTGCCCCCTGACTCCCACTGTCGCCTCGGCGCTTCCTCTGCAGTCCAGCCACCCTGCCTCCCAACTTCAGACAGTCCAAGATGGCCTGTCAGGCACACATTGGACCAGCGTGAGCCATGGTAGGTACCTGAGCTTGTCCGCGATGAGGATGACCCTCCTTTCCAGAAGCAGGGAGGCAAAGACGCAGAGCAGGTGGCGGACGCTGAGAGAGGAGAAGAGACACTCGAAGTCCACGTGTTCGAGCCGGGAGTCCAGCGGGCGGCACAGTTCAATCACCTGCCGGGGACAGGGGAGGCCGTGAGGGGCCCGGCCTACTCAGCCCATCCTCTCATGCAGCAAATCGCCCTCAGCAGGGGCGGTCCCCTGGCAGGGACAGAGGGAAAAGAAGACAAAAGGGATTAGGGAAAAGAAAGAACCCAGGAGGCCAGGGGAGGAACGTCTGGAAGGGAAGCACGTGCCTCACATGCAGCCATGAGACTGAGGACCATGTGGATAGAGGTGGGGAGGGGATGGCAGAAGCAGTGACCCTAGGCCCCGGACGTCGGAGGCTCTCTTGGCACTGACGTATCTGGACTCCCCACGGAGTTCTACGACTGTTGACAATGTGCCACCCCTCAGCATGCCCCAGGCGAGCATCTGTCCCAGAGGGAACACCACCTGCCTCCGTGGGATCACAGGCTCACGCAGAAAACCGGCAGATCCGAGTGGTGCCTTCCAGACTCCCTTCCTTTAAAAGGCGTTTCTTAAAGGACCAACCCCATCTCAAGCCGGCCCCGATGTGGTGTCTTCCCACATGGAAGCGGAGGGCGCATGTCTTCCCGTTCAGTACTTGCTGTTAAGGGTCCTGACCTCCGGTCACTTCTCTGTGGGCCCCGACTTTCCTGCTCAGCACAGCACCTGCTCAGTGCTGGCCACACGGCGGGGCTCCCTGCTGCTAACGCCCTACGGCCAAGCCTCCTGCCCCTGTGTGGGATGGTTCTCCAGCCTCGGGGAGACCACTCCTCTCTGTGCTGGGAAACTGGGCTGTTCTAGAATGTCCTAGACCCATCCTCATCCCTCCCTGTCTCCACAGGTGACCTGCTTTTCCAGGGCCTTTGGAACTAGATACCCAAGTCTGTGTGGGATGTGTCTTCTGCGGTTCCCAGAGCCACACAAGGGGAATGGGAGGAATGCAGACAAGCTCCTGCATCGGGTGCCAGCCCAGCCGAGGACGGGGACATGCTTCCAAGTCCAGGGTGGATAAAAAGCAGTGCCTGAGCCTGCCTCCCCTGAGGCAGAGGTGACACAGACCAAAAATGTAAATAGGTTCGTATACAATTTGTGACCGCAGAGACAGGAGCCAAGGATGCTCAGGGCAGGTCCCTAACCTGTGAGGCCGGCCTCATGCCAAGAACTCCACGTGCTGCCGTGGCGTAGTTCTGGCATTCTCTTGGGGCCAGAACCCTGGGCTGGACGGACTAGGCTTCGGGTGGGGTTTATGCCAGCTGCGGAGCAGGAGGACACCACGGAAGGTGACAGTCTGCCAGGCTGTCTGGGCCACTCTGCGCCCCCAGAGAGGAGAGGATTGTGACGGCTCACCTCAGTTCCTGTTCCTGGCAGGAAGTTCTTGACAACAATCGTTCTGCCCAGGGCCGGGAAAGGGGCTTCCATGACGCTCCTCATGAGGGGCTGTACCAGCGCAGGGGAGAGGCGGCGACGTTTCTCCACCTCATCCAAGATCTGCAAGGCCAGAGAAGCAGCTCAGCCATCCCGAGGTCAGGGCGACAAGCTGTGGCTCTGTCCAGGTGACGCAGGCCTGCCCTGGAGACTGAAGGATCGCGGGGAAGCCCTGCTGTCTGCCTCACGCTCTGTGTTATTGCCCAGTTCTCTGCCCTGTGTGGTCACTCCCTTTGTCACGTGACTTTGCAGCTCCTCCCACTGAAGGGGCGAAGTATAGTTCCTTGCCCCCATTGACTTTGGGTTTGGCCATGTGAGCTACTGGGCATTCTCAGCCACTGAATTGTATATTTTAAATGGGTAAATTATATAATGAGTTATATTACCATAAAACTGTTATCAAAAAATTAAAATGCAAAATGCTCCACAATCTAGTTGTTAATCAAAGAGTTTAAATAAAAATGCCATTTATGGGGAGCTGGGGGGAAGTAGAAGAGGGTAAAGTGGGGATAAGTGGCGATAGAAGGAGACTCGACTTGGGGTGCTGAACACACAGTATAATATACAGATGACATAGAATTGCACACCGACACCTACGTAATTTTATTAACCAATGTCACCCCAATACATTCAACAAAAATTAAAGAACATCACACTTCAATTATATCGTAATAAAACTGGAAAAAGAAATGAAAAAATGCCATTTATAATAACATCACACGTGCCTATTAAACCCTAGAAATATGCCTAGCCTATGTTGAGATGTATTGTAAGTATAAAATAGTGGATTTCAAAACACAAAATTAAGAATGTAAAATATCAATGACTTTTCATATTGATTACATGTTGAAATGATACTATTTTGGATATATTGGGTTAAATAAAATTTATTAAAATAAAAAACAGTATGGCAGTTCCTTGAAAAATTAAACATAGAATTATCGTATGATCCAGCAATTCCACGTCTGGGTACAAAGCCAAAGGCATTGAAAGCAGAGACTCTAACATATACCTGTACATTCATGTACACAGCAGCATAATCCATAAGAGCTAAAAGGTGGAAGCGACCCAAATGTCCACCAACTGATAAATGGATAAACAAAATATGGTGTGTACATATTAAGGAATATTATTCAGAATTAAAAAGTTAAGAAATGTTTACACATGTTCTAACACGGATGAACCTGAGGACATGTGGGAAGTGAAATAAGCCAGTCACAAAAGGGTAAATACTGTGACTCATCGGGACAGAGAATAATCAGACTCATAGGGACAGAAAGTAGCATCGTGGCTGCCAGGGGTGGGGGTGGGGTGGGGGAGGGATAGAAAGTCTTTAATGGGTACAGAGGTTTAGTATGGGAAGATAAGAATGTTCTGGAGATGGATGGTGGCGATGATTGCAGAATACCGTGAATGACCTTAATGTCAATCAATGGTATACTTCAAAATAGTTAGAGTGGTAAATTTTATGTTATATATATTTCAGCCCAATAGAAAGGAAATAATATGACAAAAAGAGTTAAAAGAATTTCATATTGCCCTGGCTGGTCCGGGTCAGTGGATTGAGCACCCGCCTGTGAACCTAAAGGCCGCCAGTTCAATTCCCAGCCAGGGCACATGCCTGGGTTGTGGGCCAGGTCCCCGTTTAGGGGCCTGTGAGAGGCAACCAATCTCTCACACAATGATAGTTCTTTCCCTCCCGCCCCCTCTAAAAAGAAATAAATAAAAAATATAATTTTTAAAGAATCCCATAGGGAGGGGAGGCAATTCAGGGAAAAGAGTATCAAAAAGGGCTGAGTAGGGGAACAATAATGAGAAAAATGTTGAGGAGCCCAGGGTCGACAGAACGAGCGTGCAGTGCTAAGCCCCGGCCTTCCGAGTTTCTGCTGGCCCTCCTGTGCCTCAGCTGTAGCTGTGACAAGAGCACCCTGGGGCCAGCCCCCAGTCTAAGGAGGGTGACAGGCACGAGGCCCAGACCAGACCCAGACCCAGACCCAATGTGCAGCCTCCAACAGAGATCAGCCAGCCTAGATGACAACCCCCAGCTGGCCTGCACATCTGCGGGAATACGTGGCTGTCGCTTTCAGCCACTGAGGTTTGGCACACGGCATCACTGCGACGCTATTCAATAGAACACCTTGCTTCAGAGGTTCTGAGGGTGCTGCTTCTTACACACGATTCCTTTCTGTATCAAAGGAACGTTTGCCCTTTCAGTCATCCTTATCCCTCACCTGAAAATAGCTTGAGTTCTAGGAATCGGTTGCCAAAGCTCTGTTTCTGGTTCTGTCCTGAGTGTTTGCTGTGTGGTCTTTGGCAAGTCATGACAGTACGCTCTTTAAATGTCCCCCGTCACCAAACTGACATGAAATCCCAGGACTGTGCACCACACCAGCACGTTGGCACGTTTACTCGCTCCGCACCCCGTGCACAGGACATAGCAACGAGGTCCCTATGAATTACACAGCGGCCACCGGAAGCCAGGCTACCACGTGAGCTCTTTTACTCCCAGCTTCCCTAAGCTTTCTCGCAACGACAAAGACTGAGACCTACAGCCTCAGCTCCACCTTTAAACAAACCCCCGGAGAAGGCTTGCATGAGCAGCAATGCATACCTGTGCTAGGACTTGGAAATGACCAACCTCACTGTAGAATGATTACCACCAGCGGCGTGGAGGGAAGACCACGTCTCAGATTACATTGTTACTACTAATTATTTCAAACAGACTGGCATGGAGGTACAAGTTCTAGCATGACAAGAGGTCCCACTAGATCAGTCTGACTCAGGCTTCCTCTGAGTTCGGGCGGAGGGTGGGCAGGAGGTGGACTTTTGTTTGTAAATGCTTTTAGGAAGTGCTGCTTACATCCACGGACAGCAGATGGAAGACTGAATCCTCCGAAAGAAAGCACAGACTGAAATATATGCTCAAGAAGGGTTTTAAATAAATTTATGCTTTAGATATTCATGTCTGGTTAATATAGGAAACAAATGTTGGATTATAGCTGATTTTTTGAAGATAATAATGATCTCTTATACACCAATACAAAACACTGGGGTGGATGGGCCAACTCAATATGGCAATTCCTGTATCTTGATATATTGGCTTGTTTTCCCCCAAAGAGGACCAAATTATATTAAGATTTCAATAGACTTAGAGCACTATTACAATAATAAATCTCACACATGCACAACACATAGATACATAGATATCCATCCATCCATTCACCCACCCACCCATCCTAGTGTTCTTTGTTTTGTCCAGCAAAAGCTAATCTGACAAAAGACAATGCTTAGAAGAAGAAAAGTAAAACATATGGAATATCCTGGGGGGATCCTCTGCCTCCCCCAACCTCAGTCACAATTACTTTGCTTCTCTCCCCTTCCCCAGTTTCAGAGCCCTGACCTTCACCCTCTGCTATTTCCTGTCCCAATGATAAAAAAATAAAGGCGGCCATCGGGGAGGAGGGGGAAGTGGGAAGGAACACAGTGGAGAATTAGATTATAAAAGTACTGGAAGTTGGGGTGCTTCCCGTGTCCTCCTGGGCCCTGCCTCCCTCCTCTGAGGCCCAAATCCTCACCTTTGAAAAGAGGCTGAAGCATCCCAGGCGGCTCACAATGCAGTAAACTTCAGGAAGACGCTTCCCTTTGCCACCAGGCTTTTTGGAGAGAAACACAGGAAATCCTCAGTGTTACAGGCCTCAGTGCAGAGAAGAGCCTGAGTGTTTCTGTGCATCAGATGTTACCACACACCGTACCTCGGGCCGAGCCGGAGTGGTGAGCAGTTATCAATACCCTGTTCTATAGGAGGGAAGCACTTCTGGTCACACAGTATATAGAGTTTTACCCTCCTGAAGGAATCAAATCAAGGGTGTCATGCACACAGTAGGTGTTCAATATGACCTAGGGAACCATAAAGAGGCATAATTTGTTTACCCAAATCACTGCAGTTCCTTTTTAAGGAGTTACCTTGGGACTATATGTTTATTATAATGATAATGCCAAAGGAGAGATCATTTTTGAAAGTCCTTTTTGGAAACTGACTTGTAAGCTAATTTTCAAACCAAAGAGAAAATCAATCTCCATGCTTTAAATTAATTTTATCAACAAAAATTATGACCCCACTTAACTTTTTCAAGTATTATCCATACTTTTTATTCACTAATTAATTCAACACATATTTACTGAACAGTTATTATGTGCCATGCATTTATTCTTGACTCTAAATCATATTAGTCTATTACTAAGACTAAAATCATTCTTAGTGGAAAATGATTTCTCACTACTGAAGATTTTCAAAAGAATGGGACTCAAAAGACAAGTTTTCAAGTGTTTCAGCACACTCAGCTCCTTGGAAAAGTTTCTGACTTTTAAAGGTGATTGTTCTAAAGGAGACACTCCACCGAATTATTTGAGTCATGAACAATAAAACCGACCTTCTCCTGCCCTTAGCCTCCATTATGAATGTCCTCTCTAAGCTACCCAGGTCTGTTCAGCATCTTTTATTAGGAAGGACATTTGGTTTAAGAAGAGACGGTGTTTCGTGGGGAAAACACTGGAGAAAGTATTTTCTTTCCAAAGGACACGGAGACATCATCCTGGTCTATCAGTGAGATGCAGGTGACCCCCACTCTTCCTCCGTGGCCTTATCTACCCTGGGTAACCTGCCACCCCCGTCCCCTCTCATGGCTCGTGGCGAAACCTCGGGAAGCCAGCACTGGCTCTGCGTGGCTGCCTGGGAAGCAAATATACTGACCAGCAGTCTTCGGCAGTAACCGAACCTTCGGGCGCCGTCCTCTCCAGTTAAGACAAATGAAAATGTTTCGCTGTGATGGGGAAAACAAAAGCATATTGCAAAGCAAAGCAACACAAAGACACAACACAGTGAGCAACTCGAACATTCTGAAGGAGGCTGGCTGTCCGGAAGGGCGGCTCCCTGTCCTGCCTGTCCATCTCTCTGCTGGCACTCGGGTTACCTCTGGCTTTGGAGCCCAAGTCAGGGACAGAGAGATGAAGTGTCACTGTGTCCCGAGAGAAAACGAGGATTTTTTTTTCATGTGTAGCTCTCATACAATTATTTCACCCGAGTCATCCCAGGACACAAAACATGGTCATTTATTTTTATTTTTTTACTTTTTTTTCGAACATGGTCATTTATTGATCATCAGTTGTGGCTACTGCCTTCCATGAACTTGAGGGTGAGGTCACATCCCCTGACCCAGGGACACGACTCAGTGAGGGAGCAGCTGACGAGTGGGACACTTCGGTGCCCTTCTTGAAACGGCCTCTGGGTGCGGCATTCCAAGGGGATCATCTGTCCAGAGACACCCCGAGGCGTGGGCTGTCTTTAAAGACTGCTGGGCCAGTTTTGAGGAACATGGCATCCCTCAAACATTTAGGATATGCAACCTACCAAGTTTGGTCAATTGCTGAACATCTGATAATAAAAATACCGTATCTAACTACACGACTAAAGCAGAACTATGAACTTATCACAATCCAAGTAACAGCTGGAGGGGCTACTGAAGGAATGTTTCAGTAGATCTGGACAAGGATGAGTGATGGTCAATGTTTCTTTAACTTTTCCGAGGCCAAGAATTAGCTTGCTGCCCTTCACAAAGGCTTATGAAGTAAATAAAGGTTCAGGCTGAGCTGGAGGCCTGGGGATCTGCATACTTAGCAAGGTTTCTCATATCTTCAGGAAACTTTTAAAAACACTGGGGTCGGGGGGAGTCTCCGAGCCTGGGCCCGTCAGGAGTATTTGCTGATAGGCCTGACTTAGGGGGTCTGCCATGTATTACGCCATCTCTAGTGCTCGCCTTGGTCTTTGCGGGTGGGGAGGGGAGACGCCAGCACATACCTGGTAAACTGCTGAACGGGAGTCCAGTCCTTGGCATCGGGGAAACAGAACTGGGGGATAGCCTTCAGCTGGTCCTCCGCCTCTCTCATGAACTTGAAAGACCTTTCCAGCTGCCGGCGGAAGGGCGAGAGAAGGTTGGAGAATGAGCCCCAGCATGGGAGAGTGAGGCAGGGGTGTGGCGAGACTACATCTCCCACCTTCCCACAGCCGTGACCATCACCTTGACCTTCTCCCTTGGAAGGGTTTCCAGCTCAGGCTGCTGAGGCATTTTTCCCCCCAGGGCAGCTCCAAATACGGTCTTATAGAGGAAGTCAGAACAAAAAAGGTGTGCTTTGGAGAAATGTTTTCTATGCCTAACATTCTGGAATGAAACTATTTTAATCCATAAGGAAAAACTGTCATAGCAATGCCTTCCAAATAGGAGACTCATGAATCTGCAAGGCTGAGCCTCAAATCAGGTCTTCAAAGCCCCGGGCCCAGGCAAAGCTGCCCGTCCTGCAAAGCAGTTGTACAACACTTCTGAGTGAGTCTATCAGTAGCATTATATCATACAGTGACATTCAACTCATTTCAGAGAGTCCTTGGATGTCAGAACTAGAAGGAAACTAGACATCATCCAGCCTGACGTTGTCTGTATGTATTTATTTTTAAAGATTTTATCTACTTATTTTTAGAGAGAGGGGAAGGGAGTAAGAAAGAGAGAGAGAAACACCAATGTGTGGTTATGTCTTGCATGCCCCCAACTGGGGACCTGGCCTGCAACCCAGCATGTGCCCTGACTGGGAATTGAACCGGTGGCCCTTTGGTTTGCAGGCCAGCGCTCAATCCACTGAACTACACCAGTCAGGGCTGACGTTGTTCTTTTAGAGAGAAGGAATTAAGCAGCTCTGAGATGTTAAGTTATCTAGTCACCATCACATAAGGAGCATGGAATCAGGCTAGGAATAAAAATTATCTTAATCTCTGATTTGTCTGTCTTTCTCTGATTTATCTGACAGCATAGACTGGGTATCATCTTATTTAAAAACACAACAAATAATGTCTGACTTACAGATTGTATTTAAAGCCACGAGTTTGCTCATTTTGTGCAGGAAAAGGAATCTGTGCTTTTACAGAGCGCCCCGCCCTGGGGATCTGTTGCATAACACCATGCGGGCGGCTGACAATACTGACCCGTACCCTTGGAAATGTTGAAAGAGCAAATTTCACGTTACGTGTTTCATTGCTACAATTTAAAAAAGCTGCTCTAGGTATAATTTTGGGAAACAAAAAAGAATGACTTACAATTAGCATACTTTGCTTATGAATTGGTTACTTTTATTTATTTATTGTCCTCATTTGAGGATATATATATTTTTCATTGCTTTGAGAGAGAGAGGAAGGGAGAGCGAGAAACATCAATGTGAGAGAGAAGCATTGACTGGTTGCGTTCCACATGCTCCCAGACCAGGGGTCAGCACCCAGACCAGGGATCAGCGCCCGGACCTGGGATCGTACGTGTCTGGACTGGGCATGGCACGCGGCTGTATCTGCACCAGGGATCTAACCCACAACCTTTTGGTGACAAGACATTGCTCCAACTAACTGAGCTACACCGGCCAGGGCTAAATTGGTACTTTTAAAAGGTTGGGAAGGATTGTTGGCTTTTTATGTTTTTGCTATTGTTGAGAGGTTTCTACTTGTAAAATTTCCTTTATAAACAGTTAAATTATGCTAAAGTTACCTTTAGTAATATGAAATACCAGGTATTTGAAGTGCGTGCAGTCTGAATTTCTGAAGTTAGGAAATTGTAATATATAACCTAAATTCTTTTTATAGTATTTCCATCAGTTTCTCATAGCTTGCCACTGGCTTCCCTTACACCGGCCTTGTAGACAATGTCTGAAGTCTGCAGGCCAGCGTCCTTCGGACTGCCAGCCTTCTCAAGGCCACCAAAGGTCAGAGAGGAGGTCTCCGAAGAGAGCATCCAAAGGAACAGAGTTCTGGGCTGAGGGTTTTCAGCTTCAAACCCACCTCTAGCATGATTCCCTTCGGGCCAGATCAAATGTAATTGCAGCTGCTGCCAAAACTAATGGTTCAGACAACTATCAATGAATGAAACACAGTTTCTATGTCACAGATTTAAAGGCAGTCATGAAGTGCCTTTTAGGTTTTCGTTTTCAGAATCAACAGTCACTGTTTCTTTTCAGTAGAATCATTTTCTCTTCCGTCCCTGACCCGGAAGATTCCCTCTGGCCCTGGAACAATCTTTAAGGTGATAACTCACTAGCTCAGACTATTGCCAAAGCAGCAGCTTTGACTCCCCTTGGACAATCTTGCAGAGACACAAACCCCAGCTGGTATTTGTTGGTAGACAGGGGGCAATTACTCGCCACAGAGTTAGACCCCAAACTAGAAAGAATGGAAAAGGAAGAAATGATGACTCTTCCCCACAGTGGAAGTGGCATCAGAGGACTGGAGAGTGGCCTTGTAGGGACGTGGTCCCAGCACTTTCAGCGCGGCCCCTTACCGTTTGGATGTAGCCACCCCCAGATAACATGCATGATACACATAACTATGTGTGTGCACAACTGTGCCTACCTATGCTGTCATCAACATGAGTTATCAAGCCATGCATGCACATACGTGTTCTTACATGCACACGAGCGCATTTATGGGGAGCAGCACGAACCCTCTCACAGATACAGCCCCTAGGTGGCTGGAAAACATCCTAGTCTCCGTGAACGGTCATAAAGAGAACTGCGTGATAGCATTTTATGGAACAGGACAATGACTCCTAGCATGCAAATATGAAATATACACCTTAATTAGGGTGCATATAGGTGTGGGGCATAAAATTCATGGAAAAAAGTTAAAAAAGAGAAGGAGAAAGAAAGAGGAAAAGGTCCTTCTGATAGAGTGAGTGAACAAAGGCAGAAGATACAAAACAGCCTGGCATGCAAAATGAATCTATGGAATGATCACTGTAACATCAAAAATACATCTAGCCCTGGCTGGTGTGGCTCAGTGGATTGAATGCTGTCCTGTGAACCAAAGGGTCACCAGTTCGATTCCCAGTCAGGGCACATGCCTGGGTTGCGGGCCAGGTCCCCAGCTGGGGGTATGCAAGAAGCAACCACACATTGATGTTTCTTCCTCCCTTACCCTCTCTCGAAAAATAAATAAAATATTTAAAAAAAATACATCTAAAGAAACATGACAGCAAGATATATCTCTAGCAGAAGGAAGCGGTTAACTAGATTCGGGCACACCCACAGGACGGAGCATGACAGAATTCAAAAAATGATGATTTAGAATTTGTATTAAATATGTTTATAAATATGAGAGGTTTATAAAGTAGTCACAAAATATGATACAAAAATGATACAATGTACAGGGTGGGCCAAAGTAGGTTTATAGTTATGAATACTCAAAACACAGAGTTTATTCTTGTTATTATTTATTAATTTTTGTATTATTTTCCTTATAAAAACTGTAAACCTACTTTTGCCCCTCCCTGTATTATCCCAGTTTTGCAAGAAAATGGTAGTATG
This sequence comes from Furipterus horrens, assembly GCF_987537825.1. Taxonomy (NCBI): domain Eukaryota; kingdom Metazoa; phylum Chordata; class Mammalia; order Chiroptera; family Furipteridae; genus Furipterus; species Furipterus horrens. Next base: position 94,592,092 of record NW_028327179.1, read on the forward strand.
AGAAAAGACTGGAAGAAAATAGAGCAAAACGCTAAGTGTTGGTCTCTGTGGAATAGGATTATAGATGACCTCTTTCTTTATACATTCACTGATTAGTCCCTTTTTCAACAGCAACGGTGTAATTTTCCACTCAACATCAGTTTTCATGTGGACATCTCAGAGTCTGAAGATTCCCGGTCGGAAACTAGCATTCCGAAGTTACAGTGATTAGCTAATTAACTAATTCACGAATTAATTCCTTTAACCCTAGAACACTGATTAAGTGCTGCCCTGTGCACAACACTGAGCTCGGCCCGAGGGGAGGAGACATGGTGACAGGACAGTCCTTCCTGCCTTGGCACTCACTCTGTGTGGTTCTCAGTTATCCTGTGTGTCAGTGTGAGCATAACCAGCTGCCTCTCTCACCCAGGGGCCGCTCCCCGCCTAGTCCCGTCCCCCCCCCCCACCCTCCGGCCAAACCTAGGCATGTCCACAGCATGGGGGTTTTCACCGGATCATCCCTAGAGGCGAGCTGGGTGAAGGTGACCATGCCCCAGTTTGGAGGGCTAGTGACTCTGGTTCACTTCATTTATGTGTAGTTTCCATCCTAACCTCCAAGGACAGGACCTGGTTGCTCTGCGGAACCACTCTGGGCAGGACAGAAGGAAGGCTGGCCCAGGACAAGAGGGGAGGGACAGCTGGGACCTACGCCTCAGAAGACACGTGGGCGGTGATGGCAAAGGGAGGCTGTCGGGGGGCCAGGACGTGAGCTCCCCACCCCAGTTACTCTCCGAACCCCTCCGCCGTGGGCCTGTCCCTTGCTACCTGCCGAGTCTTCGTACGCTTGTTTTGTGCCCTCCTATCAGAGCGCAGGTTCCTTGAGGACAGAAAACACACTTTGCTCATCTTTGAAACCCCCGGGGCCAAGTAGAAAGCAGGTTGAATGTAATAGGGTCTCGGTAAATTCTGGTTGAAATGAATTAGAATGTGGTAGAGACTCTTTAATTCTGCTGTCAAAGCCTAAGAGTAATTTACATGTTATTGGCCAAGCCTTCTGGGGCTTGATTCAGTGCCATTTCATTTTAGGTGCCACAACTTAATGAAGGGTGAAGCCCTACCACACAACCATGAGCCCTGTTAGAGGACAACGGGATTCCTGTGTGTCTGCACATACAGAGGTGCACACACGGCGGTGTAGCATGCACACAGATGTGACGCCCCTCAGGGAGAGCTCTGCGGCTTGAAAGGAGACAGGCCTGCAGAACAGGTTGGGGCATATGGTTGGTAAGGAGGTGGGGAGTGGGGGGACAAGGAGGATGGTCCGGTCAGCACAGGAATCCGGTCTGTATTTCTGACCATACTCTGGGTCCTCGAATCTCACCTCCTGGACCTGCCCAAATTCTCCAGCAGGAGTGTCTTCATTTGATACACCCTGATTAAGACCCATTTTTGACATTCTAAACACTACGCAACCCTCAGACTCCCACAGCTCCCTGGATCCGTGAGTCCCAACAAGGGTTGGCAAGAATGCCACAGACAGGCCAGTGAGCCAGGACAAGTGCAACAGGGACACTGAGGCAGACAGCTGAGCACACTGGCTGAGCAATTTACAGCCAGAGACAGAAGGTCACCTCCCTGGACAGAACATCCAGGCCTCAGTTGTATGTCAGCTCCAGGCCCAGGAAAGCAGCAAAGCCAGGTGGGTGACACCAGGACCGGCTGCAGTGACTAACAACCAATCAGTGGAGGCCACAGCCCTGAAAGGACACACCCGGAGGACTGGTGAATAGTCTGCTCAACCCTCCCCTGAGACTGCCCCTAAGATTCCCGCCTGTAAGAAAGAGAGAAAAACTCAAGACAAAGGACTCGGCACGTGCTCTCCCTCTGGGGAGCAGCCTGCGCCATTACCTTTACTCTCTTATTCCCTCACTTCTTCCCTCACAGGCACATGTCTCCTAAACTCTAAGGGTCCCCATGAGACTTGCAACCAGGGGAGCAGCAGGCAGTGGCAGCTCGTCCCAGGCTGACCCCCTGCCCCTGTTCCTAAGGCCCCCTTTTCTCTGACTTCCCAGTGAGTTAAGGCGGCTCAGCCTGGACCCTCCTGTTGCTTCTTTTATGCTAGGCCCTTCCCTGGTTCACTGTCTCCAGTTTTAATAAGTGTCCCCGCATAGTCACCGGGACTTGTGTTGTGAAATCTTTCCTGCATGAAGTCAAGAACCCACAAACTACCAGCCACGCCAGGCAGACCCGCTTAGGGCCAGGGCCCCTGTCCGGTAGTATCCCGGCAGGCCCACGTCGTACCTTCAGAGGGAACTGCTGGGTGACCTCTGGCACGTAGGCGGCCCCGGCCTGCTTCTTGTGCAGTGACACTACCACAAAGTACTCGAAGAGCTGCCGCTCCTGGTACTCGATGAGCTCTCGGTCAAGCGACGGGTATCTTGGAGCCTGCTTCAGGCGGGACTTCACATTGACCAGGCGCTGGCTGTGAGCTGGGGGGCCAGGGGGCGTGACAGGAGACAGGGACAAATGGGGGGCGGGGGGAGAGAGAGCGCGCTTGCTTGAAAACGCCCCGTTCCCCACTGTGCAATCGCAGAGTTGCAACAGGTTATATAATTCCCAGCTCAAGTACTTCTAATCCTCAAAGTGTTCCCACATTTAACAAATTAGTAAACTCTTGCTTTGGGATCCTTGCCAACATCCTGGGAGGAGCCACCTTTGCCGGGCCGCCGGGCTGATGGGGTGCAGCCACTTGGAATGTGAGGCCTCTGCTCCACCACGGATTTGCTGCCTGGACTTGGGGCAGGGCGTGGGGTACTGCTGGTGTCCCCTGTCAGACGAGGTGGGGGCCCTGCTTCCTCCCCTCACTCATTTTCCTCACCTTTCCGACTGTGGGATGTTGACAGGACCAAACAATAAAGCTTGTGGAGCTGGGAGCTTTGTAAACACCCTGCGTGACGCAACTGGCAGAGGCCTGACCAACTCCAGAGCCCCCACCTGCCTTCTCCGGCCCCCATTCTGCGTCCGAGAGGCGGGCCGGGAGCAGCCGGGCGGGGCTCATCACCTCACCCAGCAGGCCCGGCCTACGGCTTTCTCTGGCCTCCACCTGGGTCTGAGAAATCGCAGAAAACTCACTAAAGCCTGACCTAAATCACCAAATTTTGACCCATAAGGAGCAATAATTTCAATGACTTCATATGACACATGAGGAACTAGAGGCCCTGAGATCTTAAGTGAAGTCCTACAGATCATACGGATGTTTTCTCAGGTGTCTGGAGTCGAAGGCTGTGACATTGAGGAAATCCATGGGAAGAGTGGCTCCCTGCCAGGGTAGTCGCCCTGGATCTCTGGAGTGGGACAGGCTCATTCTCATCACGCTGAGGACAGACCCGCCCCTGAGCATCCTGTGCACCCCCCTGTCCCTTGAGACATTCACAGTCATGCCTTGCAGAGAAGCTTTTGCAAGGACACTGTCCCGTCCCGCCCATGAAGCCATTCGGGCTGTTCTTGTAGCTTCCAGGCATCTGCATGTGCTCTGCACAGCCACTGATCTTACCTTTCAGCTTCTCCTCGGTGTCACTGTCAGACTCACTGTTCTCATCTGTCACTAGGCAAAAAAAGAAGGAAAGAAGGAAGGAAGGAAGGAAGGAAGGAGGGAGCAAATGTGAGTTTTTCTGATGCAGGAACTTTTTATCATGGTAGCACTAAACCAAGATTTCTAGTTCAGAAGGGCTGTTTTCTTTTTGTCTATTTAAATGTAACGGACAAACCATATCTAACTAAATGTATTTCCCAATTAATTTGGCCCTAGATCAGATGGTACCTTTATCAAATCATACAGCACAAGATACTGGCCCCTTTTACGCATGCTGAGCAGAGCAGATCGCTCCCATGGTGAGGTCAGAGCATGCTGCTCTGGGCTCACTGGATGGACGGATAGGGAGAGAGGACCTGAGGACATGCCACCGAGCTGAGCTCCTGCCTGCTAGACCATCCTGGGGACACTGGAGACATTTATGAAGCACCAGCTTGTTCTCCTTGGTGAGCCAGCGCAAAGCAGCAACACTCTACTTTGAGGAAGAAGCTGTTTCCAGAACCTCACGGGGGGAGGGATGGTGCGGGCGGGCTCCTACCTTTTCCTGAGTTGCTCTCTGTTGACTGGGACAACCTCTTCACCCGTTTCTTTCCCCTCCGCGCCTCATAAATGGCATTGATCCGTGCCACCAGCTGCCAGACCCCAAGAGAAGAAATGCCAGAGTTAGCCGCCTCCTCCGCACGTGCAGCTGGGGTCCCTTCCCTGCCCATGCCCTTCCAGGACGACGGAGGGCCAGGGCGGAGGGCAGCGAGGGACGATTTCCCTCCGGCCCACTGATGGGAGCGGGAATGAACAAACCGTGGTACGCACACACAACGGAATGTATCGTTCAGCCCAGAAAGGAAGAAAACTCTCACTTAAGAGTCTAACATGAATAAAAGCTGAACACAAAAGGACCGATGTAGTATGAGTCCACTTATACAAGGCACTGAGCATAGGCAAGTTCATGGCGCCAGAAAGTAGAATGGTGGTGGCCGGAGGAGGGGGAACGGGGAGTTAGCATTCAGTGGGTTCCGAGTTTCCATTTGGGGCGATGACAAGTTGTGGGGATGGATGCTCGTGGCGGTTGCAGAGCAGTGTGAATGACACCCTTAATGGTCCACACGACAAGTTTTATGTTACGTGTGTTTTACCACAATTTAAAAATTGTAAGTACAGGAGTCCCTCGCTATATCGTGATTCACTCATCGCGCCCTCACTGTATCGCAGGATTTTAAAAATATTATATTTAATTGTTTATCGCGGATTTTTCGCTATATCGCGGGATTTTGCGGTCCTGTATACGTATGTTGTTAAAGTTACGTAGGTTTAAGAGTGTAGAATAAATGTAAGGTTCCTACTTCGCAGGGGGGTCTGGAACGTAATATCCGCGATAAGTGAGGGAATACTGTACAATAAATAAACAAATGAATTGCTAGGTCAAATTGTTTTTTGGAGAGGAGGGAAATTTTAAACCCATTCAAAATCTCCCCCCTAAACATCCAAAAATAACTAGAAAGACGCCAGCCAGGAGGTGGTTACCACGCTTCCACCTCCTCAAACACAATGAACAGAGAAGGGAGCTCCCTGTGGGTGGGGACTTATGTTTATGCTGTAACAGCACATGTGTGGGGGGAAACGGTGCCTGGCATACAGTAGGGATTCAGTAAATATTGGTGAATTGTGAATACAAAGCACCTATTAGGGGAGGAAAAGGGATAGGGGACAGGCAGCTGTTCTCAGGGAGTTCACAGGCTAACAGGGAGGACCGAGATGCATTTGTAACAACCACACAAGACTATCAGGGGTGTTCCGTGGGTGGTGTAGCCATGTGCCAGAGAAGGCTGTCTCACTCTACATCCAGTCATGGAATAAGTGGAAGCTACATATACTTCAGTCAATAAGTCTTTGTTCCTTTTTATTTAAAAAAAACACCCTGGCCCTGGCTGGTGTGGCTCAGTGGACTGAGCACCTGCCTGTGGACCGAAAGGTCGCAGGTTCAATTCCCAGTTAGGGCACATGCCTGGGTTGTGGGCCAGATCCCCAGTTGGGGGTGTGCAAGAAGCAACTGATTGATGTTTCTCTCGCACATCAATGTTTCTCTCTCTCTCTCTCTCTCCCTCCTCGCCTCTCTAAAAAAAACCAAAAAACAAACAAACAAAAAATGCCCTGACCAGCATGGCTCATGGAGCTGGGCATCATCCCGCAAAGGGAAAGGTTACTGGTTCGATTCCCAGTCAGGGCACGTGCCTGGGTTATAGGTTCAGTCCTGGTCAGGGTGCTTACAAGAGGCAACTGGTCGATGCTTCTCTCTCACATCAATGTTTCTCTCCTTCTTTTTCTCCCTCCCTTCCCCTCTAAAAATAAATAAATACAATCTTGAAGAAGAAAAAAAAAAGAGCCGGGAAAGGTGTGTTTTTGATAAGTGCTGCTTCAGAGGCCAGGCTCCACATGGTGCTGCCCATGGCAGGCGCTGGCATGGTCTGACCCAGAGCAGAGTGGGTGGAGCGCTCCTGCCCGAGGCCACGAAGGAGGGAGGAGTGGCCTTTGGAGGCTGGGCACTGGCAACGCTGTGTGGGATCAGAAGAGTAGTTAAGGCCGGGAGAAGGATGGCGATGTGGCCACAAGACGAGCCATCCTGCTGGTTCCACCACGGTCCCCTGGCCCACGATGGAGCAGGTAGAAGCGGGCCCAGTGATGGTGTCTGCAGCCTTGGTTGACAGGGAAGCGGGAGGGCTTAGCTCAACGTGAAGCTTGTTGCAGGCCTTACCTTGGGTATCTTTCTCTTCTTCCTGCCATTCGGCGGGTCTCCAAGGTTAAAGAAAGTGTCGTCGGGGCTGCTGGGGGTGGAGGGGGGGCTGATTTTGGAAGGGGACCCCGTTCCATCCCGACTCAGCTTCCTAGAGTCCAGCAGTTTGAAGTTCCTCCTCTCTGAATTTTGCCGGAAAAAAGCAGGTTTGGACAATAACTGCTGTGAGGGAAAAAAAAGAAAGATAAATAAATACAAAAGGGATTGACTGGGAGTCACTGGTGGCACCAGGGATGGAAACCGCGAGCTGGAGAAGGGGAGCTGGTCTAGAGGTTCCTGGGGACAATGAATTTGGCTGTGCTACTAAGTGCTCATCAATACCTATCACATCTTAAAACTGTCACACAGTAGGCTTTTCTCATTCCATTGATCTCTCCACTCTTGTTTAGCTCCAAGGAGGGCGCAACAATAACCTCAGGCCCTTTCCTCTCTAAGTTGGCCAGGAGTAAAGGCCCCTCGCCTCCGTAGGTGGCCTGCCGCCCTGTGTCACCGTGAGTCCGCAGGGAGCTGTCAATGGCTTAGCGCCGCAAGTTCTGAGTCAAGCCAGAGGCCGCCCGGTTTGCTCAGTGTGGGCATCTTAATAATTAAACCAGCAAAAGAAGAAGAAATAATAATGAGCCTTCTTAAAGACCAAATTCCATCAGCCATGAAATCCAAAGGAAGGGCCCCAGTTCTTTCACTGCATTGGAATCGCCTATCAAATTGCTGGCAAAAAGCAGGTATCTGTTTTCATTAAGAGATTTAGATGGTGCGGTGTTTGTTCAGAGAACACTGGACGTACGGAAAGGTCTTCGAAGAGAGGAAACAGAAAGGAATCAAACCATGGCACAGAGTTTTCTGAAGGGTGTAAGAGACACGGTGGAGGTTGGGCATGCACTGCGCTTCCCTGTGGTCACACTGCTGGAGGAAGGGACCCTGGTGTGCCCCAGAGCACCCCAAATAGGCCCCCAATGGCCAGAGAGCTTTCATGAAGGGGCAGAATTTCAGTAGCTTCTAAACCGATAAAAAGAGGACCTGGTGGGCCACGGAGAGAACATCATCAAGTAGGTAGCAGGATTCGAGAATAGGCAGAGGTGAGGAAGAGCAAATACGACAGAGAGTCTTCTTGTAAAGACATCCAACCGTCTGTGGAAGGCCTTGGAAAGTGAGGGTATAAATCTTGGACTTGGCAGGGGGTCAGCAAGCTTTTTCTTAAAGGCCAGACAGTAAATATTTTAGGCTTTGTGGGCCATACTGTCTCTGTCCACAACTACTCAACTCTGCCATTTTAGTGCAAGAGCAGCCACAGACAAGATGTCAACAAGCCAGTGTGGTCGGGTTTCAATAAAACTTTATTCACAAAACCAGGTGAACAGAAGTAGTTTGCCATGCTCGAACTAGAGACTAAAAGGGAAATCACTATAGGACCCTGAGGATGATTGTGGTCCAGAGAAGATTCCCGGTTTTGATCAAAGCGTCTCACACCAACATGCCCTGATAATGACATGGCCAGCCCCACTGTCTCTATGCAGGGACTTGCTCTGTGGGAGAGGCCTACAGAGTCTCCTTAATTTTACAGACTTTAGATTCACAAAGAACCTAAAAAAAAAAAAAGAGCTAGAGTGTCCAAAAGGGCAAGCAGACAAGAGCCCTCTCTTGAGTTATTTCAAGAGACCAAGTGTGATGAGCCCTGGCCAGGGGCATCTTGGTGGGGTGGAGGGGGCTGGGCTGCAAAGAAGCTGGATGCCTTCCCGGAGGGAGCTGATATTACGTTAAAATAATGGGCTGTCATTCAGGCAATACAAATTGTTTTTTAAGAGAAATTAATGACATGGGGAAATATATTCATAATAAACATATATAAAAGAGCAGCAAACTACTTACGCAGTACACACACACTCACGCACACTCACACACGCGCACACAGTGTGAAACGGCCTGGAAGGAAATAAACCAAAGTGCTAACAGTGGTTATCTCTGGGAGTTGGGATTACACGCGATTTTTTTAAAGACCCATAAAACACACAAGCAGACACACACACACACAATAACAATCTATTCTAGAAAGAAGAAAATATAAGTAAGCATAAGAAAAAACAAAAGTTTCCTTTAGAGATGAGTTTTGTTTTCGTAATTACACGTTCCAGTATTTAAACATTGTTTACAATGGGAATGTATTATTTTAAAAGACCATATACTGAAAAGTGTTCCTCTATGTACTTAGCACGCATAAACAGTACATGTGGTGCAGGCATTAATCGAAGTGGTTTACCAATACTAATTTGATTAATCTTCCTAGGACCCTGAAGAGGAGCGTGCTGTTATTATTACTACTGTTTCCCCAATGAAAAAAGGAACACACAGAGATGAGACCATTCTCCTGAAGTCACCCGGCTACCAAGAAGGCCCAGGCAGGTTCTGATGCAGGAAGTCAGGCTCTAGAACCTGCACATGGACCAGATGCTGCCTCCCCGTAGCTACGGCTGGGTGATTGATGTATGATCTGTTGGTGGGAGGTGGGTGGGAGGAGGGGGGGTTACCCAGGCAACCAGAGAATGCTAGTTAGTGATACACTTTTCCCTTAGGGGTCATGACATAAAAAAGGATACCTCATATTAGCCCAAATTTCCCTTCTTGTAGGCATCAGTTCCTACAACATTCACTGTATGTTGGAGGTGTGGGGTGGTGGGTCACACAGAGCAAGAAAGGAACATGCCCCTTCTCTGGACCTTGCCCTGTGTGTGAGGGTTAGCATCTGCCCTTGGCTGCACATCTGCTCCTTTCTAGGGCAAGTCTGTCTGAAGGACCCTTCCCTTTCTACTGGGACCAACTAATTCGGTGAAAATCCCAATGTAATGTAATGTAATGACATTTTAATAAAATGATGAAATATCATTCAGGAACTTTCTGGGGCTGGTAGAGGGGGTCGCCACAGAGGGAACGCGGCAGCTGTAGCCCAGATGTGGCATGAATATTCAAGGAGCTACATGGAGGAAGTAGAGAAGTCTGCAGCTGTCCCAGAATGGGGGCACAGACCAGACACCCAGATGTGGGAGAGGAGAGGAAGGCGCGTGGACATGGAGCCCACAGCAGCCTGCAAGTCTCCGTGGCAGTCAGACATGTGCCTTGGGCAGCGGGCTTCTCCTCCGGCAGGGGAGCTACTTCTGAGCTTCCGGGCTGCCCTCTTGTTTTGCGATTTTTGGGACGGAGGTCCTAGGGTTTTTCTAGCCTGGCAGGAAGGGGAAGGGAAGAGCTAGGCCTTTCTTTTCTGGTCTTAGGGAGCAGTGCCTGCTCTGAGTGCAGAACTGCTTTGCATAGGCATGTTCCTTGTCCCTAGGAGGCTGGGTAGGTCACTCTCCATGAGAAGTGGAGGGTGGGGCAGAGCTGGGTAGGACATGAAGGGAGCAGACCCGAGGTGACAGCCTTTCCTAAGGATTTCCTAAAGGCTGACGATGTCCATATTCCAATGAAAACAAAACACATTTCATGGTGGCCATGGATTATCCATGATGCCATGCCTTTCTGTAGGAAGGGAAAACAGAAGTTAACTGTTTTTTTTTTTTTTTTTTTTCACTGTGTGGTTGCCTCTCACTCGTGCCCCCAACTGGGGACCTGATGTACAACCTAGTTATGTGCCCTGACTGGGAATCGAACCAGTGACACTTGGCTTGCAGGCTGATGCTCAATCCACTGAGCCACAGCAGCCAGGGCAGAAGTTAACAGGTTTTTGCAAGCACTGTAGCAATTGCTTTGGGTCTGGAAGACCCACCCTTCATGGCAGATTCCACTTCCAACTTTCTCCAGGAAGCCTGGTGGCTCAAAGATCCCCTTTGTGACCACTGAGCATATGTGCAGACCCCACACCCCCGCCTGCCAGCGAAGGCCGCCCTCATGCGGAATCTGGAGAGGAAGGTGGCTGCTTTTCCTTAGGCTGGAAACAGAGTCTTGCAATGGGATTTCAACTGACACTTGCAGGCTGGATTTGGCCTTCCTTTATGATTTGTTCAACACCTACATGTTACATAATTCTATTTATGGGAGACACAAAGGAACAGTATACTTACTGATCTTGAGGAGTTTACAATGTAGTTGGGAAGATGTTTTTAAGATATGTTACAAGACTTAAATCAGACTTCAAATCATTGAAGTAAGCGGTAGCATAAGGTAGTACAGACAACTTGGTGTGAAATGGATGCTTTAGCCCACTGAGTGCCACAGGCAGGCCGAGGGGAAGACGTCCCAGGGCCTGGGGTGGCCTGGTGGCTTCCTGAAGGAGGCACGACTGAGCAGACCTTAAAGGATGGGGATAAAGACTCAGGTAAGAGCCAAGGGCAGAGGGAGGGATGACCCAGCACAGCGGTGGGCGAATTACCATCTGGGGGCCACATCTGGCCCACCACCTGCTTTTGTACAGGCCAGGAGCTAAGAACGGTTTTATGTTTTTATGTTTTTAAATGGCTAATATATGTATGACACATGAAAGTTATATAAAATTCAAATTTCAGTGTCAACCCATAACGTTTTATTGAAACACAGCTGCACTCACTCATTTGCATATTGTCCATGGCTGCTTTCCACTACAATGGCTGTGCTGAGTATCAGGGCAGAGATTGTGTATGCACTCTCTGGCCCTTTAGAGAAAAAGTTTACCAGTCTTGGGCCTATCACATCAGACGGGCAGTCAGCAGGTTCTCGTCGGAGTGGTGCACTTATATGCAGGAGCTGTGTGAAATGCGCTAGTAATGGGTGCCCAGGGGTCAGTTATGGAGGAGGTTTAGTGTTATGGTAAGGAATATGAATTCAGTCCTATGAGCAATAAGATGAAATCATCATGTCCATTAATATAGTTATATTATCTATAAGAACAATAATTCCGAAGGTTCAAAAGGATTATCTGTAAAAACTGTCAGTCTTCTACCCTGACCTCCAGGTCCTCAGACACTCAGACAACTCCACAGAGGTACCCACTTACTACAGTCTTAGGTACCCTTACAGAGATCTTCTGTTATATCCACAAACATATGAGATGACATATATGTATATTCTTCCATTAACCGCCCCCCACAAATGGTAGCATAAAATAAAAATACTATTTCTGAACCATGCTTTTCAGTTTTACATTTTAGTTTGTCTTATGACATTATTCTTTTTAAAAAAAATTTTATTTATTCATTTTAAGAGAGAGGGGAAAGGAGGGAGAAAGAGAGAGAGAGAAACATGATGTGCAGGAGAAACAGCAATTGGTTGCCTCTCTCATGCCCCGACCTGGGGTCCTGGCCCGCAACCCAGCATGTGCCCTGATTGGGAATCGAACCAATGATGTTTTGGTCCACAGGCCAGCACTCAATCCACTGAGCTACACCAGCCAGGGTTGTGACACTGTTCTTAATGGTCCTATGGCTATGCACTATCTTATTTACGGAGCAGGAGAGGCTTCTGATGCAGAAGCAGCTAAAATGATACTTCCGGAAGCTTTGCTGAGCAGGGGACTCCAGGGAGCACTGGAGGCAGGAGGGGCAGGCAGGCAGCTAAGGTGCACAGCTGGGAGCCCAGCAGTGAGCGTGGTCTGGCATTCCAGTGTAGCCCAGAGCTCCAGGCTGCTCAAGGCCTTGGGGTTGGGCCCCCGGGGCCCCCAACACGCCCCTGGGGGCTCATACCTTGGTGGATGTGTCAGAGATGGAAGAGGTGGGAGAACCAGGAAAATTCAAGACACACTTCTTTCCCAGGCAGCGACCATGTAATTCAACATCCTCATACGGGTTTTCCTTCATCGGTGGGTCTGTGGTCAAAGGCAAAGGGTCAGGAACTGGGAACATTGAGGAAGCTTTCCTCCTCGGATCTGCCCAACACCCTAGCCTCTCCTTGGTGAACTGTCTGATGTCTTGCTATCTGTTCATCTTTCCTCTTGGTAACAGACCCCGATTGTCACGGAGTAACTCCCTGTCTCCCGTTCTTAGACGTGTGAGATTAATTCCACTCTGGTTTCAGGACTTGAGCCAACTGAAGTTTCCCGAGTTCCTGCCTCAGTGACCAGAGCCAGGAAGAGCTCACACCCCCAGTCTAAGCCAATCACCGCATGGCACTCCTGGGCTCTGAAGGTGAACAAGGGACCTAAACTGATCTAGCCGGAGCGAGCCCCAGGATTTCTGCTGGGATTTGCAGGATACAGACTCCCTCCAGGGAGCCGATCATGGGAAACCTGCTGGGAATGGAGCTAACTCGAGAGATAAGAACAGGGAAGAAAAAGCCAGTTCTGGTTGCATGAAGCAGCAAATGCTCTCTGTTGTTTCCCCTGGGTCTTCTGTCCCTTGGGAGGGAGAGCTTCCCCGCCAGGTATACGCACTGCTGAGGGGGGTGCAGGTCTTGTACCTGCGCTGGATTTGGGAAGCCTGCAGCTCCAGCAGGAGCCCCCTCCACAGCAGGGACGCAGCGACTCAAACAGCCTGCGGTGCAATGCCAGGAGCTCAGCTGAGCATACACCCTTCTCCAGGCTCGTGTTCCCCCCACTGTGGAGTCTTTCCTGGGACTGATTGCACCCCTGTATATATGCGTGTCTCTGCCTTACCTGCCCCTCCCACATGGACGCACGTGGGTTTCTTCCTCTGACGAGCTCACGTCTTCCCCCACCCTCAGCCCTACCCCTAACAAACGGGTGCTGGTCTGAGCGTGCACCTCACTGAAACTGTGATCCTCCCTGAGGATAATTTAACTCACCTAATTTAGTTTTTAAATTTCTATTAAATTTATTGGGGTGACCTCCGTTAAAAAGATTATACAGGCTTCCAGTGTACAACTCTGTGATATATCAGCGGTCTATGGCGTGTGTCCAACACCAAAGTCAAATCGCCTTCTCTCACCGTACTGACGTGTACACTTGACCCCTTTATCCTTTATAACTTCCCTACCCCCGCCCCTCTGATAACCACCCTACTGTTGTCTGCGTCTGTACGTTCTTTGTTTTGTTTGTTCATTTGTTGCTTTCGGTTTTATATCCCACATACGAGTACAACCATATGAGTCTTCACTTTTCCTGTCTGTCTTATTTCGCTTAGCGTGGTAGTCTCAAGGTCCATCCACGTTGTCGCAAATGGCAGTACAGTGTTTTATCTTTTCTTATGGCTGAGTTAGCTCACCAAATTTAAGTACATACACACTGTGATTCTGAACCCGACTCTGGAATCTGAGAGAATCCTTCAGAGCTAGGCTCAAGTTTCTTTTTCAGTACAGACATTCAATTTAGTCTGAATTTCAATGACCTCTTACTGCCACGCTCCTACAGTTTCAGAAAGAATATGGTGGTCTTCAGCTTTCTTTCGTCCAGTAATTCCTACAATTTACTGAGCATCTTTTGTAAGTCAGGGGTTTTACATACCACTTTCTGTAGTCCTCAGACAACCCTGTAAGGTAGCTATCGCCATCCTGAGTGTACAGCTGACGGAACTGAAGTTCAGATATGTTAAGTCACCCGCTCAATGTCAAACAGCTAGTAAGTAGCGGATGTTGAGGCCCCAGCTCGCCAGTGCACAGCACGCTGCCGCCCTGGCTCCTGTGCATCGTGGCCCGTCCCCTCCCCGCAGCCCCGTGTCCTCTCACGCAGCCAGTGTGGGTCACTCTTCCACTCACTTACCGGCTCTCTCTTTCATTTGAGTACATGTATGTCTTTGAGTGCATGTGAGTATGTGTTTCAAGCACCCAGCCCCATTTCTTCTTTTCCCCTTGCGCAGAGACTGACTCATACCCATATCCTGAAATTTTGGCCTCTTACCTAGAATGTCTTCGTAGACGTTCTCCTCCGATAAAGTGCGTGCGAGCCCCAGCTTGGTCTGTGCGTACCAGTCAGCCCCGTTGTTCTCCAAGGAAGACTGCAGTAAGTCTTCAAACTCAAAGGACTTTCTGGGTTGTAGCAGATGGGACGAAAAAGAAACAAAGAATCAAATCAAATGAGGTGGGTTCAGAGGATATATACTAAAAATAATTTTTTTTTTCTTGTGAAAATTCCCATTACTGAAACCAACTCCAGTTTTTGCAAGAAGGCATGAAAATCCTCATATATGAGATGTGACTTTGACTTGAAAGAATATTTATGCTATTACGCCAAGTAAGATAGCAAAGCAGATACATGTATAAAATCCAGTCCCAGCTTTGTAAGCAAACATATACAAAGAAAATAAAAGAAAGAAGGTAAGATACATGAGCTGCTCTCTCAGGATGGTTCCTGGCTTCTCTTCACTTTTTCTTCTCTGGACGAGAAAGTACACACGTGACTAACTAGAGAGGAGGAGTGGTGGCCAGTTCAGAGCGGACCTGAGGCCTGGGCACCTCCCCGCTCTCACCCACCAGCATGGTTGTCATCAGAATGAAACCCAGGGGCCATGAGATGCCCCACCCTGCCCCTCAGGCATCTGCGCAAACGTGGTGTGGTCTCCTTCTGTGGCCTGGCTCACTCCATGGCTTCCTACCACCCCCACCCCCACCCTCTATCCACATGGGTGGTCCCTGATCTGATGGTGTTGATCAGAATCTCTCACACACACAGCCACTCACCTTGAGTTTCTATGGTTTTTATAACTTTACTGAACATTTGGGACGTCAGGAGATGGGGCCTACTACGAAACACACACACACACATCAGCCCCCTCACAGGTTCACTCCGCCTCCCCCACTTTTCTCCTCTCCCCGCTTCCTTCGCCTCCTCCAGAGTAACCCACGACTGTGCCTCCAGTTGGAGCAGACGACCGTGTGCACTCAGATTTGCCTAGGCAGATTTGTCAGGACTTTCTGCTGAATACACTTGGGCCTTCCTTGAATGGGATTTAGGTGGACATGCAATCCCTTCTCACTAAACAGGACACCGCCCGCCTCAGCTGGCCCTTTCCTCCTCCTTGGACAGGGTCCAGATGGTACTACCTTTCTATGGCTCAGGAAGCTCGGCTCTTCCTGCCCATTTTGTTAGTGTGTCTGGCACAGTCTTCTATACACACTAGATGGTAAATTGCAGCAGACTACTTAGAAACGTAGAGTGTCTTTGTTCTTCACCCCCATGTCCAGTCTCTCCCTGGCCCCTGGGGAAGGTGCCCCACTGGATACAGAGCTGGGGTCCTTCATTCACAAGCCTTTCCACTTTGGGTGGAGCACTTAGCAGGACTGAAACTCAGTGTCCTGATTTGTAAAGTAGTAACCATCTCATAGGATTGTCCAAAGCATGAAAAAGAAAATGTTGGCCAAGTCCTTAGCACCGGACAAGCACTCAGCAAATGGCAGCTACGGTCATTTATGCGGCAAATGTTTTAGGCTGAACACGTACGCTGGGGGAGGCCCTGCGCTCAGGGTTTGAGAAATGAGGAGGGACTGAAAGCGTCCCTGCCTCAGGAGCTTCCATTCTAGAACGGAAGACAGACATTCAGCCAGCCCACGTACAAACAGAATGAGGAATGTGTAAGTTCAATGACGGGAAAGAACAGGCTGCCACAGACAAGACCATCAAGGAGGCCCGTTTCGGTTGGGGATGCATCGGGGAAGGCCCCGAGGAGAAAGCCACTCATTCAGGCTGAGACCTGAAGGAGAAAAGGGCTTTCCAAGAGGGAAGGGCATGGGTGACGGTTGTGTGGCTACAGAGACCTCGGTGCCTTTGTGGAAACGACAGCCATCCAGCCAGGCTGGCCCGGTGGACAGGCCGGGCAATGAGACGGCAGAGCCGGGCAGAGGCCATCCGCCTGCTCTCCAAACTTGGAGGATTTCTCGCATCCTCAAGCTTTCCCCCTTTACTAGTTTCTTCCTCTCTTCCTTTAAACACGCTCAGGTTTCCTCTGTTTTGAAAACCTTTCATTTGAAGCAATGACCCTGCTAGTTCTGCTATTTCTCACCTTCCTCGCCAACATTTCCCACTGGGGAGAGGGGAGGAGGAGGGGCGGAGACTGTTCTGACTGGCTGAGTATTAGTTCGCCCTAGTCCACCGGCTTTTCCTTCCCTGACCTCAGCGTGGCACCTCTGTGCACCCCTTTTCCGAAACTGTCTCCTGAAAGTCACTAGTGAGTTTCTGGTGAAACTTAACCACTTTCTTGGTCCTTTTCTTACATGACACCACTTTTCTTTACATGACACCTCTTGGTTTCTACAATGCAAGGGTGGTTGGGTCATGGGCCATCCGTGGCTGAGGCTGGTGTGTGAACTTTTGTTACTGGTCCTTGATGCAGTAAGCACAGAAATTGAGAGTGAGTTTTTGTTTTTTTTTATATTTTTTAAAACAATTTTATTTATTTGTTTATTTATTTATTTTTAGAGAGAGGGGAAAGGAAAAAGAGAGGGAGAGAAACATCACTGTGGTTGCCTCTAACGCACGCCCAGCTGGGGACCTGACACGCAACCTAGAATGTGCCCTGACTGGGAATCGAACCAGCGACACTTGGTTCACAGGCTGATGCTCAATCCACTGAGCCACAGCAGCCAGGGCTGCATTTAGAAACTTTTTAGGCAACTGATAGAAATGAGGCTTGGCTCTCGCTGATGTGGCTCAATGGATTGAGCATCAACTTATGAACCGAAAGGACGCTGGTTCGATTCCCAGTCAGGGCACATGCCTGGGTTGAGGGCCAGGTCCCCAGCTGGGGGCGTGCAGGAGGCAACCAGCTGATGTTTCTCTCACACATCAATGTTTCTCTCCCTCTCTTTCTCCCTCCCACCCTCCTCTCTAAAAATAAATAAATAAACTCTTTAAAGAAATTAAAAACTGAGGACTATATATTGTTGTCTTTTTTTCATTTAATTCCTCTGGGATTTTATTTTATTTTACAACAGTGTAGTTCGGCAAAGCATTGCAAACACATGCACATGGGCCCTCTGGACGGTCTGAAAAGCCGCAGTGCAAGGCTGCCCCGTTACTTCCCTTCCCACACAACTCTTCCTGGGCCATCACCGGAAGCGCTCTTCCTCCTCCTCCTCCTCTTTCTGGGCTAGGGCTTTGTCCGCAGGTTTTTCCTCTTCAGGCTCTAAACTGTAATATCCCCACATCTGAGTTCATCCCCCCCTTATCTGCACCCCATCCTCATTCCTTTATGAACCTGACTCAGCACTTAGGCACTTAGGGCAGGAGCACAAAGAAGCGCCAAGCTGGAAGCTTCCGTGCTGGCGTCTATGGTCTTACGTCAGGCCACGGGGCTGAAACTGTCATTTGTGTCCTGGGGTCCTGACTTACTAACAGAAGCACATTCCCCAAAGGAGAAGCTGCCAATCCATGAGCCCCTCCTTCTTCTCCTTGAGGTGCCCAGCCAGGAGGAAGGACTGAGCTTCAGAACTCTAGCAGATGGGGTCTGGTGGGGATGGGGGTGGGCGTGGGGGGAGAGGCCTGGGCTGCTTTCTCTGGGATGAGAATGTGCTGTGCTGTGAGCCCACCCTGAACAGCCTGGGCTGGCATTGGCCAGGCGTCTGATTGGAGAGCGCCCCGACTCCTGGGGGAGCCCGTCCGATGGTGTTAGCTCGAGTCCTCAGCGTGCCCACTGCCTAGAACTTGCTAGAAAAGATGCGAACTGTTCTGTGAGCCCATAGGCTCATTCATTCAACGAACTGACTGAGTACCAGCTAAGTGCCTTACCTGGATTAGCGCATTTGGACTTCGCAACCACCTCGTGAAGAATTAATATCATCGTACACATTTAGGCGTGAGAAAACTGACGCATAGGCAGGTTAGATAAATTGCCCAAGGTCACGGTGGGAGGAAGTGGTGGACCAGGGAGCCTGGCGGGAGACTGGTGCCCTTGACAACATGGGCCCTGAGCAGGGCGTGAAGTTAGCGGCAAAGCGTGAGAAAAGCTGCAGGCGCAGCGCACACATTAAGACGAGGGCAGCTGCCAGAGTCTGCAGATAGGAACTTGAACTAATTTTCCATACAAAATCATATTACACGTTACCGTGAATTACCCAGCAGGCCCCCTGGTTACCTCATAATGTAATTAAATCATGCGATGAAGAGGAGCTACGAACCCTCACAGGAAAAAGAGGGGGCAGGCAGGGTCCCTGCCCTGGGAGCTGAGCAGCTTCAGCCTCAATGTCAGGAAGCCCTACTCCTGACAGCGGGGGACAGAGAGGTGACCACCACTGGCAGGGGAAGCCTCGATGCTCTGGAATTCGAGCATGAGCCTGGCTAAGCTTGGCCTTTTCTTTGATTTCAGAAAGCGGCTGCAGCTGGGCCTTGCTTTGCTACAGAGAGAGCTCTATTAATTGTTTTTATTTTTAAAAAAAAATCTCATTTGAGGCACCTATGTATGAGGCAATATTTGTATAGGTCAACTTTTAAAATGAAAATGTTTTATAAAGTACCTATGAAATAACATCTGAATAATTCAAATGACTTAATAATAAATGCTGTAACGAAACAGATGTTTGCATGCCCTGGCCTCTCCGAGTCCCAGCGGCCGGCTCGCTTACTTAGAGCACATGTAACACGACCTGGATTATCTGTCAGGGTTTGCTGGGGTGGGATTAGCCGGTGCCCAAGCTGCCGCTGTCAGACATCCAGGGATCTCAGGCCAGGATACGAAGGCTTTGCATGGTGCTTCCATAGTTCCATGAACACGATGTTAATACGAAAGCTTAGCTATGCCTTGCCTTTAATTTCCAACACGTAAAAGGTACCCACCACCACTCTAAATAGTATTAGAAAAGTGAAATTTAAAAAAATTGTAAACTTCCTAAAAAATGCTGATTAGAAGATGATTATTCACATCACAAGACTCTTTATTTAATTTGCAAAAGAATTCATCCCAAGAGGTCTCTATTTGTGTATTAAAATGCTGGTTTTCAGGTGACCAGCTCCTCTGCAGGGAGCCTGAAAGACAAAGAAAATCTGAAACCCCCATGAAACCACGGGACGTACAAAAACAAGGAGAAACCAGAAATCTTTACACGTCCCGTTTCCTGAGCTAGTGGGAGAGTTCCAGTTACAAAGTTTGGATTATCACTGTTGAGTGTTGGTATTTGCAAGCAACGACTTCACACAGTCCCTCCTAAGCACTATTTCTGTAAACTGCATAAATGTCTCCAAGGACTGGGGGTGGCGGGGGCTCTGGTTCTGTGACTCAGGTAGGTGATAAGGTTCCCCGAAGAAGAAGAATGTGATTAAATAAATCATCTAGCCACCTAGCTAAATCTTTTCTATAAAAATAATTTTTAACTAGAAAAGAAGGTTTGAATGCCTGCCCTGGCTGGTGTGGCTCAGGAGATTGAGTGCCAGCCTGTGAACTGAAAGGTCGCTGGTTCAAATCCTGGTCAGGGCACGTGCCTGGATTGCAGGCCAGGGTCCCCCACTGGGGGTGTGCGAGAGGCAACCGATAGATGTATCTCTCACACACTTACGTTTCTCTCCCGCTCTTTCTCCCTCCCTTCTACCTCTAAAAGTAAATAAATAAAATCTTTATTAAAAACAGATTTTTTTTTAAACTTGAAAAACAGTTTTAATGCCTGCCCTGGCTGGTGTAGCTCAGGGGACTGAGCGCTGGCCTGTGAACTGAAATGTCACCAGTTCAATTCCAAGTCAGGGCACATGCCTGGGTTGTGGGCCAGGTCCCCAGCTGGGGGCGGCAAGAGGCAACTGATTGATGTTTCTCTCCTTCTCTTTCTCCCTCCATTTTCCTCTCTCTAAAACTAAAATGAAAGTTTTTTTTAAAAAAGGTTTTAATGCCTTTATTTACATATTAACTTTGAGAGAAAGGAAATTTCAAAAGGCTAATGCTAACCACATCTAAATTGGCTTCACTCTTGTTTAAATCTTTCCACACTCATTCCACAACCAGCCTGCATGGTTAATAAGCACCTTCTAGGGGCTGCGATGAGCTCACAGCTGGTGATGCAAAGGCAAGACATCCCTGCCTTCGAGGCTCCCGCAGCCTGGTGAAGGGGTGCAACCTCCTCTCAGCCCGAGTTTGCTTCCTGGGCCGATCAGTTATCATGGGATTTGGGTATTTCTTAGTTTTGGAAATGCTGGAACGATCAGATTGGTCCACTATAAATTTGCTGAAGTGCCTTATAATTTATGTAAGATACAAATTTATTTTCTTATTTTAAGATTTTATTTATTTTTAGAGAGAGGGTAAGGGCGGGAGATAGAGAGGGAGAGAAACATCAATGTGTGGTTGGAGAGAATGATCAATGTGTGGCTGCCTCTCCCACGCCCCCAATCGAGGACCTGGCCTGCAACCCAGGCATGTGCCCTGACTGGGAGTCAAACCAGTGACCCTTTGGTTCACAGCCTGGTGCTCAATATACGAAGCCACACCAGCCAAGGCCAAATTTCAACAACCAGTGCCAAATACTGTGATTTCAAGTAGTATTTTGTATGTTATTTATGACTTTCCCACCCTTTTGTAAATGAAATACTAACGTAAGAGCTCATCCCACATCTCCATTTGGACGACTCACGGGAATCTCAAAACCCACAAATCTGGAGTCGAACTCATACTCTTGTTCCTGCTCTGCAATGAGGAGCAGCGCTTCCTCCAGCGAAGCCACTGCAGCGAAGGCCATCAGCATCCGCCCCAATGTTTAGGCCTCAACCTGGAGGCCCGCCCACATCCCCCTCTCCTAATGCCCACTTCTAGCCAGTTCACAAGAGTTCTGCGTGGAGCCCACCCACTCTCTCAGCTCCCACTGCAGCCACACTGCAGGGTGGCCCTAGCACCACCTCACTCTTCCTTCCACCCCCTCAATGCCTCCCTGCCCCCCACCCGCCACCGCTGGTGCCCTTTCTAGTCTCCGTGCTGCTGTGGGGACAAGCTCTCAAAAATGCAAATGAGCTCATGTTTCTCCCCTTCTTAAAACTTTTCAAATGTTTCCTAGTCCCCTTAGGTAACAGGCCCAAACCCTTGCCTGGTCTGCAGGGCTCTTCTGGCGGCCGGCTCCGGAGGACCTCGAGGGTCACACTGGGCAGTCCAGGTCCTCCAGCAGGCTGAAGGAAGTCTTTCCTGCCCCACGGCCTTTGCTGCTTGTTCACGCAAACTGAACCCCCGTTTCCCACTGTCCCCCCTCGTGACCATTCCCACAGTGCCATGGTTACGTAACTAGTTGTGCACTTCTAACTATTACTAGTCTGTAAGTTCCATGAGGGCGGAGTCTCAGTTCACCTTGTTCATTGCTATATTCCTGTGCCTAACACTACATTGGTTCACCTTAAGTATTTGCTGGTTGAGTAAGTGAATATTTTAAAAGCTGGTTTTACCAGCCATATTTACTGCTCTTAATTTATACCTCCTTCGGCATAAACAAATAGAGCAGTGGTTCTCAACCTTCTTAATGCCGCGACCCTTTAATACAGCTCCTCGCATTGTGGTGACCCCCAACCATAACTAAAGCACAGTGATGAATCACAAAAACAACATGTAATTATATATGTGTTTTCCACTGGTCTTAGGCGACCCCTGTGAAAGGGCCGTTCGACCCCCAAAGGGGTCACGACCCCCAGGTTGAGAACCACTGAAATAGAGCAACTGTATTCTTAGAGCTAATTTTTAGTCAATTGTTTTGAACACATTTCCTTCAGAATTATTTTGAGCTGTGGTTAAATGACCTTCGCTAGCCTGGGGACTAGCCATCACTTAAGACACCATAATACACTCGCCTAGAAAGAAGGGATGCCTGCTCTGATCCCTCATCCCCCTCCAGCTGCCACAGGGTCTTTTCTGGATGGTGCAGACATTGCTCCCCACAGCCCCCCGCACCCCCTGGGGAAGGGTGTTCATACCACCAGCTGTTCAGAGGAGGAGCTCAGTGGGAGACTGCTTACGTCAGCTCTTGGCTTGCTCTGCTATTGGGTATTTCCTTCATCAAGGATTATGACTACCCACATTCAGTTTCTGCTTTTCTCTATCCTGAATCGAGAACAGATGTGTCAGAAGGAAAACGACCTATATCTGCCATTGTGTCTAAAATCCAACCACTTCTACCTTCTCATGAGAACGAAGACACGGCCCCCTCTCTTCTAATGCAGAATAACACCCACCAGGTTTCCTCTCGTAACTGCTGGCCAGTGCAACGGCTACGGAAATAAACAAACTTCTAAAATCAAGCTTCTCAGACACTTTTAAAGTACTCATTGGTCTCAAGCTCAACCAAACAATTGGCCCCTTTGAAGCTTTTAGACAATCAGTTTTTAGACACAGTAGTTAGAGTTGCCTCATGGATGTCATGTTGACTAAGACAGGATCACCATGACAGGGTCAGATAGGGTTAGGGGGGCTGGTAAGTGAACTTGAACCATGAAACTGATGATAGCTGAGGGTTGCTGCGCAGCCAGAGAGCCATGGGGATCCCTATCAGTCCCACAGAAGATGAAAATTAAGGAATCAGTAACAGCACAGTATGATTTGGTGGCCATAGCATCACTGAGGTCTCATGGCCTCAAAAAAGTTCTGAAGCCTTACACTAAAGCCCCAAGGAAAGGCTGAAGCTATATAATGCCAAAATAATCCATTGAAATTTTGGTCGATGTAGTTTTCTGGCTGCATAACGATCTAAACACTCTGTCATATGATCAAATTAAACTGAAACAAAAACTCTGAATTTGAGTTAAAACCTTTGGGGTATATAGATACTTACGGATTCAGAACGCTGCTTATACTTAAAAAATAATAACTTTTCTTGTTTAATGTCAGCCTTGAGGCATTCCTGCCGAAGTTATTAAATAGATGCCATAAAACACACATAACCAAGTTAATGTTGCTGTAGGAGCCTTATCTTTGGAATTTCCTGACATTTAAGGGCTTCTCATTTTCCGCTGTAGGATTGAAGACATAATTCCTTGCATTTAATTTCCTGGGGCTTTAGAGAAATGAAGAAAAAAGAGAAGAAGGGGAAGGAAGAAGGAGAAGAGGAAGAAGGGGAGAGAGAAGAGGAAAAGAGAAAAGGTACAAATAAGAAGGGAGGAAGGAAAAACACATTTTCTCAAACCAAGGATCTGAATTCCCGGGGTTGGCCCTGGCTGAGGGGGACTAACCGGCCTATGAAAATAAGCTGAATACGCCCTCTAATGTACACAGCCTGGCCATGTAATTCTAAACCTTCATAACCTCAAAATCCTTAATCATTTCTTTCTTCAACCTTGGCTCGGCTTTCCTGCCTCGGAGAAGGCAGTAAGTCTGCCAATTTCAGAGCTGAGCCTTTTCTTTTCTTTTCTTCCTCATCCCCCTCAATTTTTTTTTTCTTTTTTTTTATCGATAGGACCACAATAAAGAGCACACTTTATTTTTTTAAGAGCAGAAAGTGAACATCTTGCCCTAATCACCCCCATTGCACTATTTGAAACAAAATGAAAACTCTAACGCCAAAATTCTTAAAACACAGCTGATGCAACCATAGTCCAAGTGGCCAAGAAAAATTTCATCTTTGGACTGAAACGAAGGAACTTCAGCGGGTTTTAAAGAAAATGCTGGGAGACGGAAAAGAGCAGATGGTAGCTGAGAGAGAAAAGATAATGGGAATAACTGTCTGCCAGGTTGATGTGTCTTCCCAGAGGTGCCCCCGATGAAGGACTCCAGTTCCCCAGAGCCAGCCTGCCCCGTGAGAGTGGGCCTCTTTGCAGGAACAGCGGAGAGGGTGTGGAGGAGCTGCTGATAGGCAGCACTGGGATGGGCGTATGAAGTCACCAGGGTATTTAGGGCCCTGGGCTCGGCACTCACTTGGGAAAGGATGTTGAGTTGGAGATGGATTCAGACTTTCTCACAACATAAAGAAGGAATTCTCTACATTCTTCTACAGACCTCACTGATACCAAAGCCTGATAAAGACAGCAAAATAAATACCAAGCACAGGCCAGTCCCATTTATGGAAGAGTGAGACAAAAATCTTAAAATATTAGCAAATAGAATTTATCAGTAATTTAAAAAAATAATAAACCAAGACCAAATGGGAGTTCATCTCAAAAATCTAAGGATGGGTTACTATCAGGATATAAATTTGCTATTAATAGGTCAGAGAAGAACTGTCTGATTGTATAAAGTTACTGAAAAGTAATTTGACAAAATCTACCATTCAATCCTAATTTTTAAAACTCTGATTAAAAACAAAAAACAAAAAACAAAAACCAGTGTGGCTCAGCTGGGCGGGTATTGTACGGCAAAGTGAAAGGCTGCAGTTTGATTCCTGGTCAGGACACATGCCTGGGTTCTGCGTTTGGTCCCAACTGGAGCGCGTATGAGAGGCAACAGATCAACACTCCTCTCCCTTTTTCTCTTCCTTCCCCTCTAAAAATTAAATAGACAAACCCTTAAAAACCAACCTCTTAGTAAACAAAGAAATATAAATGAACACTACCTGGATAACATAATAGCATATTGGAAACATGAGTGCTTGAGAGTGGAATGCCAGGCACATTAGCATCAAAGCTGTGCGGGGAGGTACGCCTGCCCACAGCTATCAGCGCTATTACTTAATATGCCCTGAAAGGGCCAGCCGGGGCAATTTGGTAAGAGAAAGAATTTGGAGGTACAAGTTAGAAAGAAAGAGGTAAAATGATCCTTCTTTGCAGACAGTATGATTATGTACACATAAAGCCCAAGAGAACCAACTGACAGACTATTAGAAACAACGAGAACATTCTTTTGGGTGTCTTTTAAAAGAGTCATATACAAAATAGATCATTTTCTTAAATCTGAAAATCATATAATGAGAAAAAAGATTATATTAACAAAGACAACAAAAAGATAAACTGCTCGTGAACAAACCTAGCAAATATAAGAATCCCAATGAAAAACTAACATACAGACCTGGCTGCTGTGGCCCAGGGAACAGAAAGGTAGCTGGTTTGATTCCCGGTCAAGGCACATGCCTGGGTTGCAGGCCAGGTCCCCAGTTGGGGGTGTGCGAGAGGCAACCAATTGATGTTGCCTCTCACACACTAGTGTCTCGCTCCCTCTTTTTCTCCCTCCCTTTCCCTCTCTCTAAAAATACATAAATAAAAAAATATTTTTAACTAACATATAATTGTCAGATAGGTACTAGACTTATTGGGGTGATCACTTCATTGGTTATATAATTGTCTCATCACTATGTTGTATATCTGAAACTAATATAATACTGTATGTTAACGGTAATTGAATTTTTTATTTTTAAAAATAAGTAACATTTTGTGTGATATTTGATAGTGACACATAGAACATTTAGAAAAACACATGAAAGAAAAGTGAAGACATTTTTGAAAAAGGAGAATAATAAAATAAATAGGAGGCTCATAATTACTAAAAAGGAGGTCAAGCAATCACTTTTTTCATGATATGATAGTAAATGCAGGATGTCTAGGAGAACTAACTGACTGATTGCTAGCAACAATAAGAAGTTCTGTAAGCTCTACTAGATATTAAAATATATTATGAGGTTAAAATAATTGGTATTGGGGAAGAAATAGATACCCTGATTAATTAAGCACAAGAGAGCCAGAAACAAATACTAGCTAACATTTATTGAGCATTTACTATATCCTGGGCTTGGTTTTATGGTTTACTTATCTTCCTTACAACTTATGAAGTGGTTATTATAATTATCACCATTTTATAGATAAGTTAAATGAGGCCAGGACAAATTTTGCAGCTTGTCTAATGTCACCCAGCTAGGAAGTAGCAGAGCTAGAAGTCCTCTGGCTCTCGAGTCTTCTCTAATGCTGTATATGGCTCATCACAGCATTATTTGTAAACTGGAAACAACCTAAGTGTCCATCAGTAGGGGAACAGCTACATAAAATATGACTCATCCATGTGATGCTAACAATGTGGCAGTTATAGAAAAGTGGAGAAGATAAAAAAGGAAGGTGGTAACATTGAAAGATCTCAATGATATCCTAAGTAAAACAGAATATATATCGCATGTTTTCACTTTTAAAAGATTTAATTTTCATATACCATATATATAGATGTGTGTGTGTATATATGTATATATACACACACCATATATATATTTATATATATAAATTCTAGAATATACAAACTTTTTTCCTAGAAGAGAACAAATTATGATTTGTTTTTTTTTAAGGAACTAAAAACAAATTGTTTACTGAAGGCAAGAGGATGCAAGCCATACAAAAATCAAAAGCTTATCTAGCTGTAACCGGCTTCTCTTTCTCTTGTCCTACGGGGTAGGATTTTTATCTGTACATTTTCTAAAGAGCCCAATCTACTCATGAAATCCTTAGGCAGGGGGAAGCCGTGCGGTGGAGATTCCTCAAGCAACCCATTGGGAGAGCGCGTTATCAGGGCGGAAGTCACTGCCTAGCACTGCCTGCTTCTTTCTCTTCCGCTCCACGTGTCCTACAGAAGTCATTGCGCGAGGTGGCGAGCCTAGCTATTAGGGAAGAGCAGCTCTGGAAGCCCGCTCTGCCGTCTTGGCACTAGTCCAGGTCCTGCATTATTTTGTCTATGCCCACAGGGTCTTTACGATTTTTCAAAAATCCAGGAAACTCCTTTTCCATGAGTACTCTCAGGTCCTCCCTTGTTAAGTAGACTTCATCCCCAGCAAATCTGTGAAATGTGAACATCATGGTTTCCATGGCATGTTCCCAAGGAGATGGCATTTTGGTGAGGTCTTGGCCAGAGGCGTGGCAGGATCACTCTAAGAAATTATCTTTTTTTTGCAGCCAGGAGAATCATACCTGACAGACAATGTTGACTGGGGGAGTGACACGGCCTAATCTTTATTTCTGGACAATCCCACCTGGCTGCTGAGAAAGGAATACACTGGAGGTGGCTCCAAGACACCTAAGGTGGTAGCAGTGGAGGAGCTGTAGTCAGATTCAAGATAACATTTAAAAGGAGAACCAGCCCTGGCTGCTGTGGCTCAGTGGATTGAGTGTCGGCCTGTGAACCAAGTGTCGCTGGTTCGATTCCCAGTCAGGGCACATGACTAGGTTGCCAGGTCCTCAGTTGGGGGCGCAAGTGAGAGGCAACCACACAGTGATGTTTCTCTCCCTCTCTCCTTTCCCCTCTCTCTAAAAACAGATATATAAAATAAAAATAAAAGGAGAACCAAAGGGTTTGCTGGTGAATTAGACAGGGTATGTGAAAAAGAGAGGACCCAGAAATGGCCTAGGTTTTGGCCTACACTAAATAAAGGCAACACCATTTAATAAAATGGGAATGACTCTGGGAGGAAATTGTTAGTGGTAGCCTGGATCGAGAATTTAGGTTTGGACACGTTAAATCCAAACTATGAGCCCCGGCCAGGTACAGCATTGTCCTGATACGCCAAGGTTACAGGTTTGATCCTTAGTCAGGGCACATACCAGAATCAACTAATGAATGAATGAATAAGTGGAATAACAAACCAATGTTTCTTCCCCCTCTCACACTCCCTCTCTCTCTCTCAAATCAATAAAAAGAAAAAAAAAAAGTCCTAACCATTAGCTAACCAAATGGAGACGCAAGCAGGAGAGGACGATACGGACCTGAAGCTGGGAGAGGGAGCCGCCGTCAGAGATATAGAGGTGGGAGTCATAAGCATGTGATTGACATTTAAAGCTACGGGACTGGATGAGATCATTTAGGGAGTGAGTGTAGATGGAGAGGAGCTCCTGTCCAGATCCCAGGATGAGGTGTGGATGCAGGGGTGCGTCCACAGAGACGGAGCAGCCAGGGAAACAGGCAAGGGGAGGCCGAGAAGCCAAGTGCACACAGCGTTTCGGGACGAAACGCCTCAGCTGTTCCTCCAAGCCCAAGAGAGGTCAATCAAGAAAAGAACAGAGAACCGGCCATGGGTGTAGCAAGAAGGGGGCTGTTGGCGGCCTTGGTCGAGAGCAGTCTCGGAATAAGTGGCCAAAGCTCAACTACAGAGGGTCCAGAAATAAAAAGCAGAAGGCGAAGAAGTGATGACAGGGATATAGACACCTGTTTGGAGTTTTGCACTAAAGCTGGTTTCCACATGAGTGGGTATCAACCAATGAGCACATTATAGAAATGGACTAGAAATTCGGTCCATAGAGCAGAAAAGAAACTGATTTTATTTTTCAAGCATTCACGTGCTTTATTATTGAATGTGTTGTCTCACTATTATAAAATATTCACAGTATGTGCATCTATGTATAAAGGAGGAAACAGGCTTTGAGAGGTTAAGTCACTTGCTCAAGGTCAAACAGACAGACTGGGATGGGACCAGGGTAGACTCAGGCAGTGTGTTCCTAGAGTCCATACCAAGAAAAACCGCGAAAGGAAGGGCCAGCGAAGACTCAGCGGACCAAGCGCTGGCAGGGATGGTAGTCACAGAAAGAGCACCCGTCAGCCGCAGTCAGTAGATGGCAGGGCTGAAACAGGGTTTCACTGAGCGCTGGCTTACTGTCAGAATCACAGGACTTCTCCCATCCAGAGGGTCAGTTTTCCAAGCAGACAGTCTTTTTTTTTTTTTTGAGAACAGAGAACCACCACAAAACACATGCATCAGTTATCACGTGTCCTGCTGTAGTCAACAAACTACCTTAAGCTATGAATAGTCTCAACTACAAGATGCATCCGTTTACTAAAAACAAACCATGAGCCCACGCGGACAGCTGTGACGTGGCGCAGACCACGGAGGCAGACGTCACCTACCTGTGGTCAGCGCTGGGCTTCGGTCTCCCGTTCCACAGTCGTCTGTTCACCGAGGGAGGCGGCGGGGAGGAGGGCAGAGGCGGGGGAGGGAGGGTGGGCAGAGGAGGCAGGTTCCTTCCGTCTTTCCTGAAGCTGACGCCTGGGTTCCCATCCTTGTCCCCTTCTCCATCATGTTTGAACGTTCTCCGGGGTTTGGGCAGGGGGTTGATGAAGGGTTTTGGGGGGAAGCCTCTGTACACACTGTCCGGGCTCCGGTCCCAGGGCTTTCCGCGTGAGCTTCTCCTTCCCTCCGCAGCCTCGGGGGCGAGCTGCCTGGCCCCCAGGTCCAAGCGGGGGGCCCTGAGTTCCGAGCCATTCCCACACCCGTGGTTCCTGGTTGGGGCGGGCCCCTCCGCGGCCCTGTCCGGCAGGCAGTGCGGGGAATAACACGTCCCTGGTAACTGGGGGTCCAACCCCGCCAGCCCATCCTTCAGGGCCTGCTCCAGTTTCTTGACCTGCTTCAGCACAGAGAGGCTGTCGTTCTGAAGGCGCTGCTTGCCACGCCTCAGCTCGCGGCCTCGGCCGGCGCTCGGAGCCAGCTCCCGGGCTGGCTGGCCGAGGCCGGGCCTCCGCTCTGCGCCCCGTCCCCTGACTTCCGCATCCCCTTCCTTCCTCTCATTCTCTTTGCTCTCTCCTTCCAGCTTCGCTCCATTCTGGGCCGTGGCGGCCGGAGCCCCACCGCCATCGCCGCGTCTCCTCTCCAGCACGCAGGACGCCGCGTAGTCCTCTGGCCCGTCCGCCTTCCTGCCAGGTACGGGAGTGCGCGACTCCCTTTTCCCCTCCCACTCTGATATCTTGTCCCTTATGCTGAGGGCCTTGTGCCCGGCCCCGCCTCGGGCAGGAGGGCAGGGGTCCTGAACACTGCTGAGCTGCCTCCTGCCAGCCCGGGTGGCTTCTTTAGCACTGAGACCTGAGCCTGGGTCGCTGATGAGCATATTTTTGTTGAACATATTCTGCTGAAAACAGTCTACTCTTGACTTTAGCATCATGTTATTGAGGCTTTCCAGAGGGCTTCGTCGGAGGCGTGAGTCCCGATCAGTCTCTCGGAAATGAATGGAGGGCCTAAAGGGCTGCCTTCGAGAATCTTCCTCAGCCTCCGGACCTTCCACCTTGACCCTGAACAAGAAAAATAAACACCGGGTGAAGGATTCTTATTTATTGTTCTTGGCTGGTCATAGAGATTTCCCAGAACTTAAGATATAAATGTTACATGCTAGTTGCAAATCACAAACATTGAGACCACCATTAAAAAATCACATAATATTTTTCTTGGGGAGATATTATGGAGCTATTAGATTTTGGAGTTCGGTAGACTTGGGTTTAAATCTTAATTCAAACATTGGCCAGCTACATGATCTTGGACACGTTGCTTAACTTCTCTAAATCTCAGTTTCCTCATTTGTGAACTAGGAATAATAATAATAATAATAATAATAATGCATATCTAACAAGGTAACTGTAAACACTGAATGAGCTAGTCCACCTAAAGCAGATAGCATGTCACCCTGGCTGGTGTGGCTTGGTGGATTGAGTGCCAGCCTGTGAACCAAAAGGTCACTGGTTCGATTCCTGATCAGGGCACATACCTGGGTTGTGATTGTGAGCCAGGTCCCCGGTTCGGGGGGTGTGAGAGGCGACAGATCGATGTGTCTCTTGAACATCGATGTTTCTCTCCCTCTCTCTCCTTTCCCCTCTCTCTGAAAATAAATAAATAAAATCTTACAAAATAAAGCATAGAGCATGTCATAAATGTACAAGAAGTGGTAGTTACTATTATTATTAGCTTTTCTCCCCTGACAAAAATAGAAGAAATGTCATGAGATAAAAGAGTATATAGTCTAAGTTTCCTCCACTTCTGTAATCGATGGATAAACCTTCGAATGACTACTTAAAAATTAAAACAATGCCATGCGTTATAAAGTTCTTGCTAACTCTGGGCTTGATAAGTTGTCCTGATTTGAATCAGTAGAAACACATGATTGGCTGCATTGGAATCAAACCTCCTTTCGAATGTGGAGAGTGGGTTCTCCGTTAGGATGGGGACTGTTTTGTGTTGAACTTAGCCTGTTTTGGCTACTATTGTATCCCTAACACCTAGAACGACACCTCGCAGAGTAGGTGGCCAATAAATCTTTGTTGCATGAATGAACGTGTGAACCAGCAGGTGTATCCAGATTCCATGGGTGGCCTTGAAATGCCCTGTCCAATAGAGTGGCCACTAGCCATATGTGACTATTGAAACTGAATCCCAATGAAATTAAAGCTTCAGTTCCTCAGCTGCCCCAGCCACATGGCGAGTACTCAGTAGCCACATGTGGCTAACGGTTACTGTGGTGATGGTGTAGAACATGTCCACCACTCCATAAAGTTCTGGCCTGGAATGTCCATGTGGGGATACATGTCTCCAAATGTGATCTTGGGAGATCAGTTAGAGTCATGGAGATGTTAAAAATTATTGTGAAAGAAACACAGAAAAACATTTTTAAGCTAATCTAATGAGAATGGGAGAATCTGTGTTTTGACATGTAAAACTGTCTTCCACCAGCACAGATCATGACTGAACACAGTGACCTTAGAGGTGTCAAGATGAGCAAACGGGAGTGGGCCAGATTCACGGCACACGTTCTCTGAATGTAAAGATCAGGCTGTAGAGGAATTCTGAAACCCCAGTAAGGTCCACATGAAGGATGAATAATTAGCAATTTCACATACCCTGTGACTATTTAGCTTTCCATTCCGCAGACGAACGGCTGTTTATGTAAAGACTTCTCCCCACAGGGACATTAGCTCATAAGTTGTGTTGCTATTCTTGGTTGCTCAACATAAATGAAAAACTTGTGAAATTGCAAACACATTTTCATATGTTAAATATGGCTACCAAAGCAGAATTCCTTATTTAAATGAACAATTAGCATTCATAACAGAGTGCTTACAGAAAAGAAACACATTTTTAATAGTCTCATCACCACTGAAGACATTGGCATGAACTCAGATTTAGTCAGAATCAGAATCATTTTATTGATATTTTACTGAGAATTCAAAAGGCAGAAGTCAAAGTCCTTGCGCTCACTGTGCTTGAAGTGACATGAAGAGATAGGACAGATGTAAAAACACAGTTCAGGCTCCAGCCAGTGTGGTTCAGTGGGTTGAGCAATGTCCTGCAAACGTGAAAGGTTGCAGGTTTGATTCCCAGTCAGGGCACATGCCTGGTTGTGGGTGTGGTCCCCAGTTGGGGTGCATATGAGAGGCAACTGTGAAGTTTTTCTCTGACATGGATTTTTCTCTCCCTCTCTTTCTTCCTCCCTTCCCCTCTCTCTGAAAGAAAGGAAGAAAGAAAGAAAACCCCACAGTTCAGATTGGTGCATGCTTAGTGACAAGTGATGATATAATATATAATTAGGATCATACGTGCCATTAAACAATATCAACAGCAGCTAAATACATGGTTTTAGAGTTAGAGGGACCTGGGTTTGAACTTGGCTCCTTTTTTTCATCTTAAAGAACCTTATTTCCTTTGTCTAGACTAGAACTTTAGCAGTCCAGAGGCCTAATTTATCTTCTTTGCTGTGCCCAGTATGTAACAGGTAGCCATTAAATGAATAAATGAATGAGTTAATATATATAATGCGCCCGGAGTACATACATTATAAAGCTTGATATGAATAAATGGTCATTAGTGTTATTTAATGATAATAGTTATTGTCTAAGGTCCCAAACACCTGGTAGGACCTCACAACCACGAAGGCCCCATCTGAAAACTGAAGAGGAAAGAGGAGGCCTTGCTGCTGTGTTAGACTAATAAAGCTCAAGTGGGAGCAGCCAGGATGCAGAAACCAAGGGCAGAGAGCCTTCTTCCTGCGGCTGCCGCTCCCAGGGGTTTCCCTGAGCGCCTGCTCCCAGGACTCCACGGCCCCAGGAGGGCTCTAGCTGGGAACAGCTCAGTGATCACCGCCTCCTCTGGCAGAATGTGAGAGGGAGCATCAGAGGAAAACATCTGGGGAGAACAGAAGCCGGCTGATA
This sequence comes from Furipterus horrens, assembly GCF_987537825.1. Classification (NCBI taxonomy): domain Eukaryota; kingdom Metazoa; phylum Chordata; class Mammalia; order Chiroptera; family Furipteridae; genus Furipterus; species Furipterus horrens. The sequence goes on from NW_028327179.1 coordinate 94,625,036, forward strand.
TAAGATGGGCAAAGACGGCTGTGTGGACAGACATGACTGCAGAGATTAGGGCTCCGGGGTAACTGTAATACCTGTGCATTCTAGGAATGAGAAGAATAAAGCCTAGACTGGACTGTGTAAATGGAGACCTGGGATCATCCTCTCGACACACTGGTTTTGATTCCGAGTCTGACTGAATCTGAATTCATGCCGATGTCGGACCTTCCTGGACCGCTTTGGTCTCAGGTCCTTAACTGGGTGCAGTGTGTGCAGGTGACATGCAGGAGGCGCATCACAACTCGGGAAAGAACACCTCCTTAGTTCAAGGGCGTGGGGTTAGTGAGCAGGGCGAGGCGGTAGCGAAAGGAAGGAGACTGAGTCTGGGCCAAGTTCTTCACTCTCGGGGAAGAAAAGTTCTTACTTGTCAGCCAGTTTGTAGCTCAGGTTCTCAGTCTGGCTGTGGTTGCCCCTGGCCGGCCCACACACGGTCATCCTGTCAGCACGGAGAGGAGGCCCAAGGCGCCTGGAGGAACAGGGATGCACATTCAGTGAACCGCACCCCAAACTACTGACCCTGGGTGGATTCTATCCAGGAGTGGAGGGGGACCAGAATGTGCCATGCAGAAGCCCTGACCCAGGAAGGGGGCAAGGGCATAGAATCCTGGGGTCCACCCAGATTCAGACCCCATGCCAAACCTCTTCTCACATGTGCGTGTGTACATGCGTGTACACATGTAAGAAAACATATAGCCTTAGAAAGCAAAACAAATACCAGCACAACCTGATATTTCTTCAGGCTCTGCAAGAACCTGTGCTGAGCTGACAGCCCCCCAAGAAGGGAAGAGTTGCTGCTACTTCATTTGAAACAAGAAGTAAACCACCCACTGAAGTGTTACTACCTACATGGGAGTCATCTACTCTTCTGCTGGCCCTGAGCGCAGGTGTGAGCCTGCATGGCCCTTGGCTTGGGAGTCCTGCACAGAGAACCCTCCCCGCAGCTCCAAACCCAAGAGGAGGAAGCGACTAGCCACTGGGTCGTCTGTCAGGTCTAAGAAAAAGTAGAGATGGTCTTGGCTAACCCAGGAATCCCACAGAGCATCTCAAACCTGAAAGATGACAATGACCATGAGGACCAAAGCAGCAGCCTCAACACAGAAGTAGCAGTTTCATAATGCTCCCTCGGGTGCCTGACATCTAAATGAACTGAAGTAGCTGATTAAGAAGTATTATTTAAGTCCTGACCAATGTGGCTCAGTTGGTTGGGTGTTATCCCACAATGCAAAAAGCCACCGGTTTGATTCCTGGGTTATGGGACATCTGTGGTCAGGGTGTATGCAGGAGACAGTCAACTGATGTTTCTCTCCCTTTCTTTCTCCCTCCCTTCCCCTCTCTCTAAAAATAAATAAAATATTTTGAAAAAAGAATTATTATTTCGATAGCAAGTTCCTACAGTAATACGTGTCTCTCAACATGAGGACAAATGGACTTTGCACAGGTGGGTGTGGCCAGGACGATGAGACCTGCTGAAGAATGCCAAGCACGTGAAGCATGCATGCCACATGACCAGTCCCTTCCTGAGATTAGAAGTTCAAGGGATGTTGAGATCCTGGAGATTCACGTTCCTCTTCCACTGAACCTCCAGGGAATCCTGCTCCCATCCGCATCTCCACCTCACGCTTCCAAGATTCTTTTCCCCACTCCCAAGATGGTTCCTCAGCCAGGCGGCACAGTGGCTGTCCAAGGTCCTGGCCTGGGCACCTCTTGCCCCCAGGAACTCAAAGTGTTGGGCTTCGAGACATGCATGTAACTCCCGGGAACAAGAAGAGGAAGGTCAGGGGAGAAAAGGGAAAAGATAAAGAGAATGAACATGGGCAACAAATTAAAAAGAGGGAGGTGTGCTTGTTTTGGCAGCACAGCTACTAAAAAGAGGGGGGTTAGGGACCAGTGAGCTGAAAAAAAATCAAGGAAGGGAACAGACAGGTCCCAGAACCTGTGTGTGGGCGAGGGGATGGAGCTCAGGTCTGCCATGGGCTCAGCTGTCCCCTTGCCCAGCAAGGCAGCGCCCTCCACCTGGGATATGTCCGTGCTGAAAGCAAGCCCAGTTCTTTCAAGAAGCCAGCCTTAGGGCGCCCCTGTCCCCTAATGCGGGAGAGCCCTGAAAGGCCTTTCAGGGACAGGAAGGAACTCACTGCCCCTCTCACAATGCTCCGCAAAGCTTCTGGAGCCTCTCCATCTGGCTGGGCTGGCAGACACTGCTCTTCTGTGCTGCATCTGGCAGAGGGCCCAGCGGAGGTCACGGAGAGTGGCCACTCCCTGCTGCCCGCCTGCCCGCCCGCCTCATGTCTGCACTGTGTCTCCGTGCAGACCAGACCCTCGGTGATGCAGCCCTGTTCCGTGGGGCACCACTCCTCCCACCCACGCCCTTCTTTCAGGCTGGCATCCTCTCTCACCAGCACTGTGAATACGTGCCAGCCCATGTGCAGGATGCTCTGGGGACGCAAGAGGAGTAAGACATGCTGTCTGCCCGCAGGGACAGCACCCAGGACGGTGCCCGGGTCACGATCAGTCCTGCCACCCATCTCTCTCCCCCAGGGAACAGTTGCCCTATAATTCTCAGGAAGCCATACATTTTCCAAAAGGGACAAAGCCCACTGTGTCTAATGCCGAGAGAACCACATATGCACTTTGAGGTTAAAGATCAAGAAACGCTTAAGGGAACACTATATAACCCATGTGAATGTCTATCTGCTGTGTTGTACACCTGAAACTAATACAAACTAGTGTTGAATGCAAACTGTAATCAAAAAATAGAATAACAAAAAACAGAAACAGTTAAACAACATGTTACTTAAGTAAACTCACTTTCCAGGGGCCAGTAATGCTTCCAGACTAACACCATGGTCTCTAGAGAAACAGCTGATACCATATTCTGAGAAGCAAGTTCAAGTGGGACTCAGGAGCTGAAACTGAGGGAACACAGAAGCCCATTGAGTCAGAAATCAGCCCGCCAGCCTTTCTGAATTCACAGAGGAATGGAAAATGCTTCTCCCACAAAACTTTGACCCTTCCCTTTATATCTCTAATGTTAAAAGTCATTAATTAGGTGACAGGCCTAGCTTAATCTGCTTGTTAGGAGTACTCTGTGACTTAAATTACCATGATAAACTTGGATATCACTTTATAGGTCTGGGGTTGCAGAACTGAGCTGTTTTCCGACAGTGATAACCTTCTTCCTGTTAACTCTGGCAGGGTTCCTTCCTACAGTGGTAACAGGGGACATGATACATGGTCCACAGAAAAGGTGCTATCAAAGTCACCCACAAAAAGAAGCTTGGATATTACTGCTTTAGAGACTCCTAGAAAAACAATCTGGACGTGTTTAAGCCGTGGGGGAAGGGACTGATTTTCCCAAATCTTAAAACGAAAACAGTGATTTAAATTAAAAGTGAAATCTGGAAATGTTTATCAACTGATGAATGGATTTTTAAAATGTGGTATGTCCATATAATAGAATATTATTCAGCCATAAAAAGGAATGGAGTACTATCTCATGCAACAACATGGATGACCTTGAAAATACAGTGAGTGAAAAAGCCAGACACAAAAAGCCTCATATCATGGGATTCCATTTCTATGAAATATCCAGAACACACAAACCCATAGAGGGAGGGGGGAATTGGGGTTGAATGATTGCTGACAGGTAAGGGTTTCTTCTGGGGATGATAGGGATGTTCTGGAATTAGACTGTGGGATAGCTGTGCAACATAGTGAATATACTCGTCGGCAGCCGTCCGTCTCGAGAGACGATGGTGTAGCTTCTCAAGAGTCTATCTGCACCGCCGAGAATGGCTGTGCAGTCCGACTCGGGAGTGACACGGTATCTGTCTCCTCCCGTGTTGAATCTTGCGATGACGCTGGAGTGTCCTCTCCAGTGAAGCTGAAGCTACAGAGCCTGGGCAGGGTGATATGGAGGGTCTGCTGTTGCCCATGCAGCAGACCCCCCCTCTCTTCGCAGCTGAAGGGTCCAAGGGAAAGACGGAGTCAATACAGCTTGGCTTCAGGTGCGCCGCAGGAGTTGCCGGTGTTGACTACAACGTCAAACCGCCTTAGGGACTCCGGCTCCGGATTTTCTGTCGGGGTTTACTCCCTTAGCCTTTCCCCTGAACAGGTATGCCGCAAGGCAGCGGAGGTTTTTTGGAGTCAGAGTTTTCCTTCTCTGAATGAGAAGTGAATATACTACGTGTTACTAAAGTGTACACTCCTATATATGCTGACTATTATGTCAATTAAATCTCAATTAAGAGTATATTATAAATATATTTAATAAAAAATAAGAAATTTAGGCAGGGGAGAAGGTGCAGTAAGGAATAAAACATATATACTTATTATAATTTTCCACTGCTCTAAGGTTAGTATGTTATTCTGGAATATATCATATACATGTATAACTTGATTCATAAAATGGTCATACTTGATACATTGAATGAAAAATACAATTTGGATCATGATTACATACTAATACAATTAAATTTTAAATGGTTTTTGTTTGGCAAATAAAGCTACAACCTGTTGATCTTTAATGATTCTAATAACTCTCAGTTTATCAGCTAATAGAGAGCAGGCAACAAAATTGAGAATAAACCATAACAATTACAACAGAACAAAAACAATTATTTTCTCACCTGAGCATTCTCATTAGCAAGCATACCTCGAAGGTGTTCGTTTTCAGAAAATATACTGAGAACCAAAAAGAAGCAGGCAGCCACCTCTGACAGCTTTGCGGTGTCTGACTGTTCAGTGGGACCCACCGCCGAGACTTTTAATGCCTCACTTTTATCATCTTCTTCAAACAAAAAGAGCATCTCAAAATAATAATAATAATGATAAGAAGAAGAAGAGGGAATAGCTCTCTCTCTTTTTTTACATAATAGCTTAAAAAAAAATTTGTAGTATTTTCAAAAACAACCCCACTTTCCACATTTGGAAGAAGATGGAGGACTCTGAGCCGGTGAGGAACAGAGAAGACAAAGGCCATGCATGTGCTGCCTCAGAACCACACCCAGGGGACCACATCTGGCGAGATCGCAGCCTGCACTCTTGGACCAAATTCTCAAGCCAGGCCTGCACAAAAGCACTGCACACCATGACTGGATACCAGCTCCTGCCCAGTGCACCACGCCAGGCAGAGAGCGGCAGAGCCAAGGTAATGACTTTTCTGTTAAGCACCACCAAAGTCTTCTTATTTCTAGTTCCCCCATCAAATAAGAGGGCTCAAGAAATGTTTGTTGAATGAATGAACACATACCATTTTCTTATCCCTCACATGTCCATCAACAGATGACTGAATAAACACATTGTGGTCTAGCCACACAAGGGAATGTTACTCAGCCATAAAAAGGAGTGAAGGACGGATACACACTACGACACGGATGACCCTTGAAAGCATCATGCTAAGTGAAAGAAACCAGTGACAGAAGACCACACATTGTATTCCATTTATGTAAAATGTCCCGCATAGGCAAGTCCAGAAGGTAGGTTCGTGGCTGTCAGGAGCTTGGGTAGGGGGATCAAGCAGTGACCGCTAATAGGAATGGGTTTTCAGGGTGGGGGAAGGGGAGTGATGAAAATGTTCCCAAATTAGATAGTGGTGATGGTTGCACAAAACAGTGAATATGCTAACAAACAAACAAAACACCTAACTGTATACTTAAAAAGGGTGAATGTTATGGTATGCAAGTTATACCTCAATCAAGCTGTTGCTATTTAAAAATAAGACTAAGGAGGGACAATTGCTAATAGCGAGGAGTCCTGGCCCCGCCGCAGGCCACGTTTATTTTCCTGCCACTGCCTTCATCACTCAGCCACAGAAATACCCTCCTTTGAAAGGCAGCCCTTTGCTTTCACTCCGGGGTACCTGTTTGCTTCCATGTCAGAGCATCCCTGCAATCTGGTGGGGGGTCCCCTAGCACACAGAGTGTTGGTCCTGCCCCTCAAACTCAGGGGTAAATGCCCAAGGTGCTGTCTCACAGACTGTTCCTACACACGCTTCAGTATCAAGGTTACTTCTCTAAAACAGGCCTCGAGACCTACAGTGTAATCTGAATAATTTCAAGACTTTCTCTGAGTATGAATACCCACTTCCTGATAATAACATTTCCTTTTTAACAGCGTGATCAGTCTTCCCCTGACCTACACCTGTCAGTTTGTCTGGCACAGGAAGCCACTGGGAATCTGTGGCTGGAGCACCATGAGAAGACTGGACCTCCTGAGGCCAGACGCGGCTAAAGATGTTTTTATTGTTCTCACCGGATGGAAACACATTTTTCACTTGATAATATTTGCAAATCATGCTTTTTGCCTCACCCACTTGCAATGTGGAAATAATTCCCTATGTGGCCTTCGGGTTCACCACTGTGTAGAGGGGAAAGAGGAAAAGCACCATTACGTGGCTGCCTTGCATGCAAACGCCAGACCACAGCATGTATACTGCTGCATAACTATTAGTGTTGCCTCTCTGGGTAAAGTTAGTGTGAGTTTGCATAAATCACAAAACTATGAAGTTATTAAAGTTATAAATATGCTAATGCTGCCAAAAGATGGCTTAAAAATCTGGATTCAGGTAAATGTATTATATATATATATATAAAGTATACTTTCCTTTGTTTCTTTTGGGTCACCAAACTATGAGAAGTCAGGTTCTAACTTCTTTTCACTCCCAGTTTTTTTTTATCCTCACCTGAGGACATTGTTTCATTGCTCTCAGAGAGAGAAGAAAGGAGAGAGAGAAACATCAGCTGGTTGCCTCTCATATGCACCCCAACCAGGGACTGAACCCACAACCTGGGTATGTGCCCTGCGACCTTTCAGTTTACGGGAAGACGATCCAACCAACTGAGTCACACGGGCCAGGGCTCCACTCCCTAATATTTTACCTTGCCCTTCCTTCTCTTTGCTCTTGGCTAGGCCAGAAACCACTTCTTGTTTCTAATTGCTACAAGAGTTAATGTCAATGCTCCCACCATAGTTCCGATGAAGAAACTGAGGCTCAGGGAAGTTTAAGTTCATACAACAACTCATGAGTGAGAGCCAGGAATGAGTCTACGCTTTGAATCCAATTCTGGTCCTCCTTATACACCATCACTGTGGCCTCGTATTACATGATGTAATCTAGACTAGAACTACACTTTAGCTCTTTGAGTTTCTGTCTTGTTCAGCTCTTCAGGATCAGCAATTGTTTTATCCTTTTTTTTATACCATGTTGAATTTCATGAACATTTGCTAGCTGAGTGAGCTGGGAGGGAGAGTGAAGGTTTTTGTGGGTCTCTCTTCCTATGATTCTGTGATTATACATTTCTATACTTTGGGCATCTATCCTAAGAAATAATCCTAAACATGGAGAAATGTATATATAAAATGTTTATAATTATATTATTTATAATATTGAAAAGTTAAAAATAAAATGTCAAGCAATATAATGGTAAACTATACTATAGCATGGCATATTATACAACTAATTAGATTATGTTTAAGAAGACTACAATTCTAGCCCTGATTGGTGTGGCTCAGTTGATTGGGCATTGTCCTGCGAAGTGAAAAGTCGCTGGTTCGATTCCCAGTCAGGGCACATGCCTGGGTGTGGGTTCTATCTCCCGTAGCACTGTGTACAAGAGGCAACAAATCAATGGTTCTCTTACACATCGATGTTCCTCTCCCTCTCTTTCTCCCTCCCTTCCCCTCTCTTTAAAAATAAATTTAAAAAACTTTTTTAACTTGAAAAAAAAATGACTACAATTCCATAGTGAGAGAAAGTAGATTAGTGGTTGCCTGGGTTGGGAGTGGGTGGGTAGGAGGATGAGGAATGCCTACTAATGGGTCTGGGGTTTCTTTCTGGGGTGATGAAAATGTTCTAAACTTGATGGTGGTTGCACAACTCTGTGAATATATTACAAACATTAAACTGTACATGTAAAATGAATAAATTGTACTGTATATGACATATCTCAAGAAAACTATTATTTTTAAAATATAAATTTAGGTCAATTAAAAAAATACCTATTATTAAGTGAAAAAAAAAAAAAAAGAAAGCTCATGTTGTAATGCCACATGAGAAAAACAGGATCCAAAAGCCTGCATCCAATATGGGGGGAAAAAACATGTTTTTAAAAAGAAAATGGGGAACCTATTCTTATTCAAAATTGTACACATAAGAAAATGGCTGTAAGGGAATGAAACAAAGGATAAACAGTAGCTGTCATTGGGTAAGAAACTTGGAGTGATTTTCTTCTGTTCCCTCTACTCATCTATATTTTCAACAAAAAACTTGATTAGCAAATTTTCTGCAATAAACATGATTATTGCTATTTCAAGTAATGGGAAACTGTGAAGAGAGCAGTTGTCTCTGGGTGTCTAGGTTTGCCCCTGTGGCACCCCCAAAATGCCCCAAGGGCAGTCGCAGGGTGTCCAGCTCAGCTGAGCCCATCACCCCACAACTTGTTTGGCTTTGTCACAGTCTCTCCTGAAAGGAAGGGTAAGTGATACTTTTTTCTCATCACCTCCTTTCCCTTAGTGACCACCAAGACTTGGTCTGTAGTAAGCACTTCCTGGTACAGATGTTTTCAATGGGTCCAAAGAGAGATTATAATGAGACCCATGGCTAGGCTGACATGTAATTCCTTCTTCCAACTAAGAGTTGTGTCTACTTCACACAGGGAACTGAGTGAAGCCTGGGAAAAATGTAAAATAGATAGATTAATTTGCCCTTTGAGAGTTTTCATTCTTGTACAGGAAATAAATGCATATGACAATACTGTATTATAGACTTGAAAATTGCTTAGAGAGTAGATCTTCAATGTCCTCATCACAAACAAAAAGTTAACTGTGTGAAGTAATGGATATGTTAACTAACCTTACTGTAATAATCATTCTGCAATATGTATGTCTATCATTTCATGTTCTATACCTTATACAATGTCATGTATCAATTATATCTCAATAAAGCCAGGGGCGGGGGGAAAGACACACACAAATGTCTCTAATACAAAACACAATATAATAAGCAAGACAGGTGAAGGCAAGATCCTTTTGTGGATCTGGGCTTGAAGGATGGACCAAATTTCCTTTGGGGTAGATAGGTGAAAGTAATGGGTGCTTGCATAATCCCAAGATGACTAAATGCTTAAGGAAGCTGTGTAGATGTGAACAAAACTGACTCCATCTGTGTCCTGGATTTCATTTCATTTTTAAGTTTCAGGCTGTGACCTCTGACCAACCTCACTGTCCTTAGCAAGCATATCAAAGCCTTCTAGTTGATGATTATCTATCTGTGTCCCATAAAATGTAACCATAAATATTTTTGTTCGTAATGGCTGGAATGGCAATGACAACCTATATAAATATCAAACTGGAGATAGCATCAATTATAAACAATCATCCATCACAAGACCACCAGAGGTATGTCCCCTGGCGCTACTGCATTCTTTGTCCCTTTGTCTTGTCAATCATCAGTACCTGAGTTACACAATTAAAACATTACTGTAACAGAGGTCTGTTACAGAAAATAATCTGTGCAGCCTGTCCACTCTGACCCTACATGCCTGTAAGTACATTACCCTGTAATAAACTCTGTTATATTCTATGGAGTTGCCTGCACTGTCTTTTGGCCTGAGGATACCTTCTCTTTAGGGTAGCCATCACCCCCCCCCCCCCCCTATTCTCAGACAATGAAGCACAAACTACTGAATGGGAAGCAGCACTGATTCTGGGAGGAGATGACACCTAACTGATCTGCTGGATTTCTTTGGAGGAGTCAATCAACATGTGAACCAAGGCAGAATCTATGAACACAACTTGGCTAGACTTTCCAAAAACTTTTACCAAGATGTTACCAGAGGCATAACAGCCTTAAATAAGTTTTATTTTGAAATAGTTACAGCCTTAAAGCACAAGTGAAAGAAAAGTATAGAAAACTCTTAGGTACCTTTTATCCAAATTTACCAATTTTAACACTCTCTCTCTATTAAAGACTGTTTTAAAAAGTTCTTTTGGCGATTCGGGGAAAATGAGTGCTATCCAGCCACTAGAAAAGCCTCCAGTGCCCAAGAATCGAAAAGAAAACAGAATCTCACAAAAACAGTTTACTGAAATAGGTGAGCACACCCGAGTCTAAAAGACAACTCAACCCTAACCCAATCCCACATCTGACTCGCCCCCAGGACCTCCCAGGAGGTCAATGAATGCTTTAAAACCAGGTGGCCTAACACGTGAGAATACCTGGGAAAACACTGACAGGTTTAAGAATGGGGGAGAAGGGGATGGGGGCAAGTAGCCCTACCAGATATGAAAACACACTAAAAGCCTCTATAATTAAAACTGCCACAAGAATAGATCAACAGACCAGTGGAACAGAATGGAAAGTCTAAACATAGACCCAAATACACATAGAACTTTATACATAACAAAAGTGACTTCTTTTAAAAAAATTTATTTATTTATTTATTTATTTATTTTTAGAGAGCGGGGAAAGGAGAGAGAAAGAGAGGGAGAGAAACATCAATATGTGGTTGCGTCTTGCACGCCCCCAACTGGGGACCTGGCCCACAACCCAGGCATGTGCCCTGACTGGGAATTGAACCAGCAACGCTTTTGTTCACAGGCCGATGCTCAATCCACTGAGCCACAGCAGCCAGGGCCAAAAGTGACTTCTTAAATCTCTAGGGCAAAGATGGACTTTTTGATAAATGGCGTAGGGATAATTGAATAGCCAAAGGTGTTCAAGCAAGATCACAGGGAAAATCTGATGTGCCTGCAGTCCTGGTGAACTGAGGAGGTCCGGGCCTTTCTCAGAGCCAGGAAACCAGCTCCTGGCAAGACCTAGCTTCACCAAGCACCGGTTCACAAAGGCGCGATAGCCCCAATGGGTTAATAGCAGCCCTGGAAAGAGTCTGACCAGTGCTCCTAAAGAGCTCCAATCACCCCCTGAACATGCTTCTTTTCTTATGGCAGCCCTAAAGCTTGGAATATACTTGTAAAGCCCGTGGTTTCCATATTATACACACATTATAACACCCATAAGCCCCCTCCCTCTCACCCATTTCCAGATGCGATTATTGTTATCTTCATTTGGAAGGTGAGAAAATCAAGGTTCAGGGACTAGCCCAGAATCAGTGTTTAAGAAGCAGAATAGGGAATCCAATTCTTATCTTTCTACTCCAAATTTTATATTTTGACCCTCAGGTTTTGTTTTCTGCTCTCTCAGTACCTTCAATCAGAACCACCCTGGATCTACCAGTTCACAGTCCTGATCCAAGAATCTGCTACTCAGTAATGCCAGGGGCAATAACCTCAGAGTCTGACCCACAGGGGTCAGGCTCTTTGGGAGCGCTTGACCTTTTTCCAAGGGCAGCAGGCAGGAAATAGCTTTCATTCACAACCTTTGGGAAGGTCAGAGTAAAGAAACTAGCACTGTTATGTTCTACGATCTACCAGGCATTGCATTAAGCACTTTACAAACATCATCACAGAAATAATGCATCTCCCAACAGAAATGAAAATACAGGTCCGTGTATATAGTCTTCTACACTAACATTCATTACAGCATTTTTCATAATGGCCATTACAAAGAAGCCATCTCAGTGCCATCAACTGGCAAACAAAATGTGATACATCCATACAATGGAACAATCTTCAGCCATAAAAAGAATGAAGTACTGATACGCGCTACAACGGGGATGCGCTTTGAAAACATTATGCGAAGTGAACAGAAGCCAGTTCAAAAGTCCACATATTACATGAGTCCATGTATATCAACTGCATAGAGGAGGGAACTCTCTAGAAACAGAAAGTAGATTAGTGTTTGCTGAGGACTTAAGGGGGATGGGGGTGCTTCTGACTAAGAAGTACCGTTTCTTCTTTGGTGTGCAGTGAAGGTTGCACAACTTTGGGGATATACTAAAAACCATTAAACTGTACCCTTTTAATGGGTGAATTTTATGGTATGTGAATTATACCTCAATAAAGCTGAGCAGGGGAGGGCAGGGGAGGGGAAAAGAAAAAAATAAGGATTGTGGGAGGGAGGGAGTGTCCATCAACGCACCTAGTGCCACATACTGGATATATAGTAGGAAGCCAATTCCACTTTATAGTTGAGGAAACTGAGGCACATAGCCGATAATAGTATCTCCGACATTTAAAGTGACGCGTGCAGCCCCAAAGCCCTTGCTTTAGCATTCCATTGCGTCACAAGCAACGTCTTTGTGACAGTATTTAGCAAGTGCCCCTGAGGAAGCAGGATTCTTGTGAACAGTGGTTGGGGACAAATGAAATGGTTCAAGGAACGTAACACAGGCAGCAGACACTGCGGGCACTAGCGAGGTGTGCCTACCTCGCCAGGTGGGCCCTTCCCCTTTCTGCAAACTGCCCTTTCTCTGACCCACGGGGTCACAGGAGCATGAGCCGCCATGTTCGAACTATGATCCCGCCCCCAGCCACAGCTGATTGGCTCTAGCGGAGGCCTAACTCAAGTCGGGCCAATCAGATTCCGTCGTGGAAGTCGCGGTCACCTGCGTGGCCGGAAGCGGAAACCTTGTGGGGAGGCAGCCATTACCCACCCCGCGGACTAAGAAGCAGAGAGGCTGTGCTGCAGGAAAGAAGAAGGCTGCCAGGGGAGAGCGGGCTTTACACTGTGGCGGCCAGGCAGCATCCCTGCTCAGGATTGCCCAAGATACCTTCATAACCTTGTCTGCTTAAGCAACCAGAAGGATCTCCACTAACACAGGCAGTCACGTTCAGTTTGTGTCTTAATTCCTTTCCCAGAGCCAACAAGGAAAGCTATGGTGGGTATGAGTTTTAAACAGGAGTCTGCATGCACGTGGCTGACGCGGAGCAAACTTCAGCTGCCAAGGACACTGAAGCCCCCATTAGCTTTGTCTCCTGTCTGGCGCAGGCGCTGGCATGGGATCCGATCCTTTCCGTTACTTGATGGAGGTCAGAAGGGCTGTGATCGTCAAGTCCGATCGTCAAGTCCTTCTCCCTTCCCAAGGAGGCGCTTCATGTCACCGGAGCTGCTGGGAACATCTGACGTCTTAGTAAGGCCAATGTCACGAGACCTAGCCTCTCCGATGGCCCGAACAGAGGATTATAATAAGCGTTACTGGAGGAGGCTCTGCTGAACCCTTTGGCGAATTAAACAGGGCGTGGTATGGGAAGGTGTGCACTCTGCTCACTAAAAAACTGAGGCACTATAGTGGAATGGACCGATGAGAGGTCCCTGTGGGTCAAAGGACAAACAAAAGGCGTGTATGTCTTCCTTGCTATTATTTTGAACCGACGACAGACAGGAAAGCAGAGCTCACATCTCTCCCCCAAACACACTGACACGTGTGAATGAAAAGCATCTACAAGAGACTGCAGGGTCTGGACACCAGAAGGAAGAGCTGAGTTGACGGGATGAAAGGGAGAGAGGAATCCTATTCCCATCCCTCCATCTATTTATGGGAGTCATTTCCCTTCAGGAAGTGCTGAGCCGCTTCTCCCAGGACCCTGTTGGCCATGACGCCTGCACTGGCCGACCCAGCCTTCCACATCCTCCGCCTGGCCTCCGCACTCTCCCCTCGTGACCCACTCGGTCACTGGGAACCCAGCCTGTAAATGACGGTGCTTCTTAAGAGGCCCCCAGTCTAGAGAGGAAATTCAGAGGGGGAAGGGGGGAAAGATACATAA